>NC_067413.1:1015557-1369307 GCF_009764475.1 Pristis pectinata | reverse complement strand
CTGTCTGTTAACCATTTCTCATTCCCCAATACTCCGTGCTAATTTTGTTTAATGATCTCTTGTGTGGCACCTTATTGAAGACCTTCTGAAAGTTCAAACACACCTCATCCAGTTTCATTGTTGTCTGCTCTGGAGATGACAGGATCAAAACCCACTGACAAATTTGTCAGACATGATTTCCTCTTCCCTCAATCCACTTCTGTAGTAATAGCTTACAGCAGTTTCCCACTACTTCTGTCATGCTAACTGATCGAGTTTTTTTCTCCCTCCTCAAGTATTAGGGTTACATTTGTCATCTTCAACTCTGCCAGCTGTCCTAGACTCAATGGTATTCTGGAGGCTGACTGCCAGTATGTCCACCATCTCCACCTCCTTCATAGACAAGGGCGGTAGGTCAACAGGTCCTGAGAACTTATCACCTTTGTCCAAACCTAATTCTTTAACGATTGCTAAATTCTTTCAGCTCCTGTGCTCCTGACCTGTATTCCACCACTACTTCAGGGAGACTTTCTGTGTAAGAACATCAGATCACAAGAAAATAGGAGCAGGAGGAGGCCACTCGGCCCCTCAAGCCTGCCCTGCCATTCAGTGTGATCATGGTTGATTTGCCCCAGGCCTCATCTCTTCTGTGCCAGTTCCCCACACCCCTCAATTCCCCGATCTTTCAAAAATTTATCTACCTCCACTTTAAATACTTCTAATGATCCGGCCTCCACAACTCTCTGGGGCAGAGAATTCCAGAGATTCACTATCCTCTGTGAGAAGAAATTTGTACACACCTCAGTTTTAAATAACTGTCTCCTTGTGGCTATGTCCCCTTGTTCAAGACCCTTCCTCTCATAGAAATGTCTCAACATCTACCCTGCCAAGCTTAGGACTTGGAGTAAAAAACAAACTGAACTCAGCAGGTCAGGCAGCATCTGTGGAGGCGAAGGGTTGGTCAACTCTTCAGGTCGAAACCCTGCATCAGGAGTGTCAAAACATCAACTATCCCTCTGCCTCCACAGATGCAGCCTGATCCATCGTGTTCTCCAGCAGTTTAATTTTTGCTTCAGATTCCAGCATCTGCAGTCTCTTGCATCTCCCTTAAGACTTCTGTCTTTGAATAAGGCCACCTCTCATTCTTCTAAATTCCAAGGAATACAGACCCAACTTGATTATCCTCTCTTGATAGGACAATCTTGTCAGCCTAGGAATTAGCCTGGTGAATTTCCTTTGGACTGCCTCCAACTGTACTATAACCTTTCATAGGTAAGGGGACCAAAACTGTGCGCAATATTCTATGACTGGTTGCACCAGTGATTGCAAAAAACTTGCATATTTCTAAACTCCAACCCCTTTGCAATAAAGGCCAATATTCCATATGCCCTCGTAACCATTTGCTGCTCCTGGCTGCTAACTTCTTGTGATTCATGCACTAGAATACCTCGATCCCTCTGAAATTCACTCATTTGTAGTCTCTCTCCACTTAGATAATCTGTTTTTTGATTCAGCTTACACTCACACTTTCCCA
This sequence comes from Pristis pectinata, assembly GCF_009764475.1. Lineage (NCBI taxonomy): Eukaryota > Metazoa > Chordata > Chondrichthyes > Rhinopristiformes > Pristidae > Pristis > Pristis pectinata. Next base: position 1,367,794 of record NC_067413.1, on the reverse strand, counting down.
CATTAAGCTCCATTTGCCAGGTTTTCACCCACTCAACCTGACTGCAGAGTCACATTGTCCTCATCACAACCTACCCTTCACCTGTGTTTATGTCATTGGTAGACTTGGAAACTTTACATTTCATTCCCTTCTCCGGTTCATTAATGTAAATAGTAAACAATGAAGGACCACGAACTGATCCCCAGGACACTCCACAAGTTGCATCCTTCCAACATGAAAAAGACCCATTTATTCCAACTCTTTGATTATTGACTCCAGCAGCTTGTCAAAAATATTAAATTAACTGGCCTATAGTTTCCAGCCTTTTGTCTTCCTCCATTCTTGAACAAGGGAGTCTCACTGGCTGCCTTCCAGTCCATTGGTACCTTCATGGAACTCTGTGACTTCTCAAAAACTCTAATCAATGGCTCCGCTATCTCTGCAGCACTTTAAGACCCTTGGGTACAGACCATCGGGACCTGGCAACTTATCCACCATTAGTTCTTCCAAAATCTTCTCCCTCACGTTTGGGATTTTTACAAGTTCTTCTATGCTGTTTGAACCAGCTCATCTGTTATCAATAGAATATTTGCAATGTTCTCCCTGGTGAACACTGAAGCAAAAGAAATTCACTTAACACACTTTCCACTCCATGAGACTGTAAGGGATGCACGTTACTTTTAAGTAATCTTTTCACTTTTACATATCTGTACAAACTGTAACAGCCTGCTTTTCTATTTCTGTCCAGCCTGCTCTCAATTCTCCTTTGCTGAATTCTGCACTTGTCCCAATCCTCAACCTTATGGCTTTCCTTTGTGCTGTTATATGATTTCCCTTTCATCTATTGTTGGTAGCTGTGGCTGGCCCACTTTTCCTATTGCTTTTTACCTTTGAAGAGATATGTTATTTGTCAACCTTGTTTACTCTCATAACCTCAAATCCACCAAACCCAATTCTTGTCTCATGCCTTCATAGTTGCTTTATCTAGATTTAAGACCCTTGGTTCAGAATGAATTAAATTCAGCAGTGTGATTGTTGCTCCAGGTTCCAGTATCTGAAGTCTCTCATGTCTCCGTTGTCTGACCTTTTCTCATTACTAGGTGTAAAATAGATAGTTCTCCAGTTGTTCCCTCCACGTCCTACCCGAGGAAGCCAACTCTGCACACTCCATGGATTCATCCTTCTCACCGCTACTGCTCACTTGGTTTGTCCTGTCTAGTTTAAGACGATAACATAAGAGCTAGAAGTAGGGATCGACCACTTGTCCTCTCGTGCCTGCTTTGCCATTCACTAAGGTCATGGCTGATCACTTACCTCAGTAACTGCAGCAACTCCTTATCCCCTGATTCCCTAATGTCTAAAACTCAGTTGATCTCTTTGTTGAACATTCTCAACAACCGAGTCTCCACGGTCCTCTAGGGTTAGAGAATTCCTAACATTCACCATCCCCATCGTGAAGAAATGTCTCCGCACCCACATCTGTATCCTGAGTAGTTGGCCCTGTGTTTTGAGACTGTGATGCCTGGCTGAGACGCACAGCTAGGGGAAACATTAGCTCTGCATCTACTTCAAGCTTCTTAAGAAATTTCTGTGATTCAATAAGATCACCTCTTGTTCTTCTAAACTGCAGAGAGTACAGACCCAGTCTGTACCAGACTGTACCGACCCAGAGAGTACCGACGCAGTCTCTTCTGAACTGCAGAGAGTACAGACCCAGTCTGTATCAGACTGTACCGACCCAGAGAGTACCGACCCAGTCTCTTCCGAACTGCAGAGAGTACAGACCCAGTCTGTACCAGACTGTACCGACCCAGTCTCTTCTAAACTGCAGAGAGTACAGACCCAGTCTGTACCAGACTGTACTGACCCAGAGAGTACCGACCCAGTCTCTTCTGAACTGCAGAGAGTACAGACCCAGTCTGTACCAGACTGTACCGACCCAGTCTCTTCTAAACTGCAGAGAGTACAGACCCAGTCTGTACCAGACTGTACCGACCCAGAGAGTACCGACGCAGTCTCTTCTGAACTGCAGAGAGTACAGACCCAGTCTGTATCAGACTGTACCGACCCAGAGAGTACCGACCCAGTCTCTTCCGAACTGCAGAGAGTACAGACCCAGTCTGTACCAGACTGTACCGACCCAGTCTCTTCTAAACTGCAGAGAGTACAGACCCAGTCTGTACCAGACTGTACCGACCCAGAGAGTACCGACGCAGTCTCTTCTGAACTGCAGAGAGTACAGACCCAGTCTGTATCGGACTGTACCGACCCAGAGAGTACCGACCCAGTCTCTTCTGAACTGCAGAGAGTACAGACCCAGTCTGTACCAGACTGTACCGACCCAGTCTCTTCTAAACTGCAGAGAGTACAGACCCAGTCTGTACCAGACTGTACTGACCCAGAGAGTACCGACCCAGAGAGTACCGACCCAGTCTCGTCTGAACTGCAGAGAGTACAGACCCAGTCTGTACCAGACTGTACCGACCCAGAGAGTACCGACGCAGTCTCTTCTGAACTGCAGATAGTACAGACCCAGTCTGTATCGGACTGTACCGACCCAGAGAGTACCGACCCAGTCTCTTCTGAACTGCAGAGAGTACAGACCCAGTCTGTACCAGACTGTACCGACCCAGTCTCTTCTAAACTGCAGAGAGTACAGACCCAGTCTGTACCAGACTGTACTGACCCAGAGAGTACCAACCCAGTCTCGTCTGAACTGCAGAGAGTACAGACCCAGTCTGTATCGGACTGTACCGACCCAGAGAGTACCGACCCAGTCTCTTCTGAACTGCAGAGAGTACAGACCCAGTCTGTACCAGACTGTACCGACCCAGAGAGTACCGACCCAGTCTCTTCTGAACTGCAGAGAGTACAGACCCAGTCTGTATCAGACTGTACTGACCCAGAGAGTACCGACCCAGTCTCTTCTGAAATGCAGAGTGTACAGATCCAGTCTGCTTAATCTCTCCTCAAGTGACAAACTGCCATCCAAGGAATCAATCTGGTCTACCTTTGCTGCACTCCTTAAGTAGGGAGACCAGATCTGTGCACAGGAATCCTGATGCAATCTCATCACAGCTCTACAAAACTGGAGCAAGTTGACTCTACTTGTGTACTCAAATCCTCTTGCATGTAGGCTAACATACTGTTTGTATTACTAATTGCTCATTGTAACTGCATGTTAGGTCGCTGTGATTTATATACAAGGGCACTCTGGTGTCTCTGAACACCAACACCTTTCAACCTCTCTCCATTTCTATGTTGATTTAAGTCCCCTGTGATTCTCGCATTACCCTTGTTATGTTTGCCTTGGTTTCCTGATTTACACTAAACCAGCTCCTACCAATGTTATCTGCCCCCTACATCCAGTAATCCAAACATGGTCACATTCATAGTTCTGCTTTTTAACTGGCCTCTTGCTGTCTGTACTCTTTCAGCAGAACCACCTCCTTCATCCCATCCATGTCAGTGATTCCAATATGGACCTTCACAACCGGATCTTTCCTCTTCCACTCCAAGTTCCTCTCCAGTCCCAAATAGATCTTTAACCCTGGCTCTGGGCAGGTCCCACAAGTTCAGAGGCTCCTGCTTGCAGCTGCAGAGAATGGTATCTATCTCCCTAACTATACTGTCCTCTGTTACCACTGCTCGTCTCTCACCCACTTGAATGACCCCTTGTGTAATTGTGCTGTGGTCAGTTTGCTCACCCACCCTGTAGTCTCTGCTCTCGTCCACAAAGTCTGCACTGACTTGTTGGACAAATACAAGGGCTGAGGTCCTGCAACAGTACCATCCAGATCCCCATATCAGTCTCACTGATTGCCAAACCTTCCTGTCTCTCTTGAGTGACCAGTTCCACGGTACCTTATCTAAGGAGTGTGACTGCTTCCCACAGCAAAGTATCCAGTAACTTTCCCCCTTCCTGATGGACTGTGGTGTCTGAATCTTGAGCTCCAGTTCATCAGCTCTGAGACAAAGCTCCTTGAACTGCAAGTGGATCCCAATAGTTTCCATTAACTCTCACATTCTGTAGATGCCCTGTGCTGCTTTAAAATACTTATTTAATTTAATCAGTTTACTTAATTATCACCATTGCCCTTACCTTTCCCAAATCCATCCCTCACCAAAATCTACTCCAAGGAGAGGGTTTTGTGATGATCGCTGGGTGTGGAGCTTGGGCAGTTAATGGAATCATAATATAAGATATTTATTCATTAGTCACATGTACATCGAAACACACAGTGAAATGCATCTTTTTGCGTTACTGAGAATGTGCTAGGGACAGCCCGCAAGTGTCGCCACTCTTCCAGTGCCAACATAGCATGCCCACAGCTCCTAACCCGTACGTCTTTGGAATGTGGGAGGAAACCGGAGCACCCGGAGGAAACTCACGCAGACACGGGGAGAACGTACGAGCTCCTTACGGACAGCAGCGGGAATTGAGCCTGGGTCACTGATGCTGTAATGGCGTTACACTAACTGCTACACTACCATGTCTGAGTCTGAGATGAGGAGAATGAGGGGGCACTCAGGAGGATTTGAGATTTCAGATGGTTGTTGTGGCTGGAGGAGGTACAGAGAGGGCCAGGACCAGAGAGATTGAAATCAACGTTCAATGTCAGGCGCGCAGGGCAAGGCAGGGATAAGTGGGTCATGGTGCATCAACAGAGTTCCGGATGAGCTGAAACTCTGTAGGTGCGATGGTGGGGAATGGGACCTTTGCAGCCAGGCGGCTGGCTGTCACTGCAGTACAGACACACTGTGCAGTCTGGTCCCTGGGATGGCGGGACTATCATACGTGGTGAGGTTGAGTTTAGGCCTCTGTTCTCCAGAGTTCACAAGATCGAGAGGTGACTTTATTGAGTTAGACAAAACACTTAGAGGGCTGCAGGGGGTAGAAATGAAGAACGTTTCCCCAGGATGAGGAGTTGAGAGATAGGCAGTTTCAAAATAAGGGATCAGCCACTCGGGATTGAGATGAGGAGAAACTTCTTCATCCGGGGGTGGTGGATCTGTGGGATTCTGTACCCTGGGGGGCTGTAGAGGGTCAGGCGTTAATTGCATTCAGGGATGAGGCCAATAGGTTTCTGAAAGTGGAGAAATCAAGGAATATGGGACAGGTGTAGAAGCTTTGGAAAGGATGTAGAAGAGGTTTACCAGGAAGCTGCCTGGATTGTTTGCTCTGGAGCGGTGGAGGCTGAGGGGAGACCTGATAGAAGTTTATAAAATTGTGAGAGGCAGAGATGGTCAGAAATTTTTTTATCAGGGTACAAATACTAAAAGGCATGCATTTAAGGTGAGAGGGGGAAAGTTTAAAGGAGATGTGCAGGGCAAGTTTTTTGCACAGAGAGCAGTGGGTGCCTGGAACGGGCTGCCAGGGGTGGGGGTGGAGGCAGATATGACAGGCTGTTAGACAGACACATGAATGTGCAGGCAGAAGAGATGTGGATCATGTGCAGGCAGAAGAGATTTGGTTTAATTTGGCATCATGTTCGGCACAGACACTGTTATGTGTAGATCAAGAGGGTGGTGCTGAGATAGATCAATCATAATCTTGTTAAATGGCAGAGCAGACTTGAGGGGCTGAATGGCCAACTCCAGATGTAGAGCATACTACATAGAACAGTACAGCACAGGAACAGGCCCTTCAGCCCACGATGTTGTGCCGAACTAATTAAATGATTAATTATCTGATTTCTGATCTCATGTTCTTCTGCTGGAGAGGCTGGTGATGGGTGTGGCTGAGAAGCCTTCCTGTGCTTGCTTCCCTTGTCTTTACCCTGTTTTGAAGGGTTCCCTCCCACAGATCCCATGCTCTAACCTGTGGATCTGGTGCATGATGCATCCTCAGACCATATTCTCCTTCAAGTCAGCACCTTCCATCTCTGTCAGTTCCTATCAGCAGCTAGTGAAGGTGACTGCACCCTTCAGCTTGTCCCTTGTTGGCCCATGACCAAATAACTCTGCACCGTGTGCTGTTCAGGGCTCCGTCTGCAAATATTTGCAGTGTGCTGCAGGAGCGTTGCTGGAGGAGAGTGCGTTAATGGATGTCCCGTGGTGTGGGCACCACATCTTGCCCTTCAGTAAATGGGGACCTTATCGGTCATTAGTTACACCACCCAACAAAGCAGCCGGTTACAGGGACAGCAAAGCCTCTTGGCTCAACCTCGGCTGATAAACGTGGTTATCGCACTGAGCAATTATTTGTGCTTTTGAGGGGACTTGGCGGTGGAGTTCTGCCTGCCCCCGGCTCACTGAGCCTGGGACGTCTGCTGCTGATGGATGTGTCGGAGTCTCCTGCTAACAGCAGCATCGTCTCAGCATGAGTCAGGTAAGACTGCTCCCTCTTCACCAGCCAACAAGACAGCAATCAGAATCAGGTTTATTATCACTGATTTGTATGACATGAAATCTGCTGTTTTACAGCAGCAGTACAGTGGAAAGACAGAAAAATTACTATAAATTACAAAACAAATAGTGCAAAAAAAAGAATAATGAGGTAGTGTTTATGGACCATTCAGAAATTTGATGGTGGAGGGGAAGAAGCTGTTCCTGAATCGTTGTGTGTGGGTCTTCAGGCTCCTGTACCTCCTCCCCGATGGTAGTAACGAGAAGAGGGCATGTCCCGGGTGGTGAAGGTCCTTAGCGATGGATGCCGCCTTCTTGAGGCAGTGCCTCTTGAAGGTGTCTTGAGGAAGTAGAGCAGTGGGCTAAGCACGCATCCTTGAGGTATGCCTGTGTTGATTGTCAGTGAGGAGGAGATGTTTTTATTGATCCACACTGACTGTGGTCTGGGAATAAATCTCCACTGGAATCGCTTGCTGTTACTAATACCTTGCTATGTATTTCTATGTATAATATATTTCTTTATCCAGTACGGGTTGTATTTAGAAGCCATGTAGGGGCAGTGGAATGACTGGTCAATTGGCGAGCTTTGGCTGAGTGTGGTGCTCGTTTGGTTCCAGTCTGTATTGTCAATCAGCAGAGCATCCCAATGTCTGTCGGTCTCCGACTCCTGAGCCCTGGGAATTAGAGTGTGCCTGTTGTCAGCAAGGATTTTGCAAAGGAGGCTGAGAGGCCTCCTGATGGAGGGTGAAGTGACGAAGAGGGAAGAGTTTGTGGAGCCAGACCTGGGGCCATAAATATCTAGAAGTCGGTCAGGGGAAGCTCAGTGAGACTGTGGAATGTGCTTCCACACAGTGAACATTGTTTTAAAGCATTTAAGGGGTGTTGGGATAGGCGTCAGGGAGAAGGGCGGGGAGAGGGATGGAGAAGGCTTGCATTGAGTATGAACACCAGTCAGGCAAACTGGCTGGTTTTGGTTGTAGACTTGGTGTAATTCCATATAAGTTCATCACACGCGGTGTGGTGAAAAACTCAGCTGGTCAAGCAGTAGCCGTGCAGAGAGAAACAATGTTTCATGGTAATAACCTTTCAATTAGAACTGGTGAAAAGTCATCGACCTGAAACATGAACTCTGTTTCTCTCTTCACAGATGCTGTCTGACTTGCTGAGTGTTTCCAGCATTTTCAGTTCTAATTTCAGATTTCCAGCATCTGCAGCTTTCTAGCTTTAGGTAGTGGCCATTTGGAGCTCAGTTCCTTCAGAAACGTAATGGAGCAGAGGGGTGAAGCTGGGTGTGTAAGTGTACATACCTTACTTATCACCCACGATCTGATTGGCTTCTGTACCACCTTTTATGACCTTGGGTTCCCCAAGGTTTCCATACACCGGATGAATACGTGAGAAGTGCTGTTACTGTTGGAGCATCAGTGGTAACCAGTTTGTGCATAGCCAGGTCTCACTGACGGTGACGTGTGACAACTATTTCTGCAGTGTCGTTGACTCGTATCCACCTGGCAGAGCAGTCAGAGACATGTTTAAATTCTCATTATAGAGTCATACAGCACAGAAACAGGCCCTTCGGCCCAACTTGTCCATGCTGACCAAGATTCCCCTCTAAGCTAGTTCTATTTGTCCGTGTTTGGCCTGTATCCCTCTAAACCTTTCCTATCCATGTACCTGTCCAAGTATCTTTTAAATGTTATTGTACCTGCCTCAACCACTTCGTCTGGCAGCTTGTTCCATATACTGACCAGTCTCTGGGTGAAAAAGTTGACCCTCACGTTCCTATTAAATCTCTCCCCTCTCACCTTAAACCTAATCAGAAAGAAGTTAAAAACAATGCAGTGCTCCCTTCATTCTACCCCTCCCATGGTGTGACCCTCCCTCAGTACCGCCCCTCCCACAGTGAGACCCTCCCTCAGTACCGCCCCTCCCACAGTGTGACAGTAGCGACACTCCCTCAGTACTGCCCCTCCCACAGTGTGACCCTCCCTCAGTACTGCCCCTCCCACAGTGAGACCCTCCCTCAGTACCACCCCTCTCACAGTGTGACAGTAGCGACACTCCCTCAGTACTGCCCCTCCCACAGTGTGACACTCCCTCAGTACTGCCCCTCCCACAGTGAGACCCTCCCTCAGTACCACCCCTCCCACAGTGTGACAGTAGCGACACTCCCTCAGTACTGCCCCTCCCACAGTGTGACCCTCCCTCAGTACTGCCCCTCCCACAGTGAGACCCTCCCTCAGTACCACCCCTTTCACAGTGTGACAGTAGCGACACTCCCTCAGTACTGCCCCTCCCACAGTGTGACCCTCCCTCAGTACTGCCCCTCCCACAGTGTGACCCTCCCTCAGTACTGCCCCTCCCACAGTGTGATGCTCCCTCAGTACCACCCCTCTCACAGTGTGACAGTAGCGACACTCCCTCAGTACTGCCCCTCCCACAGTGAGACCCTCCCTCAGTACCACCCCTCTCACAGTGTGACAGTACTGACACTCCCTCAGTATTGCCCCTCCCACAGTGTGACCCTCCCTCAGTACTTCCCTCCCACAGTGTGATGCTTCCTCAGTACCAACCCTCCCTCAGTACCACCTCTCCCTCAATACCACCCCTCCCACAGTGCAGCACTGTGTTTTACATTGAGGTGTGAGACTGTACCATGGAATCTGTGAATCTACATCATATTACCTGATGCTGAGGTGAGGGTGCTCCTATTGAGCTTAGCCCTCAAGGGATGGGTGGTCACCACCCGTTCTGTCATATCCCTAATTCTGTAACTCGTCAGAATGCTCCACGGTAGTGTTGTGAGTACTTTCACCATCTTGGCTCCATTTCTCCTCCTCCACATCCTTGCATTGAGTTCCATTCCATCTCCATTAGCAGAGTTATGTCTGGCTTTCTCGCACACCATTTCTCAGCACTTATCAATCTGCTGGAGGAACTCAGCGGGTCGAGCAGCATCTGTGGGAGGAAAGGAACCGTCGACCTTTCGAGTCGAAACGCTGCATGCGGTCCTCTCTCTCCTCCCACAGATGCTGCTCGACCACTGAGTTCCTCCAGCAGATTGTTTGTTGCTCCAGATTCCAGCATCTGCAGTCTCTGGTGTCTCCATTTCCTTACCTTGGAATGTGCCAGCATGCTTCACAGCCAGTGAAGAACTTTGTTGTGGTTAGGGGAATGGGATTGATAGGATTGCTCTGAGAGCCAGTACAGTTTCCATGGGCCAAATGGCCTCCTCCCATGTCATGGGGAAATGTGAGAATGATGAGCTGCTGTGATGCAGTATGTGTAGCAGACTGCTTGTGTACGGTCACAGCCCAGAAGTAGAAATGTGATCGTTGGTTCCAGTGATATTGACCGAGTGGTAACCAATGACCTTGGAACACTGGGGAACCTGCACCACTGTACGAGCAGGAGGAGGACATTCAGCCCATCGAGCCTGCTTCACAATTCAAAGAGATCTTGTGGTCATGGCTGATCTTTTACCTCAGCACCACTTCCCTGCACCAGCCCCAAAACCATCAATTCTCCTGATATCTGTCAATATATACTCAATGACCAAGCTGCTTGGGTGGAGAATTTCAAAGGCTCCCACTCTCTCATTTCAGTCGTGAATGTCCAACCCCTTATTTTGAGACTGTGACCCCAGGTTGGTGACACCCCAGCCATGGGAAAGGCCAACTCTGCCCTGACACCATCAAGCCCCTTAAGGAGTTTCTATATTTCAGTAACCACTCTTCACAGAATAAACTTGCCGTCCCAGGAATTAATCTCGCCGCCATCCCAGGAATTAATCTCGCCACCCTCCGCTGCATTCCCTCTATTTCATCTGTACCCTTCCCTTGGTAGGGAGATCAGACCTACACACAGTGCAGTCTCACCAGGGCCGACGTAATTGGAGAAAGCCATCTCTACTCTTGTACTCAAATCCTCTTGTAGTAAACAACCACATTGGATCAGTCATAGTCACACTGCACGGAAACGTGTTGGCCCAGCTCATCCGTGCCAATCTGTTTCCCCATCTAAACTAATCCCATTTGCCTGCATTAGGTCCATCTCCTTCCTTGCTTTGCCTATTTAAATTCCTGCATAAATGTCTGTAAACAAAGTAAATGTATCTGATTCTACCTCCTCCGGCAGCAAGTTCCAGATTTCAACCACTCTCTGTGTGTAAAAACAACATACCCCTCAAATTCGCTTTAAACCTCCTTCCTCTCACCTTCAACGTATGCCCCCTTGTATTTGATACCCCTACCATGTGGAAGAGATTCTGGCATCTTTGCATCTTATAATTTTATACACCTCTATCAGGTCACCCTTCAGGCTCCTTCACTCCAGCCAATCCCAGCCTATCCAATGTCTCCTATAACTAAAGTGGTGGTGCTGTGGATAGTGTGGAGGGCTGTCGAAGATTGCAGAGGGATATTGATAGGATGCAGAGCTGGGCTGACAAGTGGCAGATGGAGTTCAATCCGGAGAAGTGTGAGGTGGTACACTTTGGAAGGACAAACTCCAAGGCAGAGTACAAAGTTAATGGCAGGATTCTGGGCAGTGTGGAGGAGCAGAGGGATCTGGGGGTTCATATCCATAGATCACTGAAAGTTGCCTCACGGGTGGATAGGGTAGTTAAGAAAGCTTATGGGATGTTAGCTTTCATAAGTCGTGGGATCAAGTTTAAGAGCCGCGAGGTAATGATGCAACTCTACAAAATTCTGGTTAGACCACACTTACTGTGTCCAGTTCTGGTCTCCTCATTATTAGAAAGGATGTGGAAGCATTGGAAAGGGTGCAGAGGAGATTTACCAGAATGCTGCCTGGTTTAGAGAGTATGGATTATGAGGAGAGACTTATGAGGATTATGAGCTGGGGCTTTACTCTTTGGAGAGAAGGAGGATGAGGGGAGACATGATAGAGGTGTATAAAATATTAAGAGGAATAGATAGAGTGGACAGCCAGTGCCTCTTTCTCAGGGCACCAATGCTTAATACAAGAGGGCATGGCTTTAAAGTGATGGGTGGGAAGTTCAAGGGAGATATCAGAGGAAGGTTTTTTACCCAGAGAGTGGTTGGGGTGTGGAATGCGCTGCCTGGGGAGGTGGTGGAGGCAGGTACATTGGTCAAATTCAAGAGATTGCTAGATAAGCATATGGAGGAATTTAGAATAGAGGGATATGTGGGAGGAAGGGGTTAGATAGTCTTAGGTGAGTTTTAAAGGTCGGCACAACGTTGTGGGCCGAAGGGCCTGTATTGTGCTGTACTGTTCTATGATTCTATGATAAAGTCCTCCAATGCAGGCAACTCCCTGGTGAGCCTTCTCTGCACCCTCCCCAGTGTAATCATATCCTTCCTGCAGTGGGGTGACCAGAACTGCACACAGTGCTCCATGTGCAGTTTAATCAATGTTTTGTAAAGTTCCAACAGAACGTCCCAGCTCTGATATTTTATGTCTTGTGCTATTAAGGCAAGTGTGTCTTGTGCCGCCTTCCCCACCCATGGACTTGGGAACTACCTCAGCAGCTATGGGCTGGAGCCAGAGGCAACTGCAGGACTGTCACACAGACCCAATTGGGCAACTGAGATCCTTCAGGGAAGAGAACTTTCTGCCCCATCCAAGGTCTGCTGTACTTGTGACTCCGGTCATTCACTCATTGACCTCAGGAAACTGGGACTGGGCAGTCAGTATCACTGCAACCCAAGAGCAAACTGCTAAAACAGTTGGTTTCCAGGACCTGCAGGCAATCACCCAATGTCCTGGGAAGAAATAAGAGCAAAGATCTGCAGATGTTGGAACCACTCAGCAGGTCAGGCAGCATTTCAGGGAGAGAAACTGTCAGGTCAAGGATCCTGGGGGATCCATCCCTAACTACCCCTGAAGTGAGGAGGTGCTGTAGAACAAAACACTTCTGAGAGATCTGAAGTCAGATCTTGGCCAGACCAGTTAGGGATCATAGATCAAAAACCAAAAAGCTGCAAGTGCTGGAAATAGGAAATAAAACCAGAAAATCTTAGATCTATCCTGCAGGTCAGGCAGCATCTGTGGAGAGGGAAACAGGCAACTTACAAGTCAACAACCCCTCATCAGAAACAGGAAAGCAGATGTCCTCCCAAGACATGCCTGAACCAGATGTTTTTTAAGTCAATCCAGTAGTTACATGTTTAATTTTATTCATACCAGCCTTTTTGAAACCAAATTTATTTCGTAATTTGAATTTAAATTCCCAGAGTGGGATTTGAACCTTTGTCACAGGTTTAGTGGGCTAGAAGTCTGGCCACTGGACCGGTAACTTAACATTCATGCTACTGAACCCTGAGCCGTCTGAGGGATTAGTTTTTCTCTAATCCTATCAGGATACACCAGCCCTGAGGGAGCTCTCTGCTGTTGGAGGGACAGTCCTGAGGGAGCTCCGCTGTTGGAGGGACAGTCCTGAGGGAGCTCTGTTGTTGGAGGGACAGCCCTGAGGGAGCTCTGTTGTTGGAGGGACAGCCCTGAGGGAGCTCCGCTGTTGGAGGGACAGTCCTGAGGGAGCTCCGCTGTTGGAGGGACAGTCCTGAGGGAGCTCCGCTGTTGGAGGGACAGTCCTGAGGGAGCTCCGCTGTTGGACAGTCCTGAGGGAGCTCCGCTGTTGGAGGGACAGTCCTGAGGGAGCTCCGCTGTTGGAGGGACAGTCCTGAGGGAGTCCTGCACTTTCGGAGAAGCTGTGAGCAGTTATCATGTTATTGTCGTCAGTGTAAGGATGCAATGTTATAAGGAGGCTCCCGCTGCTCTTTCTTCCCACCCCTTCCCATCCTGTGGAAGTTTCTGAAATGTTTGGGGGGTAGTTGGGCCCAAAACCTCCCGCAGCCCATTTTTCTGGTCACCATAGTGATGGAGATATCCCCTCAAGCCCATTCATTGTGTGACTGGTCTGTTGAGAGACCTTCAGCGTGACCTCTCCCGACCCCTGTAACTTCCTCTGACCCCTCTGACCCTCCAAACTCTCCACAGTTCTGCCACTTGATCTCCCATGAATCCTTCAGTCAACCATTAGCTGCCACAGGCCCAGGGTCTGAAACTGTGGCAGCTGATTCCCAAACCTCTGCACCGTTCCTTCTCTTACACAGGAAAACCTACCTCATTACCCACACCCATTCTCACCTTGCCGTTCATTCAAGTTATGTTTGACAGCCACGGCTGGGAAAAGTATTGAGCCACTGGCCTTGTTAGAGCAGCTCCCAAAATCCAAGTGGCTGTGGTTCCCGGTGTCCCTGGATCCAGGATGCTACAGATTCCTGGTGTGTGTGGATCCAAGATGTTCCAGATTCCCAGTGCCCCTGGATCCAGGATGTTCCAGATTCCCGGTGCCCCTGGATCCAGGATGTTCCAGATTCCTGGTGTCCGTGGATCCAGGATGTTCCAGATTCCCGGTGTCCCTGGATCCAGGATGCTGCAGATTCCTAGTGTCCCTGGATCCAGGATGCTGCAGATTCCCAGTGCCCCTGGATCCAGGATGCTACAGATTCCTGGTGTCCGTGGATCCAGGATGTTCCAGATTCCCGGTGTCCCTGGATCCAGGATGCTCCAGATTCCCAGTGTCCCTGGATCCAGGATGCTGCAGATTCCCAGTGCCCCTGGATCCAGGATGTTCCAGATTCCTGGTGTCCGTGGATCCAGGATGTTCCAGATTCCCGGTGTCCCTGGATCCAGGATGCTCCAGATTCCCGGTGTCCATGGATCCAGGATGTTCCAGATTCCCGGTGTCCCTGGATCCAGGATGCTCCAGATTCCCGGTGTCCCTGGATCCAGGATGCTGCAGATTCCCAGTGCCCCTGGATCCAGGATGTTCCAGATTCCTGGTGTCCGTGGATCCAGGATGTTCCAGATTCCCAGTGTCCCTGGATCCAGGATGCTCCAGATTCCCGGTGTCCATGGATCCAGGATGTTCCAGATTCCCGGTGTCCGTGGATCTAGGATGCTCCAGATTCCCGGTGTCCATGGATCCAGGATGTTCCAGATTCCCGGTGTCCGTGGATCTAGGAAGTCCCTGAGCTGACCTCAGTGCTGTGTGTCCTGTGACGTTCTGCTGCCCTCTAGTGGCAGGTGCCAGTTCTGTGCCCTCATTCTCCAGCAGACTCGGGTCCGAGACCAAAAGTCCAGACAGTGAGACTTCAAATCTCACTGTGGCTGTCTGATTCTTGAAATTGCTGCTGAACAAAATTCTGGAAAAATGAAATGTGGAATAGGGTGTAGGTGATGTTGTCAGATTGCCCCATCTAACACCTCCCTCCGGTGTGTCCAGGTGGAAGCAGGAGCAGTGTGTGTGGTAGGAAGCTGTCGGAGAGTGAGGGTCAGGGATGGCAGAGTTGGGGTTTGTGTACGGAGTGAAGGGAGGTCAAAGTGGAACCGGAGCAACAACTGCCCCCACCCTCCTACCCCCTTCCCATTCTCTCCACTGCACCAGAGCATCGGTTACAGGGGGATCCTGTTCTACTGCTCCCCGGTTCCCGGGATGCTGCGGCCAGGAACCGTGTCCCATAGCTGAGCTGCTGGTTCAGCCATGGCTCAGCTCCTGCAGTGGTTCACCCGGCCACCAGGTGGGGCCCTGGCTCCTCCGGCTGTGCTGTACAGCTGCAGAACCTGCAGTGTCTGCAGCCCAAACACCAGCAGACCCCTTAAAAAGAGCACAGAAAGAGGCCAGCCAGCTCCCACGCCTCACCCCGATTCCCATCCCACTGTTCCTTTCCCAGCCCACGGTCGGGGATGTGACTGGGGGAAGGGTAGGGGGCAGAGAGTGGGGGAGAAGGTTTATCATCCACTGTTGAAGCACAGAGACTGTGTACCAGCGGGATTGGGATCAGCACCACCACCGTTTATGGACAGTCAGTGGGGTAGAAAGCCAGTCGTCCAATCTGCAGAAGGGAAAGAGAAGCGGCATTGTTGGATGGAACCAGGGAAATGTTGCTTAGGTACGCAGAGGCATTGTAATGTACAGAGAATGCGGTCGTTACTGGTGAAAATGCAGACACAGGGCTGGTACCGAGACACTGACACGTGTGAGGGACCAGTGTCAGAACAAACAGAAGCAGGAGGAGGCCATTCGGCCCCTCAGCTGCTCCACCACTTGACATCACGGCTGATCTCCCTCAGCGCTGTGTTCCAACACTATCCCCATGTCCCTCACTTCCTCTTCTATCCACAAACCCATCAACCTCTGGCCGAATGTCCACAGCCCTCCCGGCAGGGAATCCCATGGATTCACCAGCTCCTGCATGAACACATTTCTCTTCGTCCTAACTGGCTGACCCCTAATCTAGCCAAAGGAACTATCATCCTAAAACTACCCTTGATATGGGGGGAGGGTCTCACTGTGGGATGGGTGGTACTGAGGGAGGGTCACACTGTGGGAGCTCTGGGAAGAACAACTGGTACTGACCCACAGGCAGTGAGATCAAATTGCAGCAAATTCCTGTAAGGAATGAGAGTTGAATGCTGTGTGGCGAGGTTCCGGGATCTTGCTCGACAGGTGCCGGAGGCAGGGACCATTGGCGAGTGTGATCAACACCTGAGTCAGGGGTCATGGCACCTGCCACAGGGTCAGGGGTCACGGCACCTAGCATGGGGTCAGGGGTCACAGTGCCTGGCACAGTGTCAGGGGTCTTTAACTCGTTTTATAGTCGGGGTTGTGAAGGACAGAATGGCCTCTGTTGTTACTGGAAATTTGACTGGGATCTTGCTATACGTTGGCCTGGGATATCTCTGTGCACCGAGCGGTGTGAGTTGGCTGGGGGTGTGCGCTGTCTCCGACATCAGTGCCCCTAGCTGTCTGATGGAAGCCTCGGGTAGGACCGTTCTCTCGCCTCCCCCACCCACTCCAACCCCCCACCCCCACCCGCCTCCACCCCCCACACTCCCACCTCCCCTCCCCCACTCCGCACCCACTTCCCCTCCCCCCCACTCCCCACCCACTCCAACCCCACCCCACCTGCCTCCCTACCACCCGACTCCCCCATCTTCCTCCTCCTCCACCCCGCCTCCCCCACCCCTCCACCTCCACCCTCCTGTCCCCACCTTCCTCCCTCCTCCCCCCTCCCCCCCAACTCTCCTACCCCCCCCCCCCACCTCCTCCTATGGGAGCACCCAGTGTGCCCATAGTGTAATGTCCCTGCCTGTTGTTGGGCCATTTGTTGCCCAGAGACTGCTGTTGACGTGAGGGTGGGGACCGGGACGGAGGGGGTGAACTGGCTGTCACAGAGAAGAACTTTCCCACAGCCTCCCACTTGGTCCTGTATTTTGTAAACAGGCAGCAACAGATAGCTGAGGTCAAACTGCTGGTATCTTGCGCAGCGTTTCCACCAGAGGCCTGTTACAGAATCCACGACTGATGGCAGAGATAACGAGGGTGAGGGGGCAGGCCGCAGACCTGCACGTCTGTATGATGCAGCAATCAGAACCAGGGCTTTGTAGGAGAGGCCATTCAGTCCAGTGGCTGCCACCATCTGCTCACTTCACTGCTACAACTCTTAATATTAGAGAGTCACACAGCAGGGAAACAGGCCCTTCAGCGTCAGATCTCTCTGTGTCTGTGTCCCACAGTGAAAATCTGCTGACATTCCCTTCCTGCTCATATTTTGTTCTTCAACCAGTGTTGACTCTGTGCCCAGGTCACCCTCTGAGCCCTTATTTTTGTGTAACAACCTTATCAAGTGCCTTTTGAAAAAACAGATACACCTGTGTTTTCCCCTGTTAGCTTCATTAATTTTCTAAAAGCCTGACAAGGTCATGCCTAATGATGGAGTCCAAGGGCCTGTTCTTCAGCTGCATTAGACCATAGAACAGTCCAGCACAGGAACACCTCGGCACACCATGTCTGTGCCGAGCATGATGCCAAACTAAGTCTCTTCTGCCTGCACGTGATCCACATCCCTCCATTCCCCATGTACTGGTGTGTCTGTCTGACAGCCTCTTGAACACCACTATCGTGCCTGCTTCCTCACCACCCCGGCAGCAGACTGTTTTGTCTCTGCCACCAATGATTGAGACCCTGGGATGGGAGCCATCAGACACAGGGATCTGTCAACCTTTAGTCTCTGAACTTTCTCAGGTCCTTTCTCTTCAGAGTTGTAATTACTTGAAGCTCCTCCCAGTTTCCCTCTATTTCCCCCATTTATTGCGTCAGATGAGACGGGAGCAATGGCAGCTGATTCTTCATTTCCCACGACAGCTTTCCCTGCCTATGCTGGATGCTGATGAAAGGCCTGCAACTTGAAACATTCTGTTTCTCTCTCCCCAGGTACTGAGTATCCACCTCCTTCTGCCTTAAGTTCCTTGCTTTGGCCTCCTGTCGGCAGGAGGCTGGGCTGACCCTGCCGTCTGGATGTACGGGCTGACCCTGCCGTCTGGACGTACGGGCTGACCCTGCCGTCTGGACGTAGGGACCGACCCTGCCGTCTGGGTGTATGGACTGACCCTGCCATCTGGACGTATGGACCGACCCTGCCGACTGGATGTAGGGACTGACCCTGCCGACTGGACGTGCAGACTGACCCTACCATCTGGACATACGGACTGACCCTGCCGACTGGACGTACAGAACGACCCTGCCAACTGGACGTAGGGACTGACCCCCCAGTCTGGACGTAGGGACCGACCCCACAGTCTGGACGTACAGACTGAGGCTACAGACTTCTGTCTGGATGTACAGACTTCGGTCTGGACTTCCACTGGAACCAGCTCAGCCCCTGATTATCCACTGTGGCTGGTGCTTTAAGTGAGATAATGCAGTTACCCACAGCTCTCAATGGCAGGTTTGGGCTTCAAGCCCTGTTTGCAGCCTCCAGTGGAGCAGGATTTCGTTGTGTATACCCACGTAGCCCTCTGTGCAGCTTCATCCCCCAGTGAGCTGCCAGCTCTACCATCCAGGTCACCAGTGTCTCCGTGTGGGCCACTGTAATCCACACAGTGCCAGTGTCTGGGCTGGCACTGGGAGTGGCATCGACTGAAGTTGTCTTCATCTGTACTCCCTTGTCCCTGGCCATTGTACATTCCTTGTGTACCTGAATGGAGGAGGGCACGAAGGTAGAGGAAAGTCCACCGGACACCTGCGGTGTGGTGTTGAGGGGTGAGAGAGGAGGGGGACACGAGACTGCAGATACTGGAGCAACAAAGTGTGTGCCAGCCCAGCTGTCTGATGTGGCTGCAGTGGGTGGACAGAAGAGTGTAGGAGGAGAGTGGGACTGGTGGCGAGGTGGATTTGAGTCATGCTGATGCTATTGAGTGTACCCGTTCTACACTCCTAAACTTAAGTCAAGACCTTAAATCTTATCAGTTACAAGTATCTACTAGTACCCTCACCTTAAGGAGATTGTACTTAATGTATTACTTATATTTCAAAGATTAATTTACATAACTACTTTAGTCTCTTTTCTGAAGGGGTTTAGCTGTCAATAATCACTGTTTCCAGCAGGTGGGTCTCACCAAGGAGGAGATACTTCCAGCTGAATAAGCAGCTTAAACACTGTTATTTTATTTTAAAGAGAGCACATTTTATTTTGAGGAGTAAATTCTTTCACAGATTGTAATTCTACAAAGGATTTCCAAAATACAATTCTTACAAACTATAAAAATATACCAATGAGAACAAATCATCTGTCACAGAAAGATGGGTCTGGGAAAAGATCCTTCTCGGGACGGGGCTGAGGAGTGGATTCTATTTCATCACCTTTGTAACTCCTCACAACCCGTGCTGCCTTCTGATATTGATAATGTTTTGCAACCAATCATGTAGTAACAAGCTGATCTGCGAGCGTCTCACTGTGTGTTTCGATGTACATGAGACTAATAAAGGTACCTTAATCTTAACTGCACTGATCTGGTCAGGTGGACGGAGCACCTTGATCGGGTTAAAATGGGCAATGTTTTTCTCCTGATTAGGGTAGTCCTAGTTGGGTCAACGTGGACAGCATCGTTTCTCTTCATCAGGTCAAGAGGATGAGCAAAGCGCACTAGTTAGGAATTTAAACTATTTAACAAGAAGCTTTATGAACCTTGGACAGTTTCTGCTGTGCTGAAATGTTCAGGTTAGCAATAAACCTCCTGGGCCATCGGATTTCTGAACGGTCCAGGAACCCATGAGCACCACCTCGTTGTTCCTTTCTTTTGCACTATTTATTTACTTTGTAATTTATAGTAATGTTGTGTCTTTGCACTGTACTGCTGCTGCAAGACAACAAACTTCACGTCATTTCAGTCAGTGATAGTAAAGCTGATTCTTTTAAATTTTTAAAAAAATTTTACTTACAGCGTGGTAACAGGCCCTTCCGGCCCAACGAGTCCGTGACACCCATTTTAAACCCAAATTAACCTACCCGTACGTCTTTGCAATGTGGGAGGAAACCGGAGCACCCAGAGGAAACCCACGCAGACACGGGAGAACGTACAAACTCCTTACAGACAGCGGTGGGAATCGAACCCTGATCGCTGGCGCTGTAATAGTGTCGCGCTAACTGCTATGCTACCGTACCGTATTCTGATTGTGAATATCCATCGCACAGGCAGAGGCTGTGAGTTAGGTGAGTGACAGGGTGCAGTGCCTGAGCCGGTGCAGCAGTGAGGTGGCATTTACAGATGTATCCAAGGCCCCTCCACACAGCTCCTTGGATGTCTTGTGGTTTTATACCCGTGTGCTTGGCCGTGCCCCCATGGAAATGCAGCCCCACGACACCCCAGGTAGTGCTGCTGTCGCACAGCAGTGCTCCTGTTCCCTCCCACGTCACAAAGGCCTGGTGGCTGATTGGTTAATCGGCCCCCTGTGTAGGTGGGTGGCAGGAGAGGGTGTGGGGAGTGAGACAGATGGGATCACTCCGAGACTCAGCGCAGGATCGCTGGGTGGACTGGCAGTCTGCTGTGTTGTCAGCCACCTCTCTTCCTCCCCAACCCCTCCCATCACTTGTAGCACCTGGAATCTCACCAGTTCCCTGCTCAGGATCACTTCCACCACAGTGCACCTCTCCTTCGGGAGGTGGCTGGCTGCATCTTCAGCTGCCTGGTCTGTCCCCTGCCAGCCGCAGCACAAAGCTCTGTCAATCCAGCGCGCTCGAACTCTGCTGGTGCCGGGATGGCGGATTTTCCAGAATATCAGGTTATTTTATTAATACTCCAACACACTTTTAATGTACTTCTATTAAAAAGACACCATGGAAAATTTCAGGTAACCCGGTAAGTTTAATAGGAGCCTGGGAAACGGAACCAGGGACCAGACTGGGGCCGTGGCAAGTGGGTGTGGAGCACACGAGTGGAGGGAATGTGGGGAGAATAGGTCACAGGAAAATAACTAATGGGGCTCAGTGGGCTGGCATAGACTGAATGGGCAGAGTGGTCTCCTGTGGTGTAAGTACGGAGATGTAGGGTGTTGGGTCTCTTGTGCCTCCCCTGCCATTCAGTGACGACCTCAGCACCCTTTCCTGCACCAACCCGTGTCCTTTGATCTCCAATGTTGAAAAATGTTGAATATACTCAGTGACTGAACCTCTCGTCTTTCTTGGCCATGCTTTGTGGAATCTCCCTGTGTTGGCCTCCTGTGCTGTGTAACTCTATGATCTACAAACTGGTGATAAATGTGACCAGGATCCAGTCAGGCTGGAACACCAGGTGTTCACTGTCAGGCCTGGGCTGGGTCCTGGAGAGCTTTAACCCTGTGGGCCAGATCCTGGCAACCTCAGTGGGTATCAGAGGTTCCTGATACCCCTTCCAGTCAGGCACAGCTCTGATTTCGGTTCAGTCCAGGCACAAACCCAGCCATCCACAATCCGGTTCAGGAATCTCCGCAGGAGCCAGGTTGCTGCAGGCGGTGTAGGGCGGCACTTCATGGGTATCTCTGTTCTTCTGCAGACTGAGCAGGATGCGCTTCCTACAGCGCCCCTCAGGATTGAAGATGATGAGGAGGATGATCTGAACAAAACCTGGGGTGTTGAGAGGTTCGATGATCTCCTCCACGATGCATCCAGTCGGAATGTGGATGAAGTGCGGCGCACCTTCGATGAGGCAGATTTTGAGTGTGAGTGTGTGTGTTTAAGTGGTGTTTCAGCTGATCTGGTTGGTCAGGATCTCATCGGTGCAGATCCAGACAGGGATGGACAGACCGGACCTTTCTGCTCTCGGGTCATCGAGGCTTTGTGACATCCCAACCAATGTAACCCGAACTGGCCTCCATTCCTACTTCCCCAAAACTCTGCTGCCTCTGACCTAACTCACCAAGTCCTAACGACTCTGAGGTTTG
This sequence comes from Pristis pectinata, assembly GCF_009764475.1. NCBI lineage: Eukaryota > Metazoa > Chordata > Chondrichthyes > Rhinopristiformes > Pristidae > Pristis > Pristis pectinata. The sequence goes on along the minus strand of NC_067413.1, from coordinate 1,346,220 downwards.
GACCCAGAGACACCGCAGGAGTTGGGAATTAAGTTGACTGTATCACTAACAGTGACCATAAAATTACTGGATTGTCAAAAAAGCCCAACTCGTTCAGTGCTGTTCACTGGGGAAGGAAATCTAATCTAAACCATGTTACAGTCTCCAACACCATGATCCTAAAGCACATTAAAGTGGCTAAGTCCCCAGGACCTGACCAACTGCATCCTCGGACCTTGTGGGAAGCTAGGGAAGAAATTGCAGAGCGCCTTGCAGAGATATTTGCTTCTTCTTTAGCCACAGGTGAAGTTCCAAAGACCGGAGGGTGGCTAATGTTGTACTGTTACTTAAGAAGAGCAGCAAAGTCAAGCCAGGGAACTACAGGCCGGTCAGTCTGACATCAGTGGTGGGGAAGTTACTGGAGGGAGATTCTGAGGGACAGGACCTCCAGCATTTGGATAGATAAGGGCTGATCAGGGATGGTCAGCACGGCTTTGTGCGTGGGAAATTGTCTCACAAATCTCTGAGAGTTTTTTGAAGAGGTAACCAAGAGGATTGATGAGGTCAGGGCAGTGGATGTTGTCTATATGGACCTTAGCAAGGCCTTTGACAAGGTCCCGCATGGAAGGCTGGATCATATGGGATCCAGGGAGAGCTAGCTAAGTGATGGTGGAAGGTTGTTTCTTGGACTGGAGGCCTGTGACTAGTGGTGTGCCTCGGGGATCGGTGCCGGGCCCATCGTTGTTCGTCATTCATGTAAACAATTTGGATGAGAATGTACAAGGCATAGTTAGTAAGTTTGCAGATGACACTAAAATAGGTGGTGTCATCGACAGTGAAGAAGGTTATCAAAAATTATACCAGGATCTTGATCAGCTGGGTATGTGGGCTGAGGAATTGCAAATGGCTTTCAATCCAAGGTGTTGCATTTTGGAAAATCAAACCAGGGTAGGACATAGTGAACTGTAGGATCCTGTGGAGTGTTGTAAAACAGAGGGACATAGGAGTAGAAGTACATAGTTCCCTGAAAGTGACATTGCATGTGGTGAAGAAGGCGTTTGGCACACTGGCCTTCATCAGTCAGGGCATTGAGTATAGGAGCTGGGACGTTATGTTGCAGTTGTACACAACGTTGGTAAGGCTGCACATGGAGTATTGTGTACAGTTGTGGTCACCTTGTTATAGCAAGGACATCATTAAGCTAGAAAAAGCGCAAAAAGGAGCTATGAGGATGTTGCCAGGACTCCAGGGCCTGAGTTATAGGGAGAGGTTGGGCAGGTTAGGTCTTTATTCCTTGGAACTAGGAGAATGAGGGGCGACATCGTGGAGGTGTATAAAATCATGAGAAGCATAGATAGGGTGAATGCACACAGTCTTTTTCCCAGGGAAGGGGAACTTAAAAACTAGAGGGCATAGGTTTAAGGTGTGAGGAGAAAGGTTTAAAAGGGACCTGAGGGGCAAATTCTTCACACAGAGGGTGGTGGGTACATGAAACAAGCTGCCAGAGGAAGTGGGTGAGGCAGGTACAATACAACATTTAAAAGGTACTTGGAGAGGTACGTGGATAGGAAGGATTTAGAGGGATATGGGCCAAACGCAGGCAATGGGACTAGCTCAGAGTAGAATCTTGGACGGCATAGACCAGTTGGGCTGAAGGGCCTGTTTCTGTGCTGTGCGACTCTGTGACTACCCAAAGTGACCATGTGAGTACAGCATCAGTCAGGGAGGAGGGTGGGTACAAACTACAGCAGGGAGTGTAAGAAGTCACAGAGAGTAGTGTACTCAGCCCAGTACATCACGGGCACATCCCTCCCGACCATATCGACAGGAGGCGCTGCCCCAAGAAGGCAACATCCATCATCAAAGATCCCCACCATCCGGGCCGTGCCATCTTCTCACAGCTCCCATCGGGCAGGAGGTACAGAAGCCTGAAGTCCCCACACCACCAGGTTCAGGAACAGCTACTTCCCTTCAAACATTCGGTTCTTGAACCAACCGGCACAACCCTGATCACTGCAGTTTAGCAACACTGTGACCACTTTGATCACTTTGCATTAAAATGGACTTTGTTTTTTTTTGTTCTAATTGTGTTCTTTCTTTTAAAAATTGTGTATAATTTAGGTTTAATTTATGTTTTTCTTGTGAATGCTGCTTATCTGATGCGATATGCACACATGTACTTGTTCATCTGACAATAAGCTCGATGTTGACTTTGACTGACCGACTGATCATTGACATTGCCACCTTAGGGAGTGCTTTGTCTGCAGACCGGCTGCAGTAATCCCTACACGTGACTCTGCCCCGAGAATCTCCCTGACTGGGCATCCCCTGGTTCATTCTCTTCTGTCCGTCCACTTCCAACAGATCACCGTCACTCTTCCCTTCACACCCACCACCCCCTCTCCACACACCTGCCATCGGAGGGCCGCAGGAAGAAGGGCAGCCAGAAGAAGAGCAAGAAGACGGCCTCTTCCCCAACCGGCGCGCCCACCATCGAGGAAGGGGATGAGGAGGATGAGCAGAGCGATGGCGCGGAGAAGAAGGAGCCCAAGGAAGGCCCTGTCCCATCCGACACCGCTGGAGACGTTCAGGTCAGCGCCATGGGGAGCGGAAGGGCAGGGTGGCGGTGAGCCAAGTGACGTTGGGTAGGGAAGTATGGACAGGGAGGGGTGAAGTTGGGTGGGGGTGTGGACACGGAGGGGTGGGGGTGAGGTTAGGAGCGGGGTGTGGACATGGTGGGGGTGAGGTTGGGTGGGGGGTGTGGATACAGGGAGGGGTGGGGGTGAGGTTGGGTGGGGGGTGTGGATACAGGGAGGGGTGGGGGTGAGGTTGGGGGGTGGAGGTGAGGTTGGGTGGTGTGAACGGAGGGGTGGGGGGTGAGGGTGAGGTTGAGGTTGGGTGGGGTGGGTGTGAGGTTGGGTGGTGTGGACAGAGGGGTTGGGGGTGAGGGTGAGGTTGCGTGGGGGTGTGGACAGGGAGGGGGTGGGGGTGAGGTTGGGTGGAGGGTGTGGACGGGTGGGGGTGAGGGTGAGGTTGGGTGGGGGGTTGTGGACAGGTGGGGGTGGGGGTGAGGTTAGGAGTGGCGTGTGGACATGGTGGGGGTGAGGTTGGGTGGGGGGTGTGGATACAGGGAGGGGTGGGGGTGAGGTTGGGTGGTGTGGATGGAGGGGTGGGGGGTGAGGTTGAGGTTGGGTGGGGGTGAGGTTGGGTGATGTGGATGGAGGGGTGGGGGGTGAGGGTGAGGTTGGGTGGGGGTGTGGACATGGAGGGGGTGGGGGTGAGGTTGGGTGGAGGGTGTGGACAGGGGTGGGGGTGAGGATGAGGTTGGGTGGGGGTTGTGGACAGGGAGGGGGTGGGGGTGAGGTTGGGTGGAGGGTGTGGACAGGGAGGGGTGGGGGTGAGGTTGGGTGGAGGGTGTGGACAGGGAGGGGTGGGGGTGAGGTTGGGTGGAGGGTGTGGACAGGGAGGGGTGGGGGTGAGGTTGAGTGGAGGGTATGGACAGAGGGGTGGGGGTGTGTGGACAGGGAGGGGGTGGGGGTGTGGACAGATTTCGGGAGGAGGGTCAGGTTCTCTCTCCCGGGAAATGAACAAATCTACAGACACTGGAGACACAAGAGATTCTGCAGACGCTGGAATTTGGAGCAACACACAAACCGCCAGAGGGACTCAGGTCAGGCAGCATCTGTGGGGGGAAATGAACAGTCGACGTTTCAGGTCAAGACCCTTCATCGGGACTGGGCCACTCCTAATGAAGGATCTCAACCTGAAACGTCGACTGTTTATTTCTCTCCATAGACGCTGCCTGACCTGCCAAGTTCCTCCAGCATTGTGTGTGTTGCTCCAGACACTGGAATCTGAAACAAGAACAGAAATGCTGGAAGACCTCGGTCGGTGAGGCAGCACCTATGGAGGGAAATGGACAGTCGACCCTTCCTGCTGGGGGAGGAGTGGGGTGGAAGACAAAAGACCGTATGGCGATTGGTTCAGGCAGATCAAGTGATAATTAGCATGAGTGCTGATCGTTAGCGAGGCATTTTAAAGAGCCAAGGTGAGAAAGGACATCAGTGGGGTGATTAAAGTAGCAGCTTTGCTGTTCACCTGAGCTCAGCCCACTGCGGTGGTCCTGAGCTTCCCGTTGTCCCCACTTTAATTCTCAATCCCACCGATTCTGACCTGTCTGTCTGTCGACTCCTCCACTGCCCCAGTGAGGCCCAACAACATCTTCCATCTGGGCACCTTGTAACCCTCTGGAATGAACAGTGAATCCTCCAACTTCAGGTAAGCTGCTCTCTCTCTGTTCCCCACTATCCTGCTGACGTCCCTCTCTCACCTTGAGCTGCCTCACTATCGGTCAGACCCAATGCTCCTTATCATCTGCCTCAAGCAATCTCCACATAGTCTTTTGTCTACAACTCACTCCTCCCCCCAGCTCTGCTTTTAAACTGTAACACCTCCACTCTTCCCCCACTTCCCCGCCCACCCCTCCCCTCAGTTCTGACCTGAAACACTGATCAGTTTCTCTTTTACAAATGCTGCCTGACTGGCTGAGTTCTTCTAGCATTTCTGTTCTTAGTTCAGTCTCCTGGTCCAGGCAGGGTTGGGGTGCAGGAGGTGGGGCAAAGGCCACCACAAGGTCCAGTGAATGGATCCTGAGCAACACCATAGCAGGGGATGGGTTGTTCTCCTTAGAGAAGGTTCAGGGGAGTTGATAGGTGTTATCAAATCAGTGAGTTTCCAAGAGGGGTTTCTGGTGGCAGGAGGCTGGCTTATCAGAGGACGGAGACTGAGGAGGGAACCAGATGTGATGAGCATTCTCCTCCATGTAGAAGGTTGTAGTGATCAGGAATACTGTACCTACAAGGTCCCGGAAAGTGGTTTCAGGTGAATTTGCTCATGTTCTCTTACAATATGGGAGACCATTGTGTCTATGCTGGCTCTCAGACAAGTTCTATTCCCCCACTTGTTTCCCTGTAACCTATTCTCTCTCACATGCCCATTAACTCCCACTAATTCCCTTGCCTTCTGCCCACACTGGGGGCAGCTTACAGCAACCAGCTGACCTGACCTGACCTGACCTGCCAGCATATCTTTCAGGAGGGAGCACAACTAGAATGACAGGGTTAAAGGGAGGAACCAGGTTGTGAGACTAATTGACAGCTCTTTCAAAGAGCTAGCACAGGAACAATGGATGGAATGGCCGCCTCCTGTGTTGCATCAGTCTGCGTTGTCCTGAGCCTGTCCAGGATAATCAGCCTGATGATGAATTGGGAGAAGGTTCAGGTCACAGGGTGCTGCAGATCTCTGGTCCAAGATGACCCTTCACGTTTGATGCCTTTATCTTCATCTCCTCCAGTTCTTTATGCCTGATGAGGAGTTGGAAGTTAGCACGGCTTCACTGAAAGCACCGGATGGCAGCCAGAAGCAGCAGGACGCACCATCTCCCCAGACGGAGCCTGACACAGACATCCAACGCAGTCAGCTCAGCAAGAGCACTGAGCACATCGCATTGAGGTAAGCTCGGTCCCTGCTCATCTCTGGTCTTTGTTCTGATTGGGGTTGACCTATACCACTACCTAGACCCTTCAGTACAGATGTTAAACAGAGGTTGGACAAACTTGGGAGCAGCGGAGGCTGAGGGAAGATCTGATAGAGGTTTATAAGATTAGAGGCATAGGTAGAGTAGACAGCTGGTATCTTTTTCCCAGGGTCAAAATGTCTAATACTGGAGGGCGTACATTTAAGGTGAGAGGGGATAAGTTCACAGGAGATGTGCAGGCAATTTTTTTTACACAGGGTACCTGGAATGCACTGCCGGGGTGGGGGTGGAGGCAAATATGATGGGGCGTTTAAGAGGCTCTTAGACAGTCACATGAATGCGCGCAGTCTTCTTCCCAGGGTTGGGGAATCAATAACTAAAGGGGAAAGATTTATTAGGAACCTGTGGGGCAACGTTTTCACCCAGAGGGTGGTGAGTACATGGAACAAGCTGCCAGAGGAAGTGGGTGAGGCAGGTACATTAACAACATTTAAAAGGCACTTGGACAGGTCCACGGATAGGAAAGGTTTGGAGGGATATGGGCCAAACGTGGGCAAATGGGACTGGCTTAGATGGTCATCTTGGTTGGCATGGACCAGTTGGCCCAAAGGACCAGTTTCGTGCTGTGTGACTCTATGAATGTGCAGAGAATGGAAGGATATGGACATTGTGTAGGCAGAAGGGATTAGTTTAGTTAGGCGTTCAATTACTAGTTACATTACCAGCAGAACGTGGTGGGCTGAAGGGCCTGTTCCTGTGCTGTACTCTTCTCTGTATATGGAACGAGCTGCCAGGGTAGGAAAGGAGTACAGGGATATGAGCCAAACGCAGGAAAGTGGGATTAGTGTAGCTAGGTGTATTGATTGGCAGAGACAAGTTGGGCCGAAGGGCCTGTTTCTGTGCTGTGGGACTCTGTGACCCTCTCTGTGACTTGACATCTCTGCCACAGCCCCACAATGTGGAAACTGACACACAACATACACAGCAAACCCCCCCCCACACACCAACATACACAGCAAACCCCCCCACACACATGCCAACATACACAGCAAACCCCCCCCACACGCCAACATACACAGCAAACCCCCCACACATACCAACATACACAGCAAACCCCCCCACCACACACACCAACATACACAGCAAACCCTCCCCCACACACACCAACATACACAGCAAACCCCCCCACCACACACACCAACATACACAGCAAACCCCCCCACCACACACCAACATACACAGCAAACCCCCCACACACACCAACATACACAGCAAACCCCCCCCACACACACACCAACATACACAGCAAACCCCCCCACCACACACCAACATACACAGCAAACCCCCCACACACACCAACATACACAGCAAACCCCCCCACCACACACACCAACATACACAGCAAACCCTCCCCCACACACACCAACATACACAGCAAACCCCCCCCCACACACACCAACATACACAGCAAACCCCCCCACCACACACCAACATACACAGCAACCCCCCCACACACACACACCAACATACACAGCAACCCCCCCACACACACACACCAACATACACAGCAAACCCCCCCCACACACACCAACATACACAGCAAACCCCCCCACACACACACCAACATACACAGCAAACTCCCCCCCAAACACACACCAACATACACAGCAAACCCTCCCCCACACACACCAACATACACAGCAAACTCCCCCCCAAACACACACCAACATACACAGCAAACCCCCCCACCACACACACCAACATACACAGCAAACCCTCCCCCACACACACCAACATACACAGCAAACCCTCCCCCACACACACCAACATACACAGCAAACTCCCCCCCAAACACACACCAACATACACAGCAAACCCTCCCCCACACACACCAACATACACAGCAACCCCCCCCCACACACACACCAACATACACAGCAAACCCCCCCCAACACACACCAACATACAAACTACATGGCCCCAAACAGTCTGATACACAAACTACATGGTCCTGCACAGACTGACACACAAACCACACAGACTGTGTACACACAGACACACAAACCACACAGACTGTGTTCACCACCCTCTGTGTGGAAAAGCTTGCCCCTCAGGTACCATTTAACTCTCTCCCCTCTCACCTTAAACCTATATTTAGACCCCCCCCTCACCCTGGGGAAAAGACCCTGTGACTATCCACCCTCTCCATGCCCCTTCTAATTTTGTAAACCTCTATAAGGTCACCCCTCAGCCTCCTACATCCCAGTGAGAACAATCCCAGCCTATCCAGTCCCCTGTAACTACAGCTGTCCATTCCAGGCGACATCCTGGTGAAGGGAGGTGGCCCTACTCTGATTGCCCCCCCGGGGGGGGAGGGGGGTGGGGGGAGGGCGTGGGAGGCCAACACCTGCTCAGTGTGTGGACTCTTTGCCAGTGGGAACTGCACATTGGCCCCTGACCTCCAGCTTGGATTCAAGATCGCTGGGAGGTGGACTTGCCAGGAAAACATTGCTTCCAAGGTGCCCGTTCCGGCTGCCCTGGCGGAGAGGCTGATCGGAATGAGGGTATGGTGGTGACAGGACCAGACCAGGGTGCGGGAGAGCTGGCAGTCTGACTGAAACGCCAGTGAGGGTGGGAGCAAGGTGGTGAAATGCTTTCACACAGCGAGGTGCTGTTGTCTGGATCGCACCATCAGTACGGGGACAGGGAGGTGGTTCAGTCAGAATATTCAGAATCAGGAATATTTGGAACGAGGATCATGTACAAAGGGCAGGAGGGAGGGACTCCCTTTCACAGAGCTGGCTTAGACTGCCACAATTAGTTGGAGCAACATGCTGGAGGAACTCAGCAGGTCGAACAGCATCTGCGGGAGGAAAGGAATTGTTTCGGGTTGAAACCCCACTGATTTCCTCCAGCAGCTTGTGTGTTGTCCAGATTCCAGTGTCTGCAGTCTCTTGTGTCTCCGAAACATTGAATGCATTTCTACAAGCGCCCTCCCTCCCGTCTCCCCTTCCCCATCAACTTCCCCCCCCCAACCCTTGTTCCCCTCCCTCCCTCCCTCTCCCACACTTCCAGTTTGTCTGCGGTTCCCACACAGAGTCTGCATTGTGATCTATCCGTAGTTTCCAGCTCTGCCTGTCAGCCACGGATCTAGAGGGTGGAGTCAGGGGTGGACCTGCTGTTTATCTCCATGGCTGGATGCAGGTGTGAAGCAGCGATGGCTTGTGCAGCTGGGCTTTGAGTGTGCTCAACCTGTTGGGTGGGTTTGTCCAGGCCCAGGAGCGTTTCACAGTGGAGCCATCTCTTTCCCTTAAACCACTGCCTCCCTCTCCCCAGGGCTTGCTGCCCTCCAGCCCCGATAAAGACATTCCTTTAACCAGAGGATTTCTCTCCTGCCCTTTCCTCTCTGAACCGTTTCACCTCACAATGTTCACATCATTTTTATTTGAATATTTACTCCCCAGATGCACTCCAGCCCCTGTGGTCCATCAGCCAACGGTCACCCCCTGCTTCCTCCCCAGGGACACCCAGGCACGGACGTATCCTCGGGACAGGGGCAGGCCGGTGGCTCAGAGCCCGCTAACCCAGGCTGGCTGGGACATTCAGCACCTTCCTGTCCCATCCCAGCTCACTCCCTCTCTGTGACCGCCTCCAGTCCAACGCCCAGAGCGTGCCCGCGCACGCACGCACGCACGCACACACACACACACACAGTACAGCCCTTTGACCCACCACGTCTGTGCCGACCATGAAGCCAAATTAAACTAATCCTATCTGCCTGTACGTGGTCTGCATCCCTCCATCCCTGCCCATTCATGTGTCTAGGTACCACCCTTCTGACTCGGGCTTCTTGCCCGTTTATCCCTCCTCCTCTGTTCACTCTCCCCCTCTGGATTCCCCCTCTGAACCCTTCCCTTCTCCCTCAGACTCTCCCCGTTGAAACCCTTCCGACAGTTCACTCTGTGACCACATCCATCCTCCTCACCTCTCAGTTTTTTTTCTGGTATTTTTATGTTTTCTCACAACATAGGAGGTGGACCAGTCAGCCTATTGAGTCACACAGTGCAGAAACAGGCCCTTCGGCCCATCATGTCGATGCCGACCATCGAGTACCCACCTATACTAACCCCAGTTATCAGCACCTTGTCTGTCGTTTTCCGTATCTTCGCAAGTTAAATGCTCGCCAAAATACTTAAACGTTCTGAGAGTCTCTGCCTCCACCACCCCCTCGGGCAGTGTGGTCCAGATCCCAACCGCCCTCTGGGTAAAGGTTCCTCCTCAGATTCCCTCTAGACCTATGCCCTCTAGTTTTAGACACCTCTGCTATGAGGAAAACTTCTATCTCCTCTATCCATGCCTCTCTTATCAGGTCCCCCATCAGTCTAAGCCACCTCGTGGAGCACCCTAGGTCAGGATCGAACTCAGGACCCTGGAGCTTTGAGGTATCGCCACCACCCGCTGCCCCATTTACTTTGGTCTGTTCAAGTCCTAGCCAGACTCGTTGAGAGATTACATTTAATAAATCTGGCCCCTACCATAAAGAAGGACCTTCTTTCTATCTATTCCGTCAAATCCTTTGATGAACATTGAAATTAGATGAAGCCTTGACCTTAGAGTCGTACAACACGGAAACAGGCCCTTCGGCCCAACTCTCCATGCTGACCAAGACGTCCACCTAAGCCAGTCCCATTTGCTCACGTTTAGTCCATATCCCTAAACCCCTCCTACCTACGTACTTGCCCAAATATATTTTAAATGTTATTGTATCGGCCTCAACCACTTACTCTGGCAGCTTGTTCCATATGTGCCCCACCCTCGATGTGAAGAAGTTGCCCCTCAGGTCCCTTTTAAATCTTTCCCCTCTCAATTTAAATCAGTGCCCTCTAGTTTTTGGTTCCCTTTCCCTGGTCTTCAGGGAAACACAAGCCTAATCTGTGCAATCTGTCCAGATAATTACAGGGAGGAGAATGGCAAGATTGTGAGCCAGTGACAATGAAGGAATAGCTGTCTATCTCAAGTCAGTGTGGTGTTTGACTTGGAGCTTGTGACATCCAGTGAGCTGCCTGCCCCTGTCCTGCCAGATGGTAGGCTTGGGGGATGCAGACAAAGTCTGTTTGTGGACCCTGAGGGTGATTTAGGTGGGGTGGGTGCCTGGGTGGGGAGTGACTGCATGTGAAGTTGCTCCCTCCGTTGCACGTTTCCAGGGCAGCCGCAGTCAGCGCCCCCAGTCTGCTGGAGGAGAGCCGGGTCCTACTGAAGACACCACTGGCCCATCGCAGCAGTTACGACCTGAAGGAGCGGCGGCGGATCGGGAGCCAGACCACCGTCAATGAGGCCAAGTTCCAAAAGATACCGACCGACGAGCTGGAGGCAGAGATGTTGGCTGTGGCCGATTTGGACTATATGAAAAGTGAGTGGTGGTGTTTACACACAGAAGGGCAGGCCAGGGAACTACAGGCTGGTGAGCCTAACATCGTTACTGGAGGAGATTCCAAGGGACAGGATCTACCTGAAACGCAAGGAGTGATAAGGGATAGTCAGCGTGGCTTTGTGCACGGGAAATCGTGCCTCACAAATCTGAGCTTTGTGAGGAGGTACTGAAGAAGGTTGATGAGGGCAGGGTGTTAGAGGTTGTCTACGTGGCCTTTAGCAAGGCCTTTGATAAGGTCCTACGAGGTAGGCTGGTCTGGCAGGTTAGATCACATGGAATCTAGTTAATTGCATACAAAACTTGTTCAGACAGAGGGTGCTGGGTAAATGGAACGAGCTGCCGGAGGAGGAGGTACAGGTGGGAACAATTACAATGTTTAAAAGACAATTTAGACATGTGCAGGGATGGAAAAGGGTTAGAGGAGAAACAAAGGACTGCAGATGCTGGAGGAACTCAGCAGGCCAGGCAGCATCCGTGGAGAAAAGCAGGTGGTCAACGTTTCGGGTCAGGACCCTTCTTCAGGACTGAAGATAGGAAAAGGGGAAGCCCAGTATATAGGAGGGAAAAGCAGAGCAGTGATAGGTGGACAGAAGAGGGGAGGCGGGGTGGGCACAGGGTGGTGATAGGTAGATGCAGGTAAGAGACAGTGATGGACAGGTGCGGGGGAGGAGGGGAGAGCAGATCCACCGGGGGAGGGGTCACAGGGAAGGAGGCAGGCAGCATGGGGGGAGAGGAGGAGAAGGAAAGGAGAGAGGGAAAAAATGGTGAGGAGAGAAAAGAGAGATGGGCTAGGAAAGGGAAGAAAAGAAGAGGCAAGGTGGGGGGCTGCGTGTTGGTGGGAGAATTCGATATTCATCCCTTTAGGCTGTAAGGTCCCAAGATGGAAAATGTTCTAATGGGCCAAATGCAGGCAAATGGGACTGGCTTGGTGGGCATGGATGAGCTGGGCTGAAGGGCCTGTTTCCATGCTGTATGACTTGGAGCTCTCCAGGTGACCAACTCTATGAACAAGAGACTGCTGCAGGCGGGTCTGACTGGAACAGGACACAGTGCTGAGGCTGGCAGTCAATGGTGACCTCACCAAACCTGACTCCTTCTGCTTTGATCAGTGTGACCCAGTATATCGCTCAGGCTCAGAGTGTATGTAGTTGAAGATTTCACAGGCACTCCAGCAGTGGCAGAGCCGTCAGATTCTCAACTGCTGGAGCATTGTGGACCAATTTATAAAGATTCAGTCACTTCTAATGTATTGATTATATTAGTTCTGACAGATCTTGGTGTCCGCTGTATTACACCACAAGATCCTGACCCCAAAACTGTTCCAAGACCTCTTTGCCGTTGGCATCAGAGCATTGATTGGAGACTCAGATCATTTCTGCATTCTGGGCTGGATTTTCTGGGAAAAGATAGACTCGCCTATTCAAGTGAAGCAAGTATCAGTGGGGATCATTGAGGAAACAGCAATCACATCACGGTGTAGAAAATCTATGAGAAAAGATTTAGCCCACTCCGTGGTAAAAATAGTCATTTGGAGAAAGGCCGCTTCCAATTAAATGAGAAGGGACCTGGCTGAGGTAAACTGGAACCAAAGCTTGGCAGGCAAAGCTTTAACTGAAGACCAGTGAAACTGAAAATAATAAAAACAAATTTGGTCACTTGAGGCACTTTCTCAAAACACAGCAATGTTTTGATTTTCCAGTTATCATTATTGTTGTATTGATTCTTCCATGACTTTCTCTTTAGAGCAGAGACGTTTCAGCTACAGTCGAGCTGTACTCCCACAAGAGACTGGGGAGGGAAGTTAAGAACGCTTCAGATGGCCAAAAAGATAGTAAATCAGAGCAGAAAAAAGAGCTTATGACAGGTTGTTAACACAAGGGAGACGCAGGCTGGTTACAAACCTGAGAAAGGAAATAAAGGACGGAGAGGCTGAGAAAAGACCGGCAGCAAACAGAAAATATTCTCGAGGAATGTGATGAGGAACAGAGTTATACAAGAGCAAAATAGGAATAAGAATAGGTCATTCAGCCCCTCAAACCTGTCCCACTATTCACTGTGGTCATGGGTGATCTGCCCCGGGCCTCAGCTCTTCTGTTGCTAGTTCACCTTCGCCCCCAATCCCTGATTTTTTGAAAATGTACCTTTAAGTATCCCCAATGATCCAGAGAGAAGGTTAGACAATCCCAGAGATGCACCACCCTCTGTGAAAAGGTTGCTGAGCAGAGACCAGGAAGGAGATCTGTTCAGGGAGGCTGCTGGCATGGTTCTTCACAGCAGTCTTCACCGAGGAAGAGGATGCTGCTGGAATCTCAGCAAGAAAGGTTTAGTGGAGATTTTGGATGGGCTAAAAGTTGATAAAGAGGGGATGTGAGGAATGTAGGTGGACTGACAGTGGATAAACCAACTGGCCCAGATGGAATGCTCCTTGGTTGCTGAGAGAAGCAAGGTAGGGTATTGCTGTAATCTCCCCAACATCTGTAGATTCTGAGGGGCTGCCCGTGGATGGAAAACTACAAATGTTATCTGTTCTAAAAGAGTGTGTCAGGATAAGCCCAGCAATTGCAGACCAATACGTTTAACTGTAGAGACACCAGAGACTTCAGGTGCTTGAATCTGGAGCAACAAACAATCTGCTGAAGGAACAGCCTGATGCAGGGTGTCCATTTCAAAATGTCGAAACGTCGACAATCCTTTCCCCTCCCACAGATGCTGCTCGACCCGCTGAGTTCCTCCAGCATCAATCACACCAAAGCGCGCCAAAACACTCTACCCACAAGCCCCCGCCACCGCACAGGCCCTGACCACGTCAGAACGTTCCCGGAAGGTCTGCTCCCGGGAGATAGTTCAAGACGCACTTCCGCGGCGCCCGATGGCGGTTCAAGTTCTGCGTGTGCGGGCCACCACACCACCCCCCCCCCCCCACCCCAGAAACATCCATTGGGGAAGTTGGGGAGGGGCTTGCTGAGGTGGCCGGCCATGCCGACGGGGTGTAGGTACCCTCACTGGCTGCTCAATGTGCAGGTGCACTGGTTTGAGGCAGTCCACTGTAAAAGTCTCTTCCCAGCCACCCACCTCCACGACACACGTAGATCCATTGTGCCGGATCACTTTGAAGGGTCTTTCGTACGGTCGCTGTAGAGGTGACTTGCGCAGGCCCCTGCGAATAAAAACATACAGTCCCAGAGGTCTTTAGGGGTGAAGGCCGGCGTGGCACCATGCCTGGAGGTTGGGACCAGTGCCAGGGTCCCTACCTTGTCCTGCAGCCTCGTCAGCACCTCTGCCAGAGTTTCTTCCGGACTGCGGGACCCCGGTACGAACTCGCCCGGGACCGTCAGGGAGCGCCGTAGACCAACTCCGCCGAGGTGGTGCCCAGGTCTTCCTTGGGGGCTGTGCGGATGCCCAGTAAAACCCAGGGAAGCTCGTCTGTCCAGTTGGGGCCCTTGAGGCACGCCATCAAGGCCGACTTGAGATGCCGGTGGAACCGCTCGACCAAACCGTTGGACTGGGGATGGTACGTTGTGGTGTGATGCAGCTGGGTGCCCAGGAGCTGCGCCAGTGCTGTCCACAAACCAGATGTGAATTGCGCTCCCCTGTCGGAGGTGATGTCCATAGGGATGCCAAACCTGGTGACCCAGTTCGCAATGAGTGTCCTGGTGCAGGACTCAGTGAACGTGTCTGCCAGCGGTACGGCTTCCAGCCATCTGGTGAACCTGTCCACCATGGTAAAGATATACCTGGCGCCCCGGGAGACTGGCAGGGGGCCAACGATGTCCATGTGGATGTGTTGGAACCTCCTGTGTGTAGGCTGGAACTGCTGGAGGGGAGCCTTCACGTGCCGCTGGACTGTGGCGGTCTGGCAGTGTACGCAGGTCCTGGCCCAGTGTCCGACCGGCTTGCGCAAGCCATGCCAAACAAATCTCTCCGTTACGAGCTTGATGGACGCTCGGATGGGCCAGGTCGTGCAGCGAGTCGAACACCCGGTGCCTCCATGATGCTGGTACCACGGGCCGGGGTCTGCCGGTAGACACATCACACAGGAGTTGAATCGCTGCCAGGCCGATGGGGACGTCCTCCAACTGGAGTCCCGAAACGGCGGTGCGGTAAGCTGGGATCTCAGTGTTCGACTGTTGTACTTCCGCCAGTGTTGCGTAGTCGATGCCTGAGGACGATATGCCTGCTGAGTGGAGGCAGGGGTGAGACAGTGTGTCGGCGACAACGTTGTTCTTCCCCGCGATGTGGCAGACGTCCGTGGTGAACTCTGAAATAAAGGACAGGTGTCTCTGCTGCCGAGCTGACCATGGATCTGATATCTTGGCCAGTGCGAAGGTGAGGGGTTTGTGGTCCGTATAGACAGCGAACTCCCTTCTCTTGAGGAAATGCTGGACAGCCAGGTAGAGCGCTAGCAACTCTCTGTCGAAAGCGCTGTACTTCACCTCTGGTGGCCATAGGTGCCGGCTGAAGAAAGCGAGTGGTCGCCACTGGCCCTTGACGAGCTGCTCCAGGACTCTGCCAACAGCCATGTCAGAAGTGTTGATGGTGAGTGCTGTGGGTACATTGACTCTCGGGTGTACTAGGAGGGTTGCCTTTGCCAGTGCCTCCTTGGCTTGCTCGAATGCCTCCGTGGACCGCGTCCCATGCCACCTCTTTAGCCTTGCCGGCCATCAGGCTGAACAAGGGTCTCATGATGCGTGCTGCCGCCGGCATGAACCAATGATAAAAGTTGACCGCCCCTACGGACTCCTGCAGGCCTTTGACCGTGCGGGGCTTGGGGAACTGGCGGATGGCCTGGACCTTGTCCAGTAGGGGGACTGCGCCATGTCGGTTAACCCTGTGGCCCAACAAGTTGATCTCCATCAGCCCGAACTGGCACTTTGCCGGGTTGATTGCCAGTCCATGGTTGCTTAGGCGTTGGCAGAGCTGGCACAAATGTGCCACATGTTCTTGGCGTGAACTGCTGGCCACCAGGATATCGTCCAAGTAAATGAAAATGAAATCCAGGCCATGTCCCACGGAGTCCATGAGCCTTTGGAAAGCTTGGGCTGCATTCTTGAGACCGAAAGGCATCCTCAGGAATTCGAACAAGCTGAACGGGGTGATTGAGGGCTGTTTTGGGCATGTCATCGGGGTGCACTGGGATCTGATGGTATCCCTGGACCAGGTCGATCTTCGAGAAGATGGTCGCTTCGTGAAGGTTCGCCGTGAAATCCTGGATGTGGGGCACCGGGTATCTGTCGGCGGTTGTGGCGTCGTTGAGCCTTCTGTAGTCTCCGCAGGGCCTCCATCCTCCTGTGGACTTGGGCACCATGTGCAGCAGGGATGCCCACGGGCTGTCTGAGTGGCAGACGATTCCCGTCTCCTCCATCTTACGGAACTCCTCCTTGGCGAGGTGGAGCTTGTCGGGTGGGATCCTGCGAGCTCAGGCGTGCAGCGGCGGTCCTTGTGTGGGAATGTGGTGCTGCACACCATGCTTGGGGTTAGCCATGGAGAACTGTGGGGTGACTATGGAGGGGAATTCAGCCAACACCCTGGCGAATTTGTTACCCGAGAGGGTCACGGAATCCAGGTGGAAGACCGGTAGCTTGGCTTTTCCGAGTTGGAAAGTCTGGACTGTCTCGGCGTGGACCAAACGTTGGCCTTTCAGGTCAGCCAGGAGGCAGTTGGCCCATAGGAAATCTGCCCCTAGTAATGGCTGCGACACAGCTGCCAACATGAAAGTCCAAGTGAAACGGCTGGACCGGAAACGCAGTGGGATAGTTCGCGAGCCGTATGTTCGAATGCTGGTGCCGTTTGCGGCGGTGAGCTAGGGGCTGGGACCGCGTTACAAGTGTCCATGTTCGAGGGGGGAAGTACGCTGACTTCAGCCCTGGTGTCTACCAGGAAGCGCTGCCCGGAGTGTTGGTCCCAGAGGTAGAGGAGGCTGTCTTGGTGGCCAGCCATCGTAGCCATTAGCGACGGCTGGCCCTGGCGTTTTCTGGGAAGGCACATGGTGGACGGCAGCGGCGCACGCCTGAACCCCATCTTTGGTGAAAGAAACACCATTGTTCCGAAGCTTCATCCTTCTCCACCGTGGGTCTTGACTGCTTCGATAGCGGGGCTTGGGCTTTGGGCCACGCGGTCGTATCTAGGCCAATGGAGGCTGCTCCACATTGCTTGCTCTGCCAAAGGACGTCTGCTTTGGCGGCAACCCCCCTTGGGTCACTGAAATCCTCACTCGCGAGGAAGAGGCGAATGTCCTCTGGCAGTTGCTCAAGGAACAACTGCTCAAACAGAAGGCATGGTTTATGGCCATCCATGAGCTCCAGCATATCATTCATGAGCTCAGATGGTGTGCGGTCGCCCAGACTGTCCATGTGTAGGAGCCGTGCAGCTCGCTCGCAGCGGGAGAGTCCGAAAGTACGGATCAGGAGTGCCTTAATCCTAGGCTACCTGTCCTCCATTGATGGCTGGCATAGGAAGTCGATGATCCAGCCTGCCGTGTCCTGGTCTAGCACGCTGACCACGTAGTAGTACCTCGTGGCATCGGATGTGATGTCTCTGATGGCGAACTGGGCCTCAGCCTGGTCGAACCAAACGTGGGGCTGAGTGGCCCAGGAAGTCGGGAGCTTCAGTGCAACCGCGCTGTGTGAGTCGCTCGAACTCATGGCTGGGCGCTGAGTCGTCAGTTCCAGATGCCATCTGGAACGTCGGGGTCACCAATATGTAGCTGATCGCGGTGCACTACGGAAGAAACGACGCAGAGGCAGAGAGAGCTGATCTCCAGAAACTTTACTTCAACCACACCAAAGCGCACCAAAAAACTCTAATCACAAGCCCCCGCCACTGCGCGGGCCCCAACCACGTCAGAATGTTCCCGGAAGGTCCACCCCCAGGAGATAGTTCAAGACACACTAGCGCGCATGCGCCGGCGGTGCCCAATGGTAGTTCAAGTTCCGCATGTGCGGGCCGCCACAGTTGCTCCATTTAACTTTAGTGGTGGGGAAAACTCTAGAAACAATTATCAGGGATAGAATTAACAGTCACTTGGACAATAGAGTCATGCAGCATGGACTGACCCTTCGGCCCAACATGTCCATGCTAACCATCGGGTACCTATCTACATCAAATCCCATTTGCCAGCACTCTGCCCATAGTCTTTTATGCCATGGTGTTTCAAATGCTCATCTAACCCTAACCCAGATGCAGGGTCTCCATTCAAAATGTCGACACACCTTTTGCCTCCACAGATGCTGCTCGACAAATAGCGCTCTATTTAAGTTCCGATTCTAGCATCTGCCATCTCTTTTTTCTTCAAACTTGTCAACAGAATTGGGTAATTCAAGGGAAAGCAAGTAGTAGTAAAAAATTATCAGAATCAGGTTTATTATCACTGACAGATGTCGTGAATTTTATTGTTTTGTGGCAGCAGTACGGTGCAAAGACATAGTGATTACTATAAGCTACAAAAATAAATAAATAGTGCAAAAGAGGAATAACGAGGTAGTGTTCGTGAACTGTTCAGAAATCTGATGGCGGAGGGGAAGAAGCTGTTCCTGAAGATGCAGATGCAGGAGATCTGAAATAAAAAGAATATGTTGGAAATGCTCAGCAGGTCAGGCAGCATCTTTGGCGAGAAAAACAGTCCAGGACTCTTCATCAGAACAGGGAAAGAGAGAGAACAATCTTTGGTTTCAGCTCTCAGCTCCTGCAGCAGTGCTGTACTCCAGTACTCTCAGGTCTGCAGGGTAGGACTTGAAGTAACCGCCTGTGTCAGAAGTGAATCTGACATCGGGTACCTCTCAACTTGGGCCGCTGGTGATGCTCGGGAGTTGCAGGTTGATTCCAGAGACACGGAGGGGAAGTTAAGGATTGTGATCCTGGTCCAGGAACCCAGGGTTGAGACTCCAAATCCCAGTCTCACAAGTTGCTTTGAACAGGTGAAGACCATTCATCCCGTTGAGTAATTCTGTATAAGGGGCGGTCATTTATAACAGGGGTGCCTAGAAATTTCTTTTAGCAGAGAGTGGTGAATTTCTGGAATTTTCTGCCGTTGGGGGTGGTGGAGACCAGATCACTAGATATATTTATGGTGGAGATGGATAAATATTTGAAAGGTCAAAGAGTTGGGTGTTATGGGGAACTGGTACAGAAGAGTTCAGACCTGCAGAGATCAGCCACGATCGTATTGAATGGTGGGACAGGCTTGAGGGCCTGAGTGGGTTCTTGCTGGTCCTACTTTCTTGTGTTCTTGCATATACTCATGGAGACTGCCGAGGTCCGTTGTGTTAGCAAGCATCTTGTCTCACCCATGAATGAAGCTCACAGTTCCTTGCTCTGCCCTAGCAGATGCTTTTATCATTTCAGAACACTTCAATCAAATCAGGCTTTATTATTCTGAACTCGAGAAACAAGATATCCATGTAATCTCCTGAGGCCAGTGAAATTGAAAATAATATAAATGAATCTAGTTACCTGAGGCACATTTTCATATCTCCAGCAATGTTTTGATTTTCTAGTTATTCATTATTGTTTTTTTGATTCCTCCATGACTTTCTCCTCCTCACCTCGGTCTTCACCCCCATTCTGCAACCCCCTATCTCTGTAACTCCTTTGTCTTTGTAGTCCCCAACAGCCTGGCGTATGTCCATGACCTCCTCCAGCCCCTACTCCCCTTCCTATCTCTGTAACCCCTTCCGTCCCTACACCCCTCCCTCTCTGTAACCCCCTCCAGCCTTACACCCCTCCATATCTCTGTAACCACCAGCCCTTACACCCCTCCCTCTGTAACCCCCTGCAGCCCCTACACCCCTCCCTTTGTAACCCCCTCCAGCCACTACACCCCTCCCACTCTGTAACCCCCCTCCAGCCCCTACACCCCTCCATATCTCTGTAACCCCCTCCAGCCCCTACGCCCCTCCCTATCTCTGTAACCCCCTCCTGCCTATGATCTTCCAAGTTCTCCAGACGCCTCCAGTTCTGATATTAATCACCCTGCCCTGGTTGGCCTTACGTGGCCTTTTGAATTCCCTCCCTAAATATCTCCACATCTGCAATTCGTCCTCTCTCTCGTTCTCTCTCTCTGACATTCCTTAAAACGCACTTTCCCATAAGCTTTTGCTCATCAGCGCTGATGTCTCCTTTAGCAGCTCAGAGTGATATTTTGCTGTACTTGTACACTGCAGTGAAGTGCCCTGCTAGCTCTTTAACCACAGGTTGCTTCACCAGTAAGTGTCTTTGACCAGAATGTGTGAGGAATGTTCTCAGGGAACCAACCAGGGCACAGCAGACATGGTCATTGCCCCTGACAGCCTCAGGTGTTTGAGCTGTACCTGGGTGCAGTGCTTGGCTTTATCTCTGGTTAATTGGTGGCCTGTTAGTGTGATGGTAATGTGTGAAGTCACAGGAAAGCACAAGAGCCCTGCCGCAGTGGACTCGTGTTGGACCCCGTTCCCGGTGTCCTGGAGGGTGTGAGGAGCCAGGAGAATCCAGGGAGCATCGGGAGTTTGAAACTGGAGGTGATCTTACACAGGGACACCAGATGTGGTGCAGTCCAGGTAAACCTGAAATATCAGTGAAATTAAAGGGCGTGGTGAAAGAAGGTACTGCAGAGACTGGAGATCTGAAACATCAACAGAGAGTCCCCATGGTAGGAGCATCAAAACAAGAGGGCTGGTGTTTAAGGTGAGAGGAAGGAGCTTTAAGTCGGATCTGAAGGGTAAGTTTTTTACACAGCTATTGGTTGATATCTGAAAGGTGCTGCCAGAGGAGATGGTGGAATCAGATGCAATAGCTATGTTTAAGAGGTATTTAGACAGGCATGGAAGGGTACGTTCTTAGTGGGGGCAACTAAGACTAGTGTAGATGGGCAAAAGAGTTAGCATTGTCATGATGGGCTGAAGGGCCTGTTATTGCGCTTTACACATCTGTGACTGTAAACTGCAGCTGTATACTGCAGGATTCACCTGTATTCAACAGCCGAGGATTCCCAGCATTTCCTGATCCCATGCTAGGATAGGGTGGGAAATTCTCGTTCACTTGGAGACCGATTACGTATGAGATAAGTGTCCAGAGAGATCAGTGTGGCAGCCTGATGCTGTGGAGGCTCTGATGGGGAGAGAGTGGGGCAGTGGGGTTCGTGTGGGGAGGGAGCGGGGCAGTGGGGTCAGTGTGGGGAGGGAGCGGGGCAGTGGGGTCAGTGTGGGGAGGGAGCGGGGCAGTGGGGTCAGTGTGTGGGGAGGGAGCGGGGCAGTGGGGTCAGTGTGTGGGGAGGGAGCGGGGCAGTGGGGTCAGTGTGGGGAGGGAGCGGGGCAGTGGGGTCAGTGTGTGGGGAGGGAGCGGGGCAGTGGGATCCGTGTGGGGAGGGAGCGGGGCAGTGGGGTCAGTGTGGGGAGGGAGCGGGGCAGTGGGGTCAGTGTGTGGGGAGGGAGCGAGGCAGTGGGGTCAGTGTGGGGAGGGAGCGGGGCAGTGGGGTCAGTGTGGGGAGGGAGCGGGGCAGTGGGGTCAGTGTGTGGGGAGGGAGCGGGGCAGTGGGGTCAGTGTGTGGGGAGGGAGCGGGGCAGTGGGGTCAGTGTGAGGAGGGAGCGGGTCAGTGTGTGGGGAGGGAGCGGGGCAGTGGGGTCAGTGTGGGGAGGGAGCGGGGCAGTGGGGTCAGTGTGTGGGGAGGGAGCAGGGCAGTGGGGTCAGTGTGTGGGGAGGGAGCGGGGCAGTGGGGTCAGTGTGGGGAGGGAGCGGGGCAGTGGGGTCAGTGTGGAGACTGATGCAGGGATACAGCACTGCTTATTTATTTGTCAGTTGTGCTGTCCACGTTGACTGCAGCATTTCCAACAAATGTCAGAACTTCAGAGCTGCTTCAAAATTGTAAGGTGTTCTCCCTCCCCTCTCCTCACCCTCTTCTCCTCTCCCCCTCCCCCTTCTCCCCTCCTTTCCCTTCTCTGTCCACTGCCCCCCCCCCAACCCAGCACCATTGACATAAAGTAAAACTTGTTTCAGGCCAACACCTTGTGGTGCAACTCATTGTTCCTGCCTCACTGGTGAACTGGAGAGCCCACACAGGCCCTGACCGTCTCCTCCCGGATCCACCCCCACCCCCACTGTCTCCTCCTGCACCTTCCCCAGCTGCCAGTCTCCTTCAGAGTTCTGATGAAAGCTCATCAACCTGAAACGTGCTCTCTCTCTCACTCTCTCCACCACCACCACCCCCGCGCGCACGCGCACACACACACACGCGCACACACACACACACACACACACACACACACACACACACACACACACACACACACACACACACACAGACTGATCTGCTGAGCATCCCCAGTATTCCCTGCTTGTATTCCAAATCCGTGTCAGCCCCTGGTTTGGGGGAAGCCTTTCCACACTGAAACACCAACTCTCTTGTTCTCTCTGTGGTTGAAGCCTAACCCTCAGATCCCAGTTCCCTCTGTGCTTCAGCTCACTGTCGGTGGAAGTCTGCAAGTGTTTCGCTCAGTCCATTCCTCCCTTGCACCTTCATTCCTTCTGCCTTTCCAACCAGTCCAACCTGTCTGATTCCCCTCCCCCACCCCCATTTAACCCTTCAATGCCTGCATTTCATACCTGCAAAATGTTGTCTCAGACAGGACCAGTTGTGCATTTGTTTGAGAGACTTGTAGGTTTGGAAATATTCAGGTGAAGTCTGCTGCTCAAGCACGCAGTGTTCCCCTTGGAGTGAAAGGAAATGGACATGCTGTGAATGTTCAGAAAGTGTTAAGTCTTCAAGTTTTTGTGTAATCTCGTTCATCTATTGACTGAACCCAGAGCCATCATGTTATTGCAACACACAAAGTGCTGGAGGAACTCAGTGGGTCAGGCAGCGTCTGTGGAGGGAAACGGGCATTTTGGGCTGAGACCCTTCATCTGAACCATTATTGACTTCATCCGTCATGTTATTGGACAGATTTGGACTAGACTGTGTTTTTCCGCTTTTCAGGGCCAAGTGCGCTTTGTGTTTGGTTTTCAGAACCAAACGCACTTTGCGCCTGTGTCTTGGAACCCAAACGCACTTTGCGCCTGTGTTTCGGGACGTGTTGCGTGGCTGTGTAGCTGCATTCTGTGTCAGTGGTTTAGTATCATTGGGTTATCCTGTCTGCCTTGGTCTGTGGAAGTCACGGTTAGTGTGCAGTGAGGGGTTCCTCCCTCTCCCCTCGTGCTCCTCTGAGGCTCGGTATCTCTGCAGATATTTTAATAAAGAGCGACATTCGAGGGGAGCTTGGAAAAGTGTGCAAGGGGGAAGGGAGTCGAAGGCTGCTCGTCAGTGTAGGTGAGGAATGTTTAAGGGAAGCATTGGCATGGTTTGAGTGAATAGGTCAAATGGCTTCTCTTTGTGCTGTGCATCCGATGTGACCCTGTCCTTTCTGATGGTTCCCACTCCTCGCTTGCTGTGTCTACACCTGCTGTTACCCAGTCCTT
The DNA here is from genome assembly GCF_009764475.1 of Pristis pectinata. Lineage (NCBI taxonomy): Eukaryota > Metazoa > Chordata > Chondrichthyes > Rhinopristiformes > Pristidae > Pristis > Pristis pectinata. Next base: position 1,322,851 of record NC_067413.1, on the reverse strand, counting down.
GCCCTGTGGTCCCAGATGGTACAGATCAGCCAGTCCCGAGTCTCTTCCTTCCCCTCCCCAACCCTGTGACAGAAGTCAATATTTCCCCTTTACACCCAGGGAAGTCGATGTACAATAGTGACGGCGCTCTCACTTTGGACCATTTACCACTCCATGGACACGAGTTCAGAGTGTCAGGCTGATGCTCCAGTGGGGCAAAGTTGGAAGTCACACGGAACAGAGGGGGGCTTATAAACTTGATGAAACATCGACTGTCTATTTCTGCACAGATGCTGCTGACCCACTGAGCTCCAATAGTTGGTCTTTTGGTGGCCAAGTCTGTCCCTAATCACTGACAGCATCTCCCTGGGCACAGCACACTCTGATTGGTGCCCGTTACTGTTCCTGAGGACTTTATATCTGCAGCACTTTCCAAGTAGACGTCTAATTGTAGGGGAATGACAATGTTTGAATGCATGGTACACCAGGTGTTCAATTATGTCTAGCAGTGCATGGTGCATTACTGTGTAATAGATGACCCAATGAACCACGGTACAGATGTACAGGAGTGACACACCCGTATATACTAAACAGTGGGTTTCCTGCCTGTCTAAGAGCCTCTTGAACACCCCTATCGTATCTGCCTCCTCCACCACCCGGCAGTGCATTCCAGGCACCCACCACTCTCTGTTTAAAAAAACTTGCCCCGCACATCTCCTTTGAACTTACCGCCTATCACCTCTGGTATTAGACATTTCAACCCTGGGAAAAAGATATTGGCAGTCTATCCTATCTATGCCTGTCATAATCTTATAAACCTCTATCAGGTCTCCCCTCAGTTTCCGCTGCTCCAGAGAAAACAACCCAAGTTTGCCCAACCTCTCCCTACAGCTCATACCCTCTAATCCAGGCAGCATCCTGGTGAACCTCCTCTGCACCCTCTCCAAAGCCTCCACATCCCTCCTATAATGGGGCGACCAGAACTGAATGCAATATTCCAGATGCAGCCTAACCAGAGTTTTATAAAGCTGCAGCATGACTTCCCGACTCTTGAAACTCAATATAGGAGTGTTATACCCAATAACAAAAATAGTCAGAGAGTTGTACAACACGAAGGCAGGCCCTCGGCCCACCACATTAGTGCGGACCTTTTTGCCCATCTAGACTAATCCGATTTGCGTGCACTAGGCCTGTATCCTATGCCTTCCCTATGCAAGTGCCTAGCCAAATATCTCCTATACGTAGTGATTGTATCTGATTCCACCACTTCCTCTGGCAGTGATATCTGTGTAGAAGAACTTTCCCCTCATATCTCCTTTACAACTCCTTCCTCTTACCTTAAACCGAAGCCCTAAGATAATAACAGAAAATGCTGGAAATGCTCAACGAGTCAGGCTGCATGAGACAACAGCTCCCCCAGTCTGGATGGATAGTCTTTGATCTGAAACGTCGCCTCTGTTTCTCTCTCCACAGATGCCGCCTGAGCTGCTGAGTGTTTCCAGCATTTTCTGTTTTTACTTTAGATTTCCAACATCTGCAGTTCTTTTAATTTAAACCTATGCCCTCTTGTTTTTGAACGCCCTACCATGGGAAAAAGATTCTGACTACTCTATCTGCTCCAGGGAAAGCACGCCCAGCCTGTCCGATCTCTCCCCATAACTAAACTCTGCGATCCAGGCAACGTCCTGGTGAATCTCTTCTGCACTGTCTCCAGCACAACCACATCCTTCCTACATTGTGGTGACCAGAACTCCACGCAGTGCTCCAACTGTGGTCTAACCAGTGTTCTGTAAAGTTCCAACATAATGTCTCAACTTTTTCTGTGCTATTCCCTGACCTATGAAGGCAAGTATGCTATACACCTTCACCACCCTATCCACCCATGTTGCCACTATCAGGGAACTATGGACTTGCACCCCAAGATCCCTCTGTTCATCAACATTGCTTGGTGCCCTGTCACTTACTGTACATGTCCTACCCCAATTTGACTTCCCAAAGTGTGTTATCTCGCACTTGTTGGGACTAAATAGTAGTGTAGTGGGCAGGCACAGTAGTGTAGCAGTTAGCGTAACGTTTTACGGCACCAGCGACCTGGGTTCAATTCCCACCGCTGTCTGTAAGGAGTTTGTACGTTCTCCCCGTGACTGCGTGGGTTTCCTCCGGGTGCTCCAGTTTCCTCCCACATTCCAAAGACGTACGGGTTAGGAAGTTGTGGGTGTGCTATGTTGGCACCGGAAGCGTGGCGACACTTGCAGGCTGCCCCCAGAATATTCCACGCAAAAAAGATGCATTTCACTGTGTGTTTCGATGTACATGTGACTAATAAAGAAATCTTATCTTATAAATTCCATCTGCCACTGCTCTGCCCAACTTTCCATCTGATCTACATTCTGCTGTGGCCTCAGCCAACCATCCTTGCTTTTCACATCACAACTGCAAGCTAAACACCTGATGAGGACTGGAAAATCCCAAATGTGACGCCCCTATTCTAGAAGGGAGGGAGGCAAAAGACAGGAAATTGTAGGCCTGTCAGCCTGACCTCAGTGGTTGGTAAGATTTTAGAGTCCATTATTAAGGATGAAATTTCAGAGTACTTGAAAGTACTTGATAAGATAAGGCAAAATCAACATGGTTTCCTTAAGGGGAGATCTTGCCTAACGTATCTGTTAGAATTCTTAGCAAGTTAGACAAAGGAGAGATGGTGGATGTTATTTACTTGGATTTTAAGAAGACCTTTGACAAGGTGCCATGCACGAGGCTGCTAAACAAGAACCCGTGGTGTTAGAGGCAAGGTCCTAGCATGGATAGAAGATTGGCTGACTGACAGAAGTCAGAGCATGGAGATAAAGGGGTCCTTTTCAGGATGGCTGCCAGTGACTAGTGGAGTTCTGCAGGGGTCAGTGTTGGGACCACAACTTTTCACTTTATACATTAACGATCTGGATGAAGGAACTGATGGCATTGTGGCCAAGTTTGCAGATGACACCAAGATAGGTGGAGGAACAGGTAGTGTCACAGAGGCAGGGAGTCTGCAGAAGGACTTGGACAGGTTGGGAGAGTGGGCAAAGAAGTGGCAGATAGAATACAGCGGAGGGAAGTGTGGGGTTATGCACTTTGGTAGAAGGAATAAAGGTGTAGGCTATTTTCTAAATGGGGAGAGAATTCAGAAATCAGAGGTGCAAAGGGACTCGGGAGTCCTAGTGCAGGATTCCCTGAAGGTTAACTTGCAGGTTGAGTCGGTAGTAGGGAAGGCAAATGCAATGTTAGCATTTATTTCAAGTGAACTAGAACGTAGATGGATGTACTGCTGAGGCTTTATAAGGCATTGGTCAGACAGCGTTTGGAATATTGTGAATAATTTTGGGCCCCATATGTAAGGAAGGGTGTGCTGGCCCTGGAGAGGGTCCAGAGGAACTTCACAAGAATGATCCCAGGAATTAAAGGCTTAATGTATGAGGAGCATTTGATGTTTCTGGGCCTGTAGTTGATGGAGTTCAGAAGGATGAGGGGGGGATCTTATTGAAACCTACTGGATACTGAAAGGTTTGGATAGAGTGGACATGGAGGGGATGTTTCCATCAGTAGGAGAGTCCAGGATCCAAGGGCACAGCCTCAGAATAAAGGGATGTCCCTTTAAAACGGAGATGAGGAGGAATTTCTTCAGCCAGAGGCTGGTGAATCTGTGGAATTTGTTGCCACAGAGGGCTGCAGATGCCAAGTCACTGGGTGTATTTAAGGCAGAGATTGATAGGTTCTTGATTGGTAAGGGGGTTATGGGTTATGGGGAGAAGGTGGGAAAATGGGGTTGAAAAAAAAATCAGCCACAATTGAATAGTGGAGCAGATTCGATGGGCCGAATTACCTAATTCTGCTCCTATATCTTATGGTTATAAGATATGTACAATGTTGTTAAACCTGGTGAAATACAGTGCAGTATACAGGTGTATTATTGCCAGCAAGCCACAGAGTGTTGTGTCTAGGGACACTGCCCAGTCACAACCATGTAGTGCATTGAGGATTTGTGCCCAGACAGGGTCTGTGACAGGGCTGAAACATGACTTCATGGAGCTCTATAAAATGAGGGAAGAATTAACTAGGGTGGAGGTTGAGCATTATTTACCAGCCAGAACTGGAGGCATTGATGTGATGAATCAGAAATTCAGGAAAAATGTCTTTACCCAGAATGTGGTAAAATTAGGAAACTGGGGGGAAGCTAGGTGACTGCAGGAACCAGAAGGATGCACGGAGAGACGTGGTGGTGGGAAAGGCTCTGCAGCATCATCTCTGGCATGGACTAGCTGGGCTGAATGGCCTGTTTGTGTGCTGTGCATTTAATATGTCACCAGCTCTGGGTTACTGCCAGATGTTTCAAGAGATCCTTTATTGACCGTGTTCTGATCCTGGAAGGACATTGGGAGTTTGGATGTGACTCTCTCTTCTCTCCACAGGTCACCGATTTGAGGATGTTCCGGGAGTGCGACGGCACTTGGTCAGGAGGAGCACAAAGGGGACAGTTGTACATGTGGGGAAGGATCAGTCTGAGCTCTATCCCAAGGCCAAGAAACCCGATCGGCAGCCGCATGAGGTGCAGTCCCGTCTTGGTTATCTTCTCTTGTTATCTAGCTCTCCTGAAGCTGTCACTCGTGGCTCCTCTCGCCCATGGCCAGCGCTCGTGTATAACTGCGATGGTCAGGGTCAGTGGCTTTCAGTCCTGGCTGAGGTGATTGCTGCCCCGCCCTGACAGACTCCACCCCGGTGATACTTCTGGTTCACAGTTGGTTGGGAACAGACAAAGGGTGGAGCACAGGCTGATCATCCCTCCCTTAACCAGGGAACTCGGCAAACTTTCAGCAGACGGCACATCAAACCTGGAGCTTTGCTGCTGCCTATTGGTGACCAGCCCATCCACTGACCTGGGAGCAGTTTCATTTAAAATGACAGCAGCTGAGGAAGTGACGATGTCACATTATCTTGTAAGTAAATTGTAGCAGAGTGAGCGTACACTGATCGGAGTCTGCGGTTATCAACGTTCCGGAGGACGGACTAACAGTGGCGGGGTCACTGATCAGCCAAGTGCCTGGTGAGCGACAAGGTGGGCTGTAGACAGCCTCAGTACTTGGCCTCTAAGTGCTGTCACCGTACACAGCAGCAGTAAGAGAGGTGATGGACCTGGTGAGAGGAGCAGTCTGTGCTGTGTGGTTGGACTGTATGCACACAGCTTTAGTACAGCTGAGAGTGGGGAATGGGCTGTGCTTTGGGCTTTGTGTTTGATTTGCTGGCTGTGTGGTACTGTGTTCCCACTTTGGGTGCTGAGGTTCTTGATTCATTCATTCGTGGGTTTGTGGACATCACAGGCAATTATTGTCCATCCCTAATTGCCCTTGATGGGGGTGATTCAGGATAAAACACTTTGCTCTGGGTCAGGGAGGGTGACAGTTCTCCTTCCCCAAAGGACACGAGTGGACCTGATGCGTTTTTACAACAATCCACTAGTTTTTGCCTCTGTGACATGAGTTGGCTTCTTATAATTACAGATTTGTTTAATTATTTGAATTTAAATATCCCAGTTGTCTTAATGAGATTCAAACTGGTGTGTGAGAGAATGGTCCGGAACACTGGCTGCTGTTCTGAAAACGCACCTGAAGTACGGTAGTGCAGTGGTTGTCCGATTCAGCACAACTTGGAGTATCATCTGATGGGGATGCCAGGTTGTATCTCCTGGGCATAGGACAGAAGCACTAGTTGTATATCTGGGTATCTGATGAGTTGTCTCCTTAGGTAGTAAGTGGATGTTGGTGTTGAATTGTATCTGTGAGTAGTTGATGGGGTGGGGTACTGTCAAGTTGAGTTAATTGTCACATGCGTGCGTATGGTGAGGTACAGGTACCGTGAGATACTTGCAGCAGATCACAGGCACGTCCATTCAGACATAAGTTGTACATAAATCATACAAAACAGCAGAGAAAATGACTGTCAAAACAAGACATTAGTGCAGAAAAAAACACAATCAGAGACAAGTCCCTGGTAGTGTAAGAGGTGGTCCGTGGTGTTCCGTTGCTGAGGCAGTGATCAGGGGTGTGCAGGTCGGTTCAAGAACCTGATGGTTGAAGGGAAGTAGCTGTTCCTGAACCTGGTGGTGTGGGACTGCAGGCTTCTGTACCTCCTGCCCGATGGTAGCTGCAAGAAGATGGCATGGCCCGGATGGTGGGGATCCTTGATGATAGATGCTGCCTTCTTGAGGCAGCGCCTCCTGTAGATGCTGTCAATGGTGGGGAGGGCTGTGCCCGTGATGGACAGGGGCTGTGTCCACTACCCTCTGCAGCCTCTTGTGTTCCTGTGCGTTGGAATTGCCGTACCAGGCCGTGATGGAACCGGTCAAGATACTTGATATTAATATAACATGGTCATAATTGAATTATGTCCGTGGAGAGTTGGTGGGGGTGTTTACTTGTGGGGGCTCCTGCCATAGCCACTGGGTGTAATGGCTGCCACTGTCATTTGTCCAGGTGTTCGTTGAACTGAACGAGTTAACGATGGATAAGAATCACGAGATGCAGTGGAAGGAGACGGCCAGGTGGATCAAGTTTGAGGAGGATGTGGAAGAGGAAACGGATCGCTGGGGAAAGCCACACGTGGCTTCACTCAGCTTTCGGAGTTTGCTGGAACTCAGGAAGACATTGGCACATGGTAACCATCAGAGTTTACTCGGTTAAACGGCTGATAATTACAGAAACTTCACAGGTTTTGAATGTCAACTCAGCACTGAGTATCACTTGTGCTCAGAATATTGAATGTCGTGAACTGTTTAGTTAGTCACAGAGTTGTACCGTACAGAAACAGGCCCTTTGGCCCACCACGTCCATGCCAACCACCGTGCCGACCTACACTCGTCCCACCTGCCTGCATTAGTTTCACCTCCCTCTGTGCCCGGCTCATTCCAGTACCTGTCCAGATGCCTCTTAAGTGTTGTCACTGTTCCTGCCTCCACCTCCTCCTCTGGCAGCTCGTTCCAGACACCACCAACTCTGTGTGGGAAAAATCTCCTTTAAGCCTCCTCCCTCTCACCTCAAACCTACGGCCGCTGGGTTTAGACACCCGTACCTTGAGAAACAGACACTGGCTACCTACCCTATCTATTCCTCTTATAATTGTACAAACCTCTATCAAGTCCCTTCTCAGCCTCCTTCGCTCCAGGGAAACCAGACACAGCCTATCCAATCTCTCCTGATAATCGAAACCCTACAATCCAGGCAACATCCTTGTGAATCTTTCTCTGCACTCTCTCTAGCTTAATTGTGTCCCTCCTGGAATGCGGTGACCAGAATTGTACACAATGCTCCAAATGTTGCCGAACTAGTGTTTTGCACAGCTGTAACGTGAGATCCCAGCTCCTACAGTCAATGCTTCGGCCAGTGCAGGCAATCATGCCGGAGGGAGGCTGTTCGCGTTAGTGGATGGTTCAAGGAGAAGGGCACAGATTTAAAGCTTTGGGCAGCAGTTATTCGGGGATGTGGGGAGAAATCTTTCACTAGGTGCTGATGAATTGGAACTCGCTGCCTGGGGGGGTGACAAGAAGCAAGTCTGTCCAGGCTTCCTAGGATTGGACAGGGACTGGTTGGAGAACAACTGGCAGGGCTTTGGGGGAATGAGACGGAAGGGATTGCTCTACCCGGAGCTGGCAGATACCCGATGGGCCAAATGGCCTTTTGTGCCACGACGATTCTGTGATTGTAGGAAGATTCCCTCAGAATCTCAGGATTTTTTACAGAATGAGTCAATTCAATGCTCTGCAGTGATCTCAGACACAAGTCTTTGGGCAAATACTGGTCTCCGTACAAGTTCCTCAACATTCTCTGCTGACGTGTAGCCACCTCGCAGAACGATCTCTTGTGGCTGAGACTGACGAGCGATGTGTGCATTTCCGGCGCTGACTGTAGGTTCCATCACCGGCATCATTGGCAGGGCCGGCATTTATTCCCCTTGAGAATGTGGTAGTGTTGCCATGTACTGCTGTCCTTGTTCTCCTCGGCAGCAGAGGTCATCAGTTGGGTAATTAACTGCAGTACCTTTTGTAGACGGTGCACACTGCAGCCTCTGTGTGCTGGTGCTGGAGGGAGTGAATGTTAGGGAGCTGCCGATCAAGTGGGCTGCTCTGTCCTGGATGGAGTGAAGTTACTTAAGAGCGAAGCAGAGTTGGTTATCAACCGGAGGCTGGGTAGAGAAGGGCTAGTGAGTGACAGTTTGAGGGAGCAGCTTTAGGATCTGTAAAGACACAGCCGAAACTGGAGGACAGCTTGGCGGTGAGGAGGAAGCAGAGGAGGTTTAAACAGGACGGGAGAATGTGCCTGGACTTGGAATACAGTGTGGAAAGATGTGGTCATTCACATCAGCAGTGTGGGGCGCTTTGTCAAAGGTGAAGGATCGAAAGGGGTTGGTTTTCAGAGGGACCTGGGTGTCCTTGTACACGAATCGTTGGAGATTAACCTGCAGGCACAGCAAGCAAATAGGAAGGCTAACAGTATAAAAACAGAAAATGCTGAGATACTCAGCAGGTCAGACAGCATACATGGAGAGTGATAAGCTTTCATCAGAATGACAGAATTTTGGCTTCTATTTTAAGAGAATTTGAGTGCAAGAACAGAGACTTCCTCTGAACAGAGGAACAGAGCTCTGGTGAGACCGTATCAGGAATCTTGTGTATGGCTCTGGTCTCCAGATCTAAGAAAGGAAGTGAAGGTTTACTAGTTCGGTTCCTGGCACGGTGGGTTTGTCGTATGAGGAGAGATTAAACAGACTGAGATTGTATTGTCTGGGTTTAGAAGAACAAGAGGGGATCTCATTGAAACGTACAAAATGTATATGGGCTCAACAGGGTAGATGCAGGGTTGTTGTTCCTCCTGGCTGGTCCAAATCCTGGGGTTGCAGAATCAAAATAAGGGGCCAGCTAGTCTGGACAGAGATGAGGAGAAATTTCTTTCCCAAAAGAAAAGTGATTCTTGGGGAATTCTTGACCCAAGAGAGCTGTGGAGGCAGAGTCACTGAGTGTCATTATCTAACTGGAGAACGGTTGCAGGTGAGCGAAGGACCTTGCTGTTCCTGTGCACATCACGAAACGTTAACAGATAGCTGCTGCAAGTGGTCGGGGAGACAGACAGCAGGTTGGTTTTATGGCAAGAGGCTTGGAGTGTAGAAGTAGGAAGGGATGGCTGCATTTGTACAGGGTACTGATGAAGCCACCCCTGGAGTACTCCACAAATTTTGGTCCCCTTATGTAAGGACAGATACACTAGTATTAGAGACGGGCCGGAGAGATTCACCAGGCTAATTCCTGGGATGAGAGGGTTGTTCCATTACAAGCGGCGAAAGAAATTAGGTCTGTATTCTTTGAAGTTTACAAGAATAAATAGTGCTCTAAATGCTCATAGATCCTATCTCTTAGAATCCTTTCTAACAGCTTACCCACCACAGACGTAAGACTCACTGGTCTGTAATTCCCTGGACTATCCCTACTACCTTTTTTGAATAAGGGGACAACATTTGCCACCCTACAATCCTCTGGTACCATCCACGTGGACAACAAGGACTCGAAGATCCTAGCCAACGGTTTAGCAATCTCCTCCCTTACCTCACGAAGCAGCCTGGGGAATATTCCGTCAGGCCCCGGGGACTTATCTGTCCTAATATTTTCTAACAACTCCAATACATCCTCTCTCTTGATATCTACATACTCTAGAACATTACCCTTACCAACACTGTCCTCAGCATCATCAAGACCCCTCTCCTTGGTGAATACTGAAGAGAAGTATTCATTGAGAACCTCACCCACTTCCACAGCTTCCAGGCACATCCTCCCACCTTTGTCTTTAATTGGATCTACCTTTACCCTAGCCATCCTTCTGCTCTTCACGTATGAGAAAAAAGCCTTGGGATTCTCCTTAACCCTACTCGCCAAAGCCTTTTCATGTCCCCTTCTCGCTCTCCTCAGCCCTTTCTTAAGTTCCTTCCTTGCTACTCTATATTCCTCACGAGCCCTGTCTGATCCTTGCTGCTTACACTTTATGTATGCTGCCCTCTTCTTCCTAACTAGTTGTTCCACCTCTCTCATCACCCACGGTTCCTTCACCCTGCCATTCCTTCTCTGCCTCACCAGGACAAATTTATCCCTAACATCCTGCAAAAGATCTCTGAACATCGACCACATCTCCACAGTACATTTCCCTTCAAAAATGTCATCCCAATTTACGCTCCCAAGTTCTCACCTTATAGCCCTATGATTCACCTTTCCCCAATTAAATATCTTCCCATCCTCTTTGCTTCTATCCCTGTCCATGACAATTCTAAAGGTTATGGAGCAATGGTCACTGTCCCACAAATGCTCACCCACCGATAGATCTGTCACCTGACCCGGTTCATTACCTAAAACTAGATCTAATATGGCATTCCCTCTAGTCGGCCTGTCAACATGCTGTGTCAGGAATCCGTCCTGGACACACTTAACAAACTGCGCCCCGTCTAAACCCTTGGCACTAAGTAGGTGCCAATCAATATTTGGATAGTTGAAGTCTCCCATTATAATAACCCTGTTATTTTCGCATCTTTCCAAAAACTGCCTCCCAATCTGCTCCTCAGTATCCCTACTGCTACCAGGGGGCCTATAGAATACTCCCAGGAGGGTAACTGCTCCTTTCTTGTTCCTAACTTCCACCCATATTGACTCTAGAGAGGATCCTTCTACATTATCCACCCTTTCTGCAGCTGTAACAGTGTCCCTGAACAGTATCGCCACCCCTCCTCCTCTTCTCCCCCCTCCCTATCCCTTTTAAAACACTGAAAACCAGGAAAATTCAATATCCATTCCTGCCCCGATGTCAGCCATGTCTCTGTAATAGCCACAATATCATAGTCCCATGTACTTATCCAAGCTCTCAGTTCATCTCCCTTATTCCTGATGCTTCTCGCATTCAAGTAAATGCACTTTAGCCCATCCACCTTACTACTTTTGTAGCCTGTACTCTGCTCCTCCTTCCTCAAAGCCTCTCTACCTGTCAGATCTGACTTTTCCACATCCCCTTCTTCCCCTGACCTACTCCTCCAGTTCCCATCCCCCTCGCAAACTAGTTTAAACCCTCCTGAACCACCCTAGCAGACCTGGCTGCAAGGATATTGGCCCCCCTCAGGTTCGGGTGTAACCCGTCCTCTCTGTACAGGTCCCACCTTCCCCAGAAGAGATCCCAATGATCCAAAAATCTAAAACCCTCCCTCCTGCACCAACTTCTCAGCCACACATTTATTTGCCATCTCCTCCTATTCCTACCTTCACTATCGCGTGGCACTGGCAGCAATCCAGAGATCGCTTCCCTTGAGGTCCTGTTCTTCAGCCTTCTGCCTAGCTCGCTAAACTCACTTTTCAGGACCTCATCCCTCTTCCCACCTATGTCGTTGGTACCAACATGAACCACGACTTCTGGCTGTTCTCCCTCCCACTCTGGAATCCTGTGGACCCGATCAGTGACATCCCGGACCCTGGCGCCTGGGAGACAACATACCATCTGGGATTCATGCTTACTGCCACAGAACCTCCTATCTGTTTCCCTGACTATCGAGTCCCCTATCACTACTGCCCTCCTCTTCTCCCTTCCCTTCTGAGTAGCAGGACTGGTCCCAGTGCTTATAGACCTGGCTACTGCTGCTGGGCCCCGGCAGGTCATCTCCCTCAACAGCCTCCAAAGCGGAAAACCTGTTATTGAGGGGAACAGCCTCCGGGGTCCTCTGCTCTATCTGCCTGTTCGTTTTCTTCTTCCTTTTCCCTCCCCTGACAGTCACCCTTCTATCTACTTCCTGGACTCCAGTAGTACCTGCTCTAAGGGGGGGTGACCGTCTCCTGATGTACAGTATCTACATAACTCTCCCCCTCCCTGATGCTGCGCAGTGTTTGAAGCTGCAACTCCAGCTCATCGATTCTGAGCCGAAGTTCCTCCAGCCTCAAGCACTTACTGCAGATGTGGCCATCGTGGACCACAGCAAGGTCCATGGGCTCCCACATCAAGCAGCTGCGGCACACCACCATGTCCTCCATCAGAACTCATTTTTATCCCCCCTAGTTTTTCTACTTAAAAATTTATAACAGATAACAGGTAAACCTTACCTTTACCTACCTACCAGCTACTCACCTGCCTTGCCCCTTCACGCCTAAGCCCCTTAAGCCAAAGTCCGACCACTCTGCTCCTTCTCACTCCGCTGCCCGCTCCGATGCTACCCGCTGGATATGGCGGTTTGTTTTTTAAACTGCCCACGCCTTACCTGATGACGTCACGTGCCTGCGCAGTCCAGCCCCCACTATTCCCGATTCATATTCAGAATTGGCTTGCCTGTAGAAAGCAGAGGGTTGTGGTGGAGGGAGTGCATTCGGATTGGAGGGCTGTGACTAGTGGTGTCCCATAGGGATTGGTTCTGGGACCTCTACTTTTTGTGATATTTATTAACGACTTAGATGAGGAGGTGGAAGAGTGGGTTAGCAAGTTTGCAGATGACACAAAGATCGGTGGTGTTGTGGATAGTGTGGAGGGCTGTCAAAGCTTACAGAGGGATATTGATAGGATGCAGAGCTGGGCTGACAAGTGGCAGATGGAGTTCAATCCAGAGAAGTGTGAGGTAGTACTCTTTGGAAGGACAAACTCCAAGGCGGAGTACAAGGTAAATGGCAGGATTCTGGGCAGTGTAGAGGAGCAGAGGGATCTGGGGGTTCATATCCACAGATCACTGAAAGTTGCCACACAGGTGGATAGGGTAATTAAGAAAGCTTATGGGATGTTAGCCTTCATAAATCGTGGGATCGAGTTTAAGAGCTGCAAAGTAATGATGCAGCTTTACAAAACTCTGTTTAGACCACACTTAGAGTACTGTGTCCAGTTCTGGTCGCCTCATTATAGGAAGGATGTGGAGGCGTTGGAAAGGGTGCAGAGGAGATTTACCAGGATGCTGCCTGGATTAGAGAGTATGGATTATGAGGAGAGACTAAAGGAGCTGGGGCTTTACTCATTGGAGAGAAGGAGGATGAGGGGAGACATGATAGAGGTATACAAGATATTGAGAGGAATAGATAGAGTGGACAGCCAGCACCTCTTTCCCAGGGCACCAATGCTCAATACAAGAGGACATGGCTTTAAGGTAATGGGTGGGAAGTTCACGGGAGATGTCAGGGGGAGGTTTTTCACCCAGAGAGTGGTTGGTGCATGGAATGCGCTGCCTGGGGTGGTGGTGGAGGCTGATACATTGGTCAAGTTCAAGAGATTGTTAGATAAGCATATGAAGGAATTTAAGATAGAGGGATATGTGGGAGGAAGGGGTTAGATAGTCTTAGGAGTGGCTTGAAGGGCGGCACGACATGGTGGGCTGAAGGGCCTGTATTGTGCTGTATTGTTCTACGGTTCTATGGAAGCGTGATGGTACTGACATGTCTAACATCCGGAGGGGACATGACGGGAGATGTTGAGGAGAATCTCACACGAGGGGATGTAGTTGCAAACTTAGGGGCAGGTCATTTAAAACTGAGGTGTGCAAGAACAACTCACAGAGGGTGGTGAACCTCTGGAATTCTCCGGGTTGTGGAGGCCGGGTCATTGGAGATATTTAAAGAGGAAGTAGAGAAATGTTTGAAAGATCAGGGAATTGAGGGCTCTGGGGAACCGGTACAGAGGAGACCAGAGGCAGATCAGCCATGATCGTATTGAATGGTGGGGCAGGTGGGATGGGCTGTGGCCTTCTCCTGCTCTTTTATGTTGTTATACTCAAGACAGATTCGAGGGATACGTGGTTGGTACAGGAAAGTGGTCTGAGGTAAAGGATGGGCCAGGATCGGTGGAATGGTGGAGCAGACATGAGGGGCTGAATGGCCTCCTCCTGCTTCCCTTTTCTCATGAGGTACAGCTGGTGATGAGCTGCTGTGTGGAGCCGGGTTGATCCGTGACAGCATGAAGGAGTTGCATAGTCGTATTCAAAGTTGAAACAAAAACTGCTGGAACAGGTCAGGCAGCATCAGTGAAGAGAGTTTTTTTTAGTTTTAGTTGTGTTATAAATTGGAATAAATGTTATCTGAGAGGTTTAAGATTGTCCCAGATTACAGCGTCTGCCCTACAACCCTTGCTCCGTGGCCACTCCCTATTGTTGCTGTAGCGTCAGCTGCCTGGTTTGCCTGTTGGCTTGTGTAGCTCTGTGGGGCTTTTCCGTCACATCCCAGCTGTTAGGGAAACACAAGGTGTCATGTCTTAAATTCAGGCCGAGGGATGTGCCTGATGTGTTCATCACCGTGTGTACTGCGTGAGACTAAACTGTGTGTGTTAGTTGGCTCCTCGACAAAGGAAGCCATCATAGCTGAGGCTGCTCGTTGATGCCCAGCATCTACCCACAAACGCGGCTGCCAGAGGGCGTGTGCACATGGTGGGAAGCCACATTGCCAATCAACAGCAACTCTGTCTGAGTCAGGGTGCTGGGATTATGCAGTGGGCCACAGACCAGGAAATGAGCTGCTGACCTCCTAATGTCCCGTATCCCCCAACGTGCTGTCCTGTTGTGGGAGTTAGCCAGGTACACTAGCTCTCGATCTCAGTCTCCCTTGTCCTCCTGCAGGAACAGTTCTCTTGGACTTGGACCAGAAAAGTTTGCCGGGTATTGCACATCAGGTAGTGGAACAGATGATCATCTCTGACCAGATCAAAGCCGAGGATCGAGCCAACGTTCTGCGGGCGCTGCTCCTCAAACACAGGTAGAGCGAGGCGCTGCTCCTCAAACACAGGTAGAGCGAGGCGCTGCCCCTCAAACACAGGTAGAGCAAGGGGCTGCCCCTCAAACACAGGTAGAGCGAGGTGCTGCCCCTCAAACACAGGTAGAGCGAGGTGCTGCTCCTCAAACACAGGTAGAGCGAGGGGCTGCTCCTCAAACACAGGTAGAGCGAGGCACTGCCCCTCAAACACAGGTAGAGCGAGGCGCTGCTCCTCAAACGCAGGTAGAGCGAGGCGCTGCTCCTCAAACACAGGTAGGGCGAGGTGCTGCTCCTCAAACACAGGTAGAGCGAGGCGCTGCCCCTCAAGCGCAGGTAGAGCGAGGCGCTGCCCCTCAAGCGCAGGTAGAGCGAGGCGCTGCTCCTCAAACGCAGGTAGAGCGAGGCGCTGCTCCTCAAACACAGGTAGGGCGAGGCGCTGCCCCTCAGACGCGGGTAGAGCGAGGCGCTGCCCCTCTGACGCAGGGAGGGCGAGGCGCTGCCCCTCTGACGCGGGGAGGGCGAGGCGCTGCCCCTCTGACGCGGGGAGGGCGAGGCGCTGCCCCTCTGATACAGGGAGGGCGAGGCGCTGAACTAAAGCCAGACTTTCTTCATTTTAAAGCCACCCCAACAAGGACAAGGACTTCTCGTTTTCACGCAACATCTCAACGGCAAGCTTGGGCTCACTGATGGCCCACCATCACAGCCAAAATCACATCGCTCCGACCTCCGATCCCTCCGTCACACAGCCACTGATGGGGGAGAGCACTGACGCCGAGGTCAAAGTGACAGTGGACAGCACCGAGGTCAGTGACTGTGGTTCTCACCCCTCACTGCTGTATCGACACAGACACTTCGGGACTTTAAGCTTGTGGTCACTGAGACCTTGAAGCAGCTGTTGTGCAGCTCAACAATGTCTGTCGGTGTAACAGTGATCCGCCACAGCTCTCGGTTGGGGCTGACTCCAGAGAGGTGACCTCACTGCTGTCACCTCCTGGAGGGCACTGTCTGTGGCCTTCCTTCTGCTTGGCCTCCCTGAATAACGTGGCTGCCATTGGCAGCAGAACTCTCCCTCCCTGTGCCCCCTCCCTCCTCCCACACTCCCCCTCCCTCCCCAATCTCCTGCTCCCTCCCTCCCCCCAATGTTCCCTTCCCTCTCCCCGCCAGCCTCCTCCCTCCCTCCCCCCACCTGCCCGACTGCCCCCTTCCTCACGTCCCCTCCCTCCCTCTCTCCTTCCACCTGCCCTCCTCTTCCCCCCCACCTGCCCCCTCCTCCCCCTCCCCTCCCCCACTGCCCCTCCCCTACCCCCACATGCCCCCCTCCCTCCCCTCCCCCACCTGCCCCCCTCCTTCCCTTCACTCCCACCTGCCTCCCACCCTCCCCTCCCCCCACATGCCCCACTCCTTCCCTCCACCCCCACCTGCCCCCCTCCCTCCCCACCCCCTCCTGTCCTTGCTCACTCTCTTGCTGCCTTGTGTCACTTGCTCTGGTCCTCTCCTCTGAAAGCTGGTTTGATCCTGCCTGTAACCACTTTCCCCATCTCCTATAGAAAGAATGTCCACTGTCTGAGATGACCAGATCAAGATCCAAGCACGAACTGAAGCTCCTGGAGAAAATCCCCTACAATGCAGAGGCCACCGTTGTACTTGTCGGTAAGGAACGCCTGTTTCTTGCTCTTGTTTCAGGGGCCAGCAGGACTGCTGTTCTCTCACCAGTTGTGACCACATTTCGTTAAGTGTCTCTTCGTTACCCCTTGGTTTGGAGCCTCCCAGACCTGGTCCCAGACCATCAGATATACTGCCCACATTCACGGCTACCATCACACCATTTCCATCCCCTTGGGAAGGACTTCCACAGCTCAACCCCAGAGAGGGTTGTGAAGGGTGCTCTGTGAAGGCAAGGCCCTGCTGGGATCCAACTGCACATTCTTGGGTGTGCTTTTATCCATGAAAATTTACTTCTCTGATGCACCCAGTAATGTTTGATGGGGCAGTGGAGAGAGATCTTCACTTGACATCCAACCTGTGTTATCACTGTCCTGGGAATGCTTTACAGGTCCATGCCATCCTGCCCTGGGAGCGCCTGAGAGAAACCCACACAGTCACAGAGAGAACGTGTAAACTGCACACAGACAGCACCCAAGGTCAGGATCGAACGCAGGTCACTGGAGCTGTGAGGCAGCAGCTCCACGAGCTGCACCATTGTGCTGCCACCTGTGTCACTATAAGTAAATTAAAGAGGGTGCTGTGGACAACCACGTCCAATGCACCAGATGAGTCAGGAACGGGAAGAAGAGATAGATGCAGAGTGCCTTCAGTAACTTTGGTCAGAGTTATCTGTGTTGTTATGGAGGTAGAAATCCAGCAGGAGGGACTCAAACAAGCAGCTCCTGCAAAGAGTGCACCAACTTGGGAAGGAACAGAAAAGGCAGAATCAAGAGGAGGCAGTGGTTTGGTAAGGATGTGGATTGGCTTCGTGTTTGGAGGGTGTACTTCATGCATTTACACGCATGGGGCTGTCTGTGCTTTCCACGATCTGTCTGGGACAATAACCACAGGCTTCCCGTGCACGTCACCATCCTGTGAACACCATGACTATCCCTCAAGCAAAACGCGGCAGATGCTGGAAATCCCAAAAACCTGCTGGGAATATTCAACAGGACTGTGGAGGGGCAGAGCCAATACTTCGGGCCAATGACCGTCCATCAGAACTATTTCTCCTTCACATTCTGGATAGGAAATTAACCAAAGACAAAGTTATTTTCTCAAACTTAGCAGAGGCCACTGACGACAAATCTTAGACAATAATAAACCAATACCAATACAATACATGAAAACTGCAGATGCTGCAAATCTGAAATCAAAACAGAGAATGCTGGAAACACTCAGCAGGTCAGGCAGTATCTGTGGAGAGAGAAACAGTTCACCTTCTGGGTCTGGGACCCTTCATCAGAATTGGGGGAGAGAGGTATCAGAGAAACTGGGGGAGGGCAATGGGTGGAACAAAGGGGTATTTCTCCGCCAGGGTGAAATAATGGGGCAGTTAAGATCAGATGAAAGTTTTTTGTCTGTGTAATGTGCTGATAATGTTTAGGGCAGGGAGAGCAAGGGCCGCTTCTGTTACAGGCAGGGAGAGAGAGTGAGGTATCAATTGTTGGACAATTCGGTATTGAGTTCTGCAGGAAGAAAGGGGTGTTGTCCCTCAAGTTTGTATTGGGCTCCGTTGTAACGGTGCAGGATGCCACAGACAGATCACAGTGGGAGTGGGATGGTGAATTAAAGTGGCAGGCACCCAGAACCCCAGGGTCAGTCCTGTGGAATGAGCACGGGTGCTCCACAAAGCGATCTGCTCAGTTCCCGCAGGGCTACTGAGGTAGCACTGTGGAACCCACTCTGGTTAGGCTGCTTTGCTTCGACCTCTGTACCCAGCTGCCTTTGAGTGATTCCAACCTGCTTCCCATTCCCATGTGGATTTTCCCGCTCCACCATCACCACTTCTCTTCTGCAACTGTAGCTTGACCCTCTTTCCTCTCTCTCTGACTTGCGTCAGTAGCTGTAGAGTGCTCAGGGCTGCCTGAGTTCGTGAAGGACTCAGTGTAATTACATTCCTTCCTTCCTCAGTGAAGAGAGATGTTAGGTCTTTACCCTGCTTCTGCCACCCCCACACTCCCGAATCAGCCATACTATTCAATAATTATCCTTCCACTTCTGATATACATCTTTAATCTCCCTTACATTCTGTGTTTTGCCTGATAGTCTACTGTTTGTACCTGACTTTTGTCATAAACTTCCTTCTTTATTTTGCATTCTATTTCCTTTGTCATCCAGGAAGCCCCTCCTGTGGATGTTCTACCTTTCCTCCTCATGAGAATAAGCTTGGTTTGTACACAGACTCTTTCCTCTGCTCTGTACCTAACCTGTGCTGTCCCTACTCTTTGTGTGTTTTGATGGGACAGTGTAGATGGAGATTACTCTGTACTTAACCCGTGTTTTTCTTGTCCTTGCTGTGTGTGACGGGAAGGTCATAGAGTTATACAGCATGGAAACAGACCCTTCGTGCTGGCTGCACTGTCTACCTGAGCTAGTCCCATTTGCCTGCCAGGGATGGGTGCTCGGTCCCCTGTTGTTTGTCATCTATATTAACGATTTGGATGACAATGTTGTTAATGCATTTAATAAGTTTGTGGATGATACCAAAATTAGTGGTGTAGTGGACAGTGAAGAAGTTTGTCAAAAGTTACAACAGGATCTAGACAAGAACTGGGCAAGTGGACCAAGGAATGGCAGATGGAACTTAGCTCGGACCAGTGCGAGGTGTTGCATTTTGGTGAGTTAAACCAGGGCAGGACTTGTACAGTAAGTGGTAGGACCCTGGAAAGTGTTGTAGAACGGAGGGGTACAGGTGCATAGTTCCCTGAAAGTGGCGACACAGGTAGACGTGGTGGTCAGGTCATTGAGTGCAGGAGTTGGGACGTCATGTTACAGCTGTACAGGACACTGGTGAGGCCGCACTTGGAGTATTGTGTGTGCAGTCTAGTTGCCCATCCGTAGGAAGGATGTCATTAAACTGGAAAGGGTGCAGGAATGATTCACAAAGATGTTACCGGGACTGGAGGCCTTGAGTTATAAGGAGAGGCTGATCAGGCTGGGACTATTTTCCCTGGAGCGTAGGAGGCTGAGGGGTGACCTGATAGAGGTTTGTAACATCATGAAGGGGGGTGGATAAGGTGGATGGTCACAGTCCTTTTCCCAGGGTAGGGAAGTCTAAAGCTCACGGACAGAGATATAAGGTGAGGGGAAAGTTTTAAAAGGGACCTGAGGGGCAACTTTTTCACACAGAGGGCGGTGGGTGTGTGAAACGAGCTGCCAGAGGAAGTGGTAGAGGCAGGTACAGTTACAATGTACAATTACATCGGTCTAGAGGTGGCTGCGGTGGGAACAGGGCCTTGGTGATTAAGGAATTGGTAAGGTTACTGGGTAAAAGTCACTTGGACCGACACATGTATAGGAAAAATTTGGAGATATATAGGCCAAACACTGGCAAATGAGACTAGCTCGGATAGACATCTTGTTCAACGTGGATGAGTTGGGCCGAAGGGCCTGTTTCCTTGGTGTATAACTCTATGACTCTATGTACCTAACCCATGCCATCCCTTCCCTGGAAGTGTTTAATGCAAGAGTGTCGATGAAGGTTGCTCTGTATCTAACCCATGCAGTTCCTACAGTGGGATTGTTTGACGGGCAGTGTGGAGGGACTTTCCTTGGTATCCAGTCGATGGTATCCCTGCTCTGGGAGAGTGTGATGGGACAGTGTAGAGGGAGCTCCTGTATCCAGGTTTCTCATATGATTTGCTTTCTTCCACCTTCAAGTACAGTGCTGTAGAGAGTTCTCCTTTTGTGTCCTTGCAGGGTGTGTTGAGTTCCTGGAACATCCGACCATGGCGTACGTTCGGCTGCAGACAGCAGTGGAGCTGGAGTCGGTGTTGGAGGTTCCCATCCCAGTCCGTTTCCTCTTCATCTTGCTGGGACCGACCACCAGTAACATGGACTACCACGAGATCGGGCGCTCCATCTCCACCCTTATGTCAGACAAGGTCAGAGTTTGAAAGTCATGGTGAAGTCCTTGTCAACAATGCCCCAATCCCATAAACAAACAGAAAGGAAAGTAGTTGTTTAAATAATTCCAGGCTCTGGGAATGTTCAAAACAGATTTACATTGTTGGAACTGATGTATGTTCCAGGAAATGTTAATCAGGTGAGGGCACTTACTGTTAAAGGAGAGAAGTAAGGGCGAGATCTGATGGAGGTCAACACAATTAGAGAGGACACAGGAGATTCTGCAGATGCTGGAATCTGGAGCCACACACACAAAAAGTTGGAGGAACTCAGCAGGTCGGGCAGCATCTATGGAGGGAAATGAATGGTCGGCGTTTCGGGTTGAGACCACAAGAGAACACGAGAACACAGAACAGGAGTAGGCCATTCAGCCCCTTGTGCTGGTCCTGTCATTCAGTATGACCAAGGCTGATCTACACTGGCTTCAACTCCTCGTCTGTGCCATTTCTCCATCCCCTCTATTCCTCAATCTACCAAATATTTATCCACCTCCATTTTAAGTACTTCGAATGATCCGGTTTCTCCCACCCACCGAGAGAAGAGGTTTCTACCTCCCTCGGTTTTAATTGACCAGCCTCTTGTAATTGTGTCCCCTTGTTCGACTCTCCCACCGGTGGAAACATCCCAACATCTCCCCTGTCAAGCCCCTGTGTGAACAAGGTCACCCCTCATTCTTAAACTCCAAGGAATATGGACCCAAATTATTTAGTCTCTCTTGGTAGGACAACCTCTCATCCCAGGAATTAGCCTGGTAAAGCTCCTTTGGACTGCCTCACATGTCACTGTATGTTTTATGTAAGGGGACCACAACTGTGCGCAGTATTCCGGTTGTGAGCTCACCAACACCCTGTGCACCCTCCCTATTTTTAAACTCCAACCTCTTTGCGATGAGGGACAAAATGTCACTTGCCTTCTTAACTATTTGTTGGACCTGTCTGCTACTTTTTTTGTGATTCAAGTACTGGAACACCTGGATCCCTCTGTATTTCACTCACTTGTAGTCTCTCCCCATTTAGATAAGTAGCCAGCTTTTCATTTCTCTTACCGAAGTGCATGACCTTGCGCTTCCCCACATTAAACTCCATTTGCCAGCCTTTTACCCACTCGATCTATCCGTATCTCTTGCAGAATTGGTAATTGTCATATATATCGGGATACAGTGATAAGCTTTGTTTTGAATGCCATCCATACAGAACATGCCAAACATCAGTAAATCGAGGTAGTATAAGGGAAAAGTAATAACAGAATGCAGAGAAAGTTCAGTGCAGGTAGACAAATAAGGTGAAAGGGCCACAACAAGGTACATTGAGTGATCTTTATCATACAAGAGGTCCATTCGAGAGTCTTATACCAGTGGGATAGAAGTTGTCCTTGAGCTTGGTGGTATGTGTTTTCAAGCTTTTGTGTCTTCTGCCCGATGGAAGGGGGGAGAAGAGAGAATGTCCAGAGTGGGCGGGGTCTTTGATTATATTGGCTGCTTTCCTGGGGCAGCCAGGAATCACAGCATCCTTACCACAACATGCAGCTCCACCTACTTTCATATCATCAGCAAATTTGGGACCTTACATACTGTTCTTTCCTGCAGCTCATTAACGTAAATAGTGAACACTTGTGGGCCAAGGACTGATCCCTGGGGTGCTTCACATGTTACCTCCCTCCAGTCTAAAAAAGGACCCATTTATTCCAACTCTCTGATTTTATGTGACAGATAATTTTCAATCCATTCTAACACACTTCCTCCAATACCAGGGGCATTTAATTTATGCACCTTCCTCCTATGAGGCACTTTGTCAAATGCCTTCTGGAAATCTAAATACACTACATCTACAGGTTCCCCTCTATCCACGCTCCCTGTTGTATCCTCAAAGAATTTGAGCAAATTTTTTAAACATGATTTACCTTTCATAAAACCATGTTGATCAGATTTAATTATATTCAGCTTTCCTAAATGGTTAGCTATTTCCCCTTTGATTATTGGCTCCAGCATCTCACCAATAATGGCTGTTAAACTACCTGGCCTCTAGTTCCCTGCCTTCTGCCTTTCTCCTTTTTTGAACTTCTGGTACCCTCTGGAGTTTAGTGGGTTATGAAAAATTTCAACCAGTGTGGCCACTTCATTTAAAACCCTGGCATGCAGTCCATTGGGTCCTGATGACTTGTCCGCTTTTAGCTCCCTGAGCTTCTTCAATAGTTTGTCCCTTGGAACTGGGATTTTGTAAGTTCTTTCATCTTATTTGGAATTTAATATCTTAGGGATATTAGCAATGTCTTCCCTAGTAAAGACTGATGCAAAAAATTTATTCAACATCACTGTCATTTCTTTATTTGTGGTTATTAATTTACCAGCCTCGTTCTCTGGAGCCCCCACATTTCACTTAACCACCCTCTCCCATTTACATATCCGTAGAAACGGTTACTGTTTGTTGTTATACTTTATGCAATTTTTCTATCAAAATTAATTTTCTCCCTTCTTCTGAGCGCTTTAGTCTTTTGCTGCTGGATTCTAAAAACCTCCCGTTCCTCTGGTCTGCCACCAGCCCTTGTCACCTTGTATACCCTACTTTTCAATTTAACATTATCCTTTGCCTCCTCTGTTAATCATTTGTTATCACTGTCTTATATGCCGTGAAATTTGTTGCTTTGTAGCAGCAGTACAAGGCAGAGACAAAATTACTATAAATTACAAAATAAATAGTGCAAAAAAAAAGGAATAATGAGGTAGTGTTCATGGATTGAGTTAACCACAGGTTGTGCCTCTTTCTCATGGAATCCATCATTTTGATGGGATAATCTTTTGCTGAGCATTATAGATCAGCTGTTTGAATATCTACTGACCGGTCTCTTACCTTGGTTACGCAGGCCGCCTTTGCCATCTCCTCCCTCACACCATTATACTTGCCCTTATTTGAACTGAAGACACTACTATGGACCTGTGGTGTTCATCCTCAAACTGCATCTTGAATCCTACCAGATTGTGGTCACTACCCCCAGGAGGATCTTTTACAAAATCCTTCCTCATTACACGAGATCAAATCTGAAACAGTCCGTTCCTGGGTAGACTAGAACCAGAGGGATTGAAAGGGTGGACAGGACTAAGGTATTTCCAGCTTTGACCAAGTCCAGAGCTAGCATCCAAAGTCAGGAAATCCAGAGTGTGGTGAGATGTGGATCTTGTTCCCACAGGGAATGTTTAAGTTGAAAAGCTCAGATAAATTTAAGGAAAACTGGAAAAGGAGGCAAAAAAAAAGTGGAAATATCCTCACTTCCATTTCCACTGCCCTGTGTTTCACTCCCCACCCCCCTGATTCCCTCCCTGTTCTTGAATTCCTGCCACCCCCTCCCCATAGGATTCCCCCTTCACTCACCCCCCCTCACCTAGGATCCCCTCCCTCCACCTCTCCCCATTTCCCTTCCGTTGGTTTTTGGAAGTTTCACTCTGTTCCTGTTTTACAGAACTTCCATCGAGCTGCTTACCAGGCAGACGACCGGAACGATTTGTTGAATGCAATCAACGAGTTCCTGGACAGCAGCATCGTCATCCCTCCCTCCGACGTCCCTGGAGAGGAACTGCTGCTCTCGGTCGCACAGTTCCAGCGCAAGATGCTGAAGAAGAGACAGGCGAAAGAGGAGAAGGCGTTGTCCAAAGAGGTCAAGAGTCAGGAGGAAAGAGGTGGGCAAATGTCCAAACCCATCACCAGTCCGATGGTCTCCACTCCCGCCAGCCCTTCACTGCTCCGTGACCTTCTAACTCTGCCCACATTGCCAGCCTGCTCTCCCTCTGCTTCTCCAAAGAGCAGTCAGCCCAGTTATCACAGGAATACAAGAAAATAGGAGCAGGAGTGGGCCACCAGGCCCCTCAATCCTGCCCCACCATTCAATATGCTCAAGGCTGATCTATGCCGGACTCAGCTCCTTTCCTATGCTAGTTCCCACAGCCCTCAGTTTCTCGGTCTTTCAAATATAGAACATAGGACAGTACAGCCCAGGAACAGGCCCTTCAGCCCCCGATGTCTGTGCCGAACATGGATGCAAATCCAAACTAATCCCATCTGCCTGCACATGATCCATGTCACTCCATTCCGGCCTGTTCCTGGGTCTGTCTAAATGCCTCTTAAATGTTGCTGTTGTATCTGCTTCCACCACCTCCCCTGGCAGCGTGTTCCAGGGTGTTTGTTGGTGTGTGTTTTCAAGTTTTTGTATCTTCTACCCAATGGCGGGGGGGGGAGGGGAGGAGAGAGAATGTCTGGAGTGAGAGGGGTCCTTGATTATGTTGGCTGCTTTTCCCAGGCAGCGAGAAGTGTAGACAGAGTCCATGGAGGGGAGGCTGGTTTCTACGATGTGCTGAGCTGTGTCCACAACTCTCTGCAGTTTCTTGTGGTCTCGGACAGAGCAGTTGCCATACCAAGCCGTGATGCATCTGGATGGGATGGTTTCTATGGTGAGGGTCATCAGGGACATGCTGAATAGTGTACCGACCATTCCACCCCTGTTCTCGATGTCAGTATTTACATCCTGTCCCCCTGAAGCCTCCAGTTTCCGATCCTCAGTGACTCTGCTGTCTTCCTCACAGCTCTCCTGAAGCCAAAGAAGTCGGATGATGAGGACCCTCTGAGGCGGACAGGGAAACCGTTCGGTGGGATGATCCGGGATGCTGCCCGCAGGTATCCTCAGTACCTGAGTGACTTTAAGGACGCCCTGAACCCACAGTGTATGGCCGCCATCATCTTCATTTACTTCGCTGCCCTTTCTCCAGCCATCACATTCGGAGGGTTGCTTGGTAAGAAACCTCGTTTCACTGCACTTGTCGAAGGCACTGGAAGAAAGCAGGTGTCCACCTCTGTCCTGACCAAGGTCTGATGACGGCTCATCCACCTAAAGCATTAGCTCTGCTTCTCTCTCCACAGATGCTGCCTGACCTGCTGAGTGTTTCCAGCATTTTCTGTTTTTATTTCATGTCTGTCCTACCTTTCACAACTTCGGGATGTTAATAGAATATAGAACAGTCCAGTGCGGGACAGGCCATTCGGCCCACAATGTTGTGCCAATCTTGATGCCAATTTATACTAAATGTCCTCCTCCTGTGTATCATCCACCCAAAGCATTTCACAGCCAATGAATGTGTTTAAAATGTTGTCCTCTTATTTGTGGGCAGTCCAGGTTCTGTGGGCTCTGGGGCAACTCAGGCTCTCCAGCTGCTTGGGTCTTCAGATGGAAGCAATATTGGCCTCACTTGAATGTTTTCCTCTGTCCACTGGTAATCCCTTCACATGAGCTCGGAGTAGAGCGTCTGTGTCCAAGTCTGGTGATGGCTCACACCACGGCCTGCTCAATGGTGCTAGCTAACTAGGGCTCCATGTTGGGGAAAGGACGTTATAGAACACAGATCTGTACAGGCCCTTCAGCCCACCATGTCTGTGCTGACCACGATGCCAATCCAAGCCAATCTCATCTGCCTGCAGGTGGTCCCTCTCCCTCCATTCCCTGCCTGTTCATGTGTCTGTCTAAATGCCCCTTAAATACCACTATTGTACTTGCCTTCACCACTTCCCCCATTCCAGGCACCCACCACTCTCTGCGTAAAAAAAAAACCGCCTCATAAATTTCCTTTAAACTTTCCCCCTCTCACCTTAAACCCATGCTCTCTAGTATTTGGCATTTCCTCCCTGGAGAAAAGACTCTATCTACCCTATCTATGCCTCTCATAGTTTTACAAACTTCTACCAGATTGCCCCTCAGCCTCCAACACTCCAGAGAAAACAATCCAGTGATCAGTCTGCTGATTTGCTTTCCTTCTCCTTCAAGTGGATTTGGAGTATTTTTGTGGAGGCGGTAGGTGATATCGCTCCAGTGCCTTGAGGTGCCTGCTGTGGGTAGCTCAAGTCTCAGAAGCTGACGGGAGGATAGGGATCACTAGTCGACCATGAATGAAAGGCAACGGTTAACCATGAATTCACTGTGCCATGTTTACCTGTACAGCCAGTGACTGATACCTGCCCATTGTGTTGCAGGGGAGAAGACCATGGGTTTGATTGGTGTCTCAGAGCTCATCATTTCAACAGCCATACAGATGATTATCTTCGGTTTGTTGGGGGCACAGCCGCTGCTGATCGTTGGGTTTTCTGGCCCATTGCTTGTATTTGAAGAAGCTTTCTTTAAGGTGAGTGTGCTACTGGGGTTCGAACTACTTGGGCAGATGTCTTGCACTAAAATCAATTCCTTCCACCTTATAGCTGTACCTACAGTCACAGCTCCACGGTTCCCATGGTAACAGAATCTTCCAACACCCCAACCCCTGAAAACAACTCTCCCACCAGCAGCCCATCACTGGATGGAGGTGTTTCAGAGAGCGAGTGGTGCACTGTACTACTTCACTGCTCCTCGATTCTACAGATCCAACATTCCTTCACATACTCCAACTCCTCAATCACCCCCAATGGGTTCATCTCGGTGGAAGGGCGGAAATAGTCTCATTATCCATTTTAAACTGCATTCACACCCGCTCTCCCTTTCAAACTCTTACATTCACGCGCACTTTCTGAAACTTAACTGACCTTAAGACGGGTGTGGGTTTGAGCGGGTGCCCGGTTATTCCCACCAGCCTGAGTGTCGTCAGGCTCTCCGGGTGCTTGGGCCTTCACACGGAGACAATACTGGCCTCGGTTTATACACGCACACAGTCTCACACTTGCACTCTCTTTCAGCAACACAGAAGGCGCTGCAGGAACTCAGCAGGTCAGGCAGCATCTGTGGAGGGAAATGGACAGTCAGCGTTTCGGGTCGAGACCCTTCATCTGGCTGAGTGCAGCAGCTGCAGTTTCTTGTGTCTACACCCTCGTTCACCCCGTCACACCTCCCTCTCCTTTGCCCACTGCCAGAGTGCAGCATTGTCAGAAGTGCCAGCCTTCACCTGGGTCCTTGACCTTTTGTACAACATTGTTGTGAGTCACGTCTGTGACATGACACCAGCATCTCTGCAGAGCTCAGTGTCTGGGACTTCCAGGTGAAGGGTCTCGACCCGAAACATCAACTGTTCATCTCCCTCTACAGATGCTGCCTGACCCACTGAGTTCCTCCAGCAGCTCATTTTTGCTCTGGGCGATGCATTCTGCTCAACATGCTCAAATCCCTCAAGTGGAGCTTGAACCCATGACCTCCAGCTCAGAGAAAAGTGAGCAAACCAGAGGGGGAGAATGTGTGAACTTGGGAGCCTTGGTTGAAGCCAGTCGGGAGCAGTGGTGTTCACTTCTCTGTCTGACTCTTTCACCAGTTCTGTGACTCGAACAGCATGGACTACCTGACTGGCCGGGTGTGGATTGGGTTCTGGCTGATTGCCATCGTGGTGCTGATCGTAGCGTTTGAGGGCTCCTTCCTCGTGCGATTCATCTCCAGATTCACCCAGGAAATCTTTGCTTTCCTCATCTCAATAATATTTATTTATGAAACATTCTACAAACTGGTAAAGGTAATGTCTACAGATTACTAATCTCTGCATACGTAGAACCTGAAGCAATAATCCCCACACACAGACTGCATCCCCAGATCCATGGAGTAATCAGCCCTGCACACAGGCCCTTGAGTAATAATCCTTGTACCCAGACCAGGGAGCATTAACTGCTGCACACCCAGCCCACAGTAAGGTCTTTGACAAGATCCTACCCTAGGAGACAGGTCCAAAAGCTGAGAGATTCAGGGCAATTGGAAGCCTGTGACCAGTGGTGTAGCAGAGGGAGCCTTACTGTTTGTTATATAGATCAATGATTTGGATGTGAATGTAGAAGATACGATTAGTATGTTTGCAGATGACACGAACCTTGGTGGCGTGTGTATATTGAGGGGGATGGTCGGAGGTCATGGTAAGGTATTGACAGTTGGTAGATGGGCAGAGGTGGCACAGAGCACAGAATGGGCCCCATCAGCCCAGCTTCAGCCTGTTCTGGGAGGACTGACAAAACCAGGACCCATGCAGTGCATGACAGGATCCTAGGAAAACTGAGCTACAACAGGACTTCATTAGCCAGAGCAGGGAGGTCAACGCGCAGCTTTACAAGACACTGGTCAGGCCACAGCTGGAGCACTGTGTGCAGTTCTGTCACCACACTATAAGAAGGATGTGAGTGCACTGGAGGGGGTGCAGAGGGGATTCACCAGGACGTGGCCTGGGATGGAGTGTTTCGGTTACAAGGAGAGACTGAATAAGCTGGCTTTATTTACCTTGGAGCGAAGGCTGAGCAGGGATCTGACTGAAGTGTACAGAAGTATGAGGCGTAGGTAATGTAGATGGTGAGAAACATTTCACCGTTAGTGGTGGTGTCTATGACCAGAGGGCGCAGGTTTAAGTTAAGGGATAGGAGATTAGGGGGGGATCTGAGGAAACTAGAGACACGCGAGACTGCAGACACTGGAATCTGGAGCAAAAAACAAACTGCTGGAGGAGCTCAGGTCGAGCAGTGTCTGTGGAGGGAAATGGACAGGACCCTAACCCTAATGCATCTCCCTCCACTGATGCTGCCTGACCTGCTGAGTTCCTCCAGCATCTTGTTTGTTGCTCTGAGGATTTTCTCCCCCAGAGTGGGGCTGGAACCTGGAACGCACTGCCTGAGGGGGTGGTGGAGGCAGAGACCCACAACGTTTAAACCACGAGCACTTGAACCACCAAGGCAGAGAGAGCAGCCTGTGGACCAAGTGCAAGAAAATGCGATTAGTGTAGATGGGTACAATGGCCAGCATGGATGCAATGGGCCAAAGGGCCTGTTCCTGTGCTGTACAGCTCCAGGGTGGGGACACCAGCATTTGTCTGGTTCCCCATCCATTTCACACTCTGTGTTAGATGAGGTACATGTGTGTGTGGGGGAGGTAGGCCGCGCATGAGGGAGGGCTGTGCGTGGGGGAGGTGGGCCGCGTGTGAGGCAGAGAGAGCGTGCACCAGCAAGATGGTGTGAACAGACGGGGGAGGGCATACGTGGGAAACAGTGAGCAGGATTGACAGGCAAACGCATGCCTGCGAGAGCATGTGCCAGAGAGTGGCAGGCAAGCAAGTGGAGGTGAGATTGTGTGGATGAATCGGGATGTATGTGGACATCTGTGAGGAGAGGGAGTGTGTCACGTGTGGTTGTGGCTGGGACGTGGGTAGTTGGTTGTTACTGCATTCAGTCAGTTGACTGGCTGGTGAGCTAACTCCTGTTCCCTGCCTTTGCCATTAACAAATAGCCCAGCCTGGTGACCAACTGTCCTGGCCTCAGCTGCTATGGACATGTCAGGGCTCCAGCACCTTGGTTCCAAATTTCCCTCTGGAAGACCCAACTCTGATTTTTGGTTCCCCTCTCTCTGCCCTATTATCGCTGCTTAATATCATAAAAACTTCGATTAAATCACTCATTAATGCAGCATAATTAGTGAAAACCTTCCACTTAATTTGCTGATTAGCAAACCTTCAGTCCCACCAAGAACACTTGCTAGGGTGTGCAGCTAGGACTGCTGTCAGTGCTCCGCGTGTGGTCTAACCAGGGCTTTGTATTGCTATAGTGTAATTTCCATCAACTTATGCTCCAGTGTAACAGATGTAAATGCTACTGTTTCATCGACCTTTTCATTATTCGGATAATCTATGTACTGTATTTGGTCACCCAGGCTACTCTAACAGCACCTCCCAAATCCACAGTCTCTACAATCAAAGACACATGCAGCGGGGGAATATCTCCACCTGTAGATTCCCTCCGGGTCGCACACCATCCTTCATCATTGCTGGCTCTAAATCCTGGGTCCCTCCCCAACAATAGACTGGTGATGGTCTCCTCAAAGCTGAAATGTTCCACCCCAGGCATTATCCTGGTGAATCTTCTCTGCATCCTCACAGTACAGTCACATTCTTCCTACAGTGTGGTGACCTGAACTGCACACAGTACTCCAGCTGCTTTATAAAGTTGTGCCATAACTTCCTGCTCTTATATTCTGTGTCCTGGTTAATAAGCACAAGTATCCTGTGTGCTGCTTTCACCACCCTGACTACTGTGCTGTCACCTTCAGGATGTTCGGACTTGTACACCAAGGGCTTCTGTCCTCAATAGCCCCTGGCTCCCTGGTGTTCATTGTGTACATCTTAACATAGAACATAGAACAATTACAGCACAATTCAGGCCCTTCGGCCCACAAAGCTGTGCTGAACATGTCCCTACCCTAGAAATTACTAGGCTTACCCATAGCCCTCTATTTTACTCAGCTCCATATACCTATCTAAGTCTCTTGAAAGACCCTATCGTATCAGCCTCCACCACCATTTCCAGCAGCCCACTCCACACACTCTGAGTAAAAAACTTACCCCTGACATCTCCTCTATATCTACTCCCCAGCACCTTAAACCTATGTCCTCTTGTGGCCACCAATTCAGCCCTGGGGAAAAGCCTCTGACTATCTACCCTATCAATACCTCTCATCATCTTATACACCTCTATCAGATCCCCCCTCATCCTCCGTCTCTCCAAGGAGAAAAGGCCGAGTTCCCTCAACCTGCTTTCATAAGGCATGCTCCGCATCCCAGGCAGCATCCTTGTAAATCTCCTCTGCACCCTCTCTATGGCTTCCACATCTTTCCTGTAGAGAGGTGACCAGAACTGAGCACAATACTCCAAGTGGGATCTGACCAGGGACCTATATAGCTGCAACAATACCTCTCGACTCCTAAATTCAATTCCCCGATTGATGAAGGACAATACACCATATGCCTTCTTAACCACAGAGTCAACCTGCGCAGTGGCTTTGAGCGTCCTATGGACTCGGACCCCAAGATCCCTCTGATCCTCCACACTACCAAGAGTCCTACCATTAATACTTTATTCCGCCAACATATTTGACCTACCGAAATGAACCACTTCACACTTATCTGGGTTGAACTGCATCTGCCACTTCTCCTAACTCTGCATCCTATCTATGTCCCTCAGTAACCTCTGACAGCCCTCCAAACTATCCACAACACCCCCAACCTTCGTGTCATCTGCGAACTTACTAACCCACCCCTCCACTTCCTCGTCCAGGTCGTTTATAAAAATCACAAATAGTAAGGGTCCCAGTACAGATCCCTGAGGTACACCACAGGTCACCGACCTCCACTCAGAATACGACCCTTCAACAACCACTCTTTGCCTTCTGTGGGCCAGCCAGTTCTGGATCCACACTGCAATGTCTAACCCTAACCTTATTAAATCCTCCCAAAATATATCACCTCATGTTTTTCAGGGTTAATTTCAATCTTCCATTTCACTGCCCATCCCACCAGCGCATTAATACGGAGGTCAGCATAGTTGGGTGACATGGATGTGAGTTATGTCCTGACTCTCTGAAAACCTTTTCACTTGTGTTCTCGCAGATTTTCAAGGACCATCCTCTCCGTGGCTGTACCAACAGTACCCAGAATGTAACCCTTCCATCTATCACCTTCCAAAACACCACTGACATGAGCAAAGGGAGCGTGAAACGGATGGGGGAGCCAAACACGGCACTGCTCTCGCTGGTCCTGATGGCAGGCACCTTCTTCATCGCCTTCTTCTTACGCAAGTTTAAAAACAGCCGTTTCTTCCCCGGGAGAGTAAGTGTCGCTGGTGAGGGCCTGAGAGTCACTCTTCACTTTCTCAGCTGTGTTTGTTTTCCTTTAAACAGATTGTCTGTTCCACCTGAAACTTGGGCCACCGTTCAGTTAGATAGAGCCGATCCTTTTGTCACCTGTGGGCCTATAACCTGAAAAACCTTCACTCCCATTGGCCTCTGGTCTCACTTTTCAACTGTTGAGTGGATCTGCTGATTTTCCTCAGCCTGTGTGAGGAGGCACTTCCTAATGTGCCCCAAACTGCCTGGTTCAAACTCTGGCCTTGTTCTAGAGCTCTCCCATCAGAGGAAATAATTTTTATCTATCCTGTGGCATAATTTAGAGTCTCAGAGTCATACAGCACAGAGACAGGCCCTTCAGCCCAACTCGTCCATGCCAGCCAAGGTGCCCATCTAAGCTTTTGCCTGCATTTTCCCACATCCCTCTAAACCTTTCCTACCCATGGACCTGTCCAAATGTCTTTTAAACACTGTTATTGTACCCGCCTCTGCCGCTCCCTCTGACAGCTCGTTCCACACACCCACCAGCCTCTGCATGAAGTTGCCCCTCATCTTAATCACAACGATTTAATCATAAGCATGGCTATTCATGTTTGTGTCCAGCCTGTATGCACTGCTCTCGTGAGTTAACCCTTTTAAACCCTTGTACACTGTGTTGAATTTTTGCCGTACACTTTCCACGGTTAACACGCATTGTATTGAAGTTTGCTGATGGTAAATAGGTAGGTGGAAAAGTTGTGAGAATGACAAACAACTTCTTGGTTAAGTGACTGCAAGAGAGCAGGTACAGGCCTTTGTGGGGAAGGGTAGGTTATCCTTTTGGTAGAAAGAATCAAAGAGAAATGCAGAGCACCAAACATTGTCAATGCACGGTGTGAGGATATTAAAAGTAAGACCTGAGTTTCCTTGTGCAACAAGCATACGTTAGCTTGCAGGTACAAATACGTAAGGATGTTTATTGCATCGAGGATGGAAAGCAAGAGTGAGGAAGTCTTGCCACAACCTGGCAGGGTTTTGCTCAGCCCACTCCTAGAATACTGTCTATCAGGTTGTTCTCCGTATTTAAGGAAGGGCGTGTTTGCTTTGGAAGCAGTGCAACAAGGGCATGAGGAGGCTGATGGAAGGATACACTCTGTGGAGTTCAAAGAATGAGTGCATAACAATCTTGAGGGGGTTGCTGTGAAGCTGTTTCATCTGCCAGACAAGTTGGGCATTATCTCAGAATAAAGTCTTTTTAAGACTGATCAGGAGGAATCTCTTCTCTGAGGAGTATGAATTCTCTGTCCTAGAGATCTGTGGATGCTGGTGTAGGAGAATGAAGGTTATGGGTTATGCAGGGGGAGCTGAGGACAAAGTTTAGACTGGCCGTGATCTAATTGAATGGCTGGACAGACTCAAGGAGCTGGACAGCTGACCCTCTGTTTCTTGTGTTTTATTGAGATAGCAAGATATCCTCAAAGTGTTGATACCAATTAGCAGATAGTTTTGTTTCTGACCAAATGTTGGGGGGTACTGGACAGAACTGTGTGCTCCTCTTCAGATCTACAGCACCAAGGACAGCAGGCGGGGCTTCAGTTTGAACTCTGTTATGAAAGGCAGCCACATGACAGTGCAGGTTCCCTGAGCACAGCACTGGAGGACCAGCCAGGTTATGTACTCTGGCCTTTGGAGTGAGGTGAACCATGGCCTCTGACCTACAGACCAGCTTGGGTGCACTCCAGACTGAAGGGACATTCCGTGGTCACAGGTGCGACCAGTAACACAAACCCCAGTGCAAAACATCAGCTGCTCAGTTTGTGCTTCAAAAGCCCACAGGGTCTGGACCCATCACCATCCCGATCCAAACACGGGCAAGAGCTGACACCCAGATGTGAGGTAAGAGAACTGATGGATGTCACAGCACCCAGAGCCCTGGCCAGACTGGTCACTGGCGTTGAAAGGAACCCCTGGCTGGAGGTGTGCCGAGGAAGAAGGCCCCGGTTGTTGGAGCTCAATCACCCAGTCCCAGGACATCTCTGCAGGAGTTCCTCAGCGCAGTGTCCTGGGCCCAACCACTTTCAGCTGCTTCTGTCAGAAGTGAGGATGTTTTATGGTTCTGCAGGATGAAGCAGCCCTTTTGTAGTTCTCCAGGAAGTGCCTGCAAGACCCAGGCACCCTTCAGGGCCAGGCTGAGAAGTGGCAAGTAACTTTCTGATCCACTGTGACTTGAGGATGACAGGGCAAATAATACAAATGGTTGGGATTCAGCTTTCTTACTGCCAGTTAATCAGTTACTGGGATTACAAGAGCGGGTCAGAGGCTGGATATCCCGGAGTGTGCGACTCTCCTGACACCCCACAGCCTGTCCACCACCTGCAAGGCACAAGTCAGGACTACGATGGAATGGCCCCCACTTGCCTGGATGGGTAGCTCCAACGTTTCAGGAAGAGCTCCCTGAAAGTAGCGACACAAGTGGTGGTAAAGAAGGTGTACAGCAGGGTTGCCCTCATTGGTCGGGGCCTGTTCCTGTGCTGTACTGTTCCATGGACGAGATGGGCTGAAGGGCCTGTTCCTGTGCTGTATAGCACTGAATGTATAAACCACCTCCGGCAGGCTCCCCTACACGACCTTGACTTGGAAATCTATCACTGGTCCTTCAGCGGTTTACAAAGGTGGCTCATTATCACCTTCTCAAGGGCAGTTAGGGGTGGCCAATAAACACTGGCCTGTCAACAAAGCTCCATCCTGTGAATGAATGAGAACGGTGTCCAGAGGTGCGATTACGGAGACAGCTCCTGATGAGTCCAGGATTGGAAGCACCAAGCCCGGTGAAGGGCCAGCTGACTGCTTCTGGTCTCACAGTTGGTTGTTCTGGTTTCAGGAGCTGAAGAGCTTCTCAGGGGCTGAAACACAAAAATGTTGATAAATGGTGTTGGGTTTATTACTGTCACATGTACCAAGGTACAGTGAAAACTTTGCTTCCATGCCGTCCGTACAGATCAGTACATCCAGGAGGTACAAGGAAAAGCAATAACAGAATGCAGAATAAAGTGTAACAGCTACAGAGGAAGTGCCGTGCAGGCAGACAGTAAGGTGCAAGGTCATGATTATGAGGTCAAGAGTCCATCTTACCGTACAAGAAGTCCATTCAGTAGTCTTGTAACAGTGGGGTAGAAGCTGTCCTTGAGCCTGATGGTACGTGCTTTCAGGCTTTTGTATCTTCTGCCCGATGGGAGGGGGGAGAAGAGAGAATGACCGGGGTGGGTGGGGTCTTTGATTATGTCGGCTGAATTACCGAGGCAGCGAGAAGTATTGACAGAGTCCATGGAGGGGAGGCTGGTTTGGCAGATGGACTGGGCTGTTATCTAATGTTTAAAAGTGATCAACTGTGTTGCAGGTTCGGCGTGTGATTGGGGATTTCGGCGTTCCTATAGCGATCCTCATCATGGTCCTGGTGGACTATTCCATCCAGGAGACCTACACCCAGGTGAGAGACCAACTCAACACGTTAGCCTCGCTGTGTCACAGTTTGTTTCCCCTGTTGTCAGCACGAACTCCCCCACATTCACCCAGCTCCCTTCACTGTAAGGAGGATGCAAAATGCAAGAAGGTGGTTGATGGAGTTAATGTCACAGAAACAGGCCCTTTGGCCCACCATGTCCATGCTGACCATTGTACCTATCTGTACTAGCCCCAGTTACCACCAGTTGGTCTATAGCCTTCCATGCTTTGGTGATTCAAGTGCTCGATACTCAGAGTCTCTGCCTCCACTGCCCCTCAGGCAGTGTGTTCCAGATCCCAGTCACCCTCTGGGTGAAAGAAATCTTCCTCACGTCCCCTCTAAATCTCTTACCCGTTACCCTGAAGCATGTTCTCTAGTTTTAGATACCTCAGCCCGAGGAAAGGTTCCTGCTATCTACAATGCCTGTGTCACTTATAATTTGATATACCTTTATCAGATTCCCCCCTTAGCCTCCTCCGCTCCAGGGAGAGACCCAACCTCTCTGGTCCCTCCTCGTAACTGAACCATTCCGTCCCGGGCAGCGTCCTGGTGAATCCCCTGTGCACCCTCTCCAGCACTAGCTCATCCTTAATTTTTAAGTTCAGTTAATGATCTAGAATTTGGAAAAAGACGATATTGACCATAAACATTGCCGATTGTCATAAACCCCCATCTGATTCACTGAAGTCTGTCGGGTGGTGGGGGGGAGTCTCTCCTGTGTGTGACTCCAGACCCAGCCCAACTCTTAATTGCCCATTGCCCTCTGAAATAACCAAGCAAGCTGTAGATGGCTCACTACACCTTCTCAAGGGGCATTTAGAGATGGGCAGGAAACATTGGCCTGGTGGTGACACCCAGATCTTGTAAAAGAAGCTGAAACTGCAGCCCTGGGTCACTCACAGCCTGTCCTCCCCAGGGACCCAGCACCCAGAGCACAACTCGTTCCCCCTTTCCTGCTCCCCAACATTTGTTTGTTGGGACATTGTAAAGGGAGCTTTACGTTGCATCGTGCCCATGCTGTTACAGCCTTGTGTGTATCGGATGGGATGGTGTAGAGGGATGTTGAATCTGGCTGCATCTGGCCTTTCTGTCTCAGAATGAACATCGAGGTGTTCATAATCGACATCACTTCTGACTATTGACTATCTTTAACTCCCAGTTGTCTTGTGTCTTTCCCTCAGAAACTGAGTGTTCCCACTGGTCTGTCTGTCACTTCTCCGGACAAACGTGGTTGGTTTATTAATCCTCTGGGGAGGGGTGGTGACTTCCCCATCTGGATGATGTTTGCCAGCGTGATTCCCGCCATCTTGGTTTTCATCCTCATCTTTATGGAGACAATGATCACTACGTGAGTCCCTTGTAGAGTGAGTTCGTGCTGAGACATGATGGGATTGTGAGGATGACAGTGGATAGGTGTGGGCCCAAGCTGAGAGAGAGGGGAGGGAGATCCCTTTTCCCATCCACATGGGGAGAGCGTGGGGACCGTGTGGAGTGACCCGAAGTCTCGTGTGGATGTTCTGACCCGGGCCCAAAGATGACCACGTTGGTCAGTGGTGCCTTTGGGAGTTTGGAAGTTTCATTCATTGTCCTGGTGAGACACTCAGCCAGCTTGGGTTGGACAATAATTGCCAGTGTCTGAGCAACAGACTAAAAATGGAGATAACGCCCCTCTCTTGGGTTGAATTGAATTGCAGGATATAACTGGGTGTAGTGGATGGTGATAAGCCTGTGTCTGTCTACTGTTCGCAGCTGGATATCTGGTCAGTCACACAGTGTGTGTTCGTCAGTGGTTTCCAGCGTGGAGCTCACCTGGCAGGGGGGAGAGTCCCTGATGGAATTAGAATTGGTTTATTATTGTCACATGTACCGAGATACCGTGAAAAAATTTTGTTTGTGTGCCATCCGGACGGATCATTCCAAACACAAGTACATTGAGGTAGTAAAAAGGAAAACAGAATGCAGAATATAGTGTTACAGTTACAGAGAAAGTGCAGTGCAGGCAGACAATAAGGTGCAAGGGCCACGACAAGGTAGATTGTGAGATCAAGAGTTCATCTTTATCATACAAGAGGTCCGTTCAAGAGTCTGATAACAGTGGGATAGTAGCTGCCCTTGAGCCTGGTGGTACGTGTTCTCAGGCTTTTGTATCTTCTGCCCGAGGGGAGGGGGGAGAAGAGAGAATGTTCTGGGTGGGTGGGGTCTCTGATTATGCTGGCTGCTTTACCGAGGCAGCGAGGTGTAGACAGAGTCCATGGAGGGGAGGCTGGTGTCCGTGATGTGCTGGGCTGTGTCCACAACTCTCTGCAGTTTCCTGCGATCCCGGGCAGAGCAGTTGCTGTACCAAGCCGTGATGCATCCGGATAGGACGTAGTCCTGGATTGCTGGTGCAGTGGACGACGGGTGGTGTTTTTGCTGCAGTAACACATACAACAGGGGGGGGGGGGGGGGGGGGGGGGGGGGGGTCCGTGCAACAGTGGCTAGGTGAGGTTGATGCAGTGACTGGGTAGGTTGTTTGAGATCTAACAGAGCTCACTCTGCTGTCCGGCAGACTAATCATCAGCAAGAAGGAGAGGATGTTAACCAAAGGATCTGGGTTCCACCTGGACCTCCTGATCATCGTGGCGTCGGGAGGGGTGGCAGCCCTGTTCGGATTGCCCTGGCTCGCTGCAGCCACAGTCAGAACCGTCACCCATGTCAACGCACTCACCGTGATGAGCAAGTCTGTGGCGCCCGGAGATAAGCCCAAGATTGAAGAGGTCAAGGAGCAGAGGGTGACGGGACTGGTTGTGGCAGTCCTGGTGGGTAAGTGGTAGTCGTCACTCCCCCTCCCCGGCCCCACCGCAGCCCCCTCCCCGGCCCCACCGCAGCCCCGGCCCCACCGCAGCCCCGGCCCCACTGCAGCCCCCTCCTCGGCCCCACCGCAGCCCCCTCCCTGGCCCCATGCAGCCCCACCGCAGCCCTGGCACCACCGCAGCCCCCTCCCCAGCCCCACCGCAGCCCCTCCCCAGCCCCGCCGCCACATTCTCTGTTCCTCCATTACCAACATGAACAAAGTGCAGTAAATGTGGAAGGACGTTATTCAGGGGTTGGATCTGTAACCCTTCATACAACACAGGAGGCCCTTCAGCCCATCTTACCTGTGATAGCTCATTGAAAGTTCTATATTCAATCCCACTCTCTCTCACCCACAGCTCTGGGCTTTGTTGCTTTCAATCCATGTTGAATCTGCTTCCCCTGCCCTGGAAGGGTCTTTCAAATGCAGCCCCTCCCCTCCTCTTTTTCTTCCCATCTCTATTTCCTTCAGTCTTCCCCTCCCTCTCCTTTACTCACCTTTCATTCCAACCTTCTGTTCATCACCCGTGTTTCAGACATCAGCACCTGGGGGAAATGAATCAGTAAGTAGCAACAAGACAGTAATGGGCAGAGTCCACGTGGATTTAGGAAAGGGAGATCGTGGTCGAGGCTGGAACTTGTGGAATGGATAAAGGCATCTAGTGGGTGTGATGCATTGGAGGCAGGTAGCTGGGTGACTGTCAGGAAAGGGAAGGGGTATAGACCAAAAGAGCAGAGCACCCCTGCAGCCGTTCCCATCAACAATAAGTAAACCGTTCTGGATACTGCTGGTGGGGACGACTTACCAGGGACAAGTTGCAGTGGTCACATCTCTGGTACCGAGACGGGACCCTCGGCTCAGAAAGGAAGGAGGGAAAGGAAGAGATCAGTAGTGATATCCATTCGATAGTTAGGGGGACAGATAGGAGGTTCTGTGGGAGAGATTGAGAATCCCGGATGGTCTGTTGCCTCCCTGGTGCCGGGGTCTGTGATATCTCGGATCGAATTCTCGATATTCTCAGGAGGGAGGGTGAGCAGCCAGATGTCGTGGTCCACGTAGGGACCAATGACGTGGATAGGAAAGAGAAGGAGGTCCTGCAAAAAGAGTTTAGAGAATTAGTTGCAAAGTTGAAGGACAGGACCTCCAAGGTTGCAATCTCAGGATTGCTACCCGTGCCACGAGCTAGTGAGGCTAGAAATAGGAGGATCATGCAGCTAAACACGTGGCTAAGGAAATGGTGCAGGAGGGAGGGCTTCATGTTTCTGGACAATTGGGCTTTGTTCCAGGGAAGGTGGGACCTGTTCCAACGGGATGGTTTGCACCTGAACTGGAGGGGGTCTAACATACTTGCGGGTAGGTTTGCTAGTGCTGCTCCAGGGGGTTTAAACTAGATTTGCAGGGGGAGGGGAACCAGAGTGTTAGAGCAGATAGTGAGATGGAGGAGGAAAAAGGTCATGCGAGGACTGCAGGTATAGACAGAAATCAAAGGTTTGTACGTGATAGAAATGTTCTCAGGTGCATCTATTTCAATGCAAGGAGTATTGCAGGTAAGGCAGATGAGTTTAGGGCGTGGATTGGCATATGGGATTACGACATTATTGCTATTAGTGAGACTTGGTTGCAGGAGGGACAGGACTGGCAGCTTAATGTTCCGGGCTTCCGTTGTTTCAGATGTGATAGAGGGGGAGGGATGAAAGGGGGAGGAGTGGCATTACTGGTCAGGGAAAATATCACAGCTGTGCGTGGACAGGACAGCCCGGACGGCTCGTCTACAGAGGCCATATGGGTGGAGCTG
Organism: Pristis pectinata; assembly: GCF_009764475.1. Classification (NCBI taxonomy): domain Eukaryota; kingdom Metazoa; phylum Chordata; class Chondrichthyes; order Rhinopristiformes; family Pristidae; genus Pristis; species Pristis pectinata. The sequence continues at coordinate 1,282,797 of NC_067413.1, read as the reverse complement.
AGGAATAGGAAAGGTGTGGCCACACTAATAGGGTTGTATTATAGACCGCCCAATAGTCAGAGAGAATTGGAGGAGCAAATCTGAAGAGAGATAGCAGACCGATGTAAGAAACAGAAAGTTGTAATAGTTGGGGATTTTAACTTCCCACATATTGACTGGGACTCCCACACTGTGAAAGGGCTGGATGGCTTGGAATTTGTCAAATGTGTTCAGGAAAGTTTTCTAAATCAATATATAGAGGTACCAATGAGAGAGAATGCAATAGTTGGTCTCCTATTAGGGAACCAGACAGGTCAGGTGACAGAAGTATGTGTAGGTGAGCATTTTGGGTCCAGTGACCATAATGTCATTAGTTTCAAGATAATTATGGATAAGGACAGGTCTGGTCCTCGGGTTGAGGTTCTGAATTGGAGAAAGGCCAATTTTGTGGAAATGAGAAAGGATCTAGGAAGAGTGTAGCGGTTAACGCGACGCTATTACAGCGTCAGCGATCGGGGTTCGATTCCCGTCGCTGTCTGTAAGGAGTTTGTACGTTCTCCCGTGTCTGTGTGGGTTTCCTCCGGGAGCTCCGGTTTCCTCCCACATTCCGAAGACGTACGGGTAGGTTAATTTGGGTTTAAAAAATGGGCAGCGCGGACTCGTTGGGCCGGAAGGGCCTGTTACCACGCTGTAAATAAAATATAATTTAAAATTTAAAAAAGTAAGTTGTTTTCTGGCAAGGATGTGCTCAGTAAGTGGAAGGCCTTCAAAGGCGAAATTTTGAGAGTGCAGAGTTTGCATGTTCCTGCCAGGATTAAAGGCAAAGTTAACAAGCATAAGGAACCTTGGTTTCCAAGGGATATTGGCGATCTGCTTAAGAAAAAGAGAGAGGTGTATAGCAGGTATAGGCAACTAGGAACAAATGAGGTACTTGAAGAGTATAGAAAAAGTAAGAAAATACTAAAAAAGGAAATCAGGAAGGCAAAAAGAAGACATGAGGTGGCTCTGGCAGATAATGTGAAGGTAAACCTGAAGGGTTTCTACAAGTACATGAAGAGTAAAAGGATAGTAAGGGACAAAATTGGTCCCCTAGAAGATCAGAGCGGTCGTCTATGTGTGGAGCCTCAGGAGATGGGGGAGATCTTAAACAGTTTTTTTGCATCAGTATTTACTCAGGAAACTGGCATCGTGGATATGGAAGGAAGGGGAACGAGCAGTAGTGTCATGGAACATATAGAGATTAAAGAGGAGGAGGTACTTGCTGCTTCACAGCGAATAAAGGTAGATAAATTCCCCGGGCATGACAAGATATTTCCTCGGACTTTGAGAGAGACTAGTGTAGAAATTGCAGGGGCCCTGGCAGATATATTTAAAATGTCCTTAGCCACGGGTGCGGTGCCAGAGGACTGGAGGGTCGCTCATGTTGTTCTGTTGTTTAAAAAAGGATCTAAAAGTAAACCAGCTAATTACAAGCCGGTGAGCCTGACATCAGTAGTGGGTAAATTATTGGAAGGTGTTCTGAGAGATCGGTTATACAAGTATTTGGACAGCCAAGGGCTGATTAAGGATAGTCAGCATGGCTTTGTGCGTGGTAGATCGTGTTTAACGAATCTTGTAGAGTTTTTCGAGGAGGTTACCAAGAAAGTAGATGAAGGAAAGGCTGTGGATGTTGTCTACATGGACTTTAGTAAGGCCTTTGACAAGGTCCCACATGGGAGGTTAGTTCAGAAGGTTCAGACACTAGGTATCCATGGAGAGGTTGTAAACTGGATTCGAAATTGGCTGTGTGGGAGAAGACAGAGAGTGGTTGTGGATGATTGTTTCTCAGACTGGAGGCCTGTGACTAGTGGTGTGCCTCAGGGATCTGTGCTGGGTCCATTGTTGTTTGTTGTCTATATCAATGATCTAGATGATAATGTGGTAAATTGGATCAGCAAGTTTGCTGATGACACTAAGATTGGAGGCGCAGTGGACAGCGAGGAAGGCTTTCAAAGCTTGCAGAGGGATCTGGACCAACTGGAAGAATGGGCCAGAAAATGACAGATGGAATTTAATGCAGACAAGTGTGAGGTGTTACCTTTTGGAAGGACATATCAAGGTAGGACATACACAGTAAACGGTCGGGCACTGAGGAGTGCGGAGGAACAAAGGGATCTGGGAGTTCAGATACATAATTCCCTGAAAGTGGCGTCACAGGTAGACAGGGTTGTAAAGAAGGCTTTTGGCATCCTGGCATTCAGTATAGGAGTTGGGATGTTATGGTGAGGTTGTATAAAGCATTGGTGAGGCCAGATTTGGAGTATTGTGTGCAGTTCTGGTCACCTAACTATAGGAAGGATATCAGTAAGATTGAAAGAGTGCAGAGGAGATTTACTAGAATGTTGCCGGGTCTTCAGGAGTTGAGTTACAGGGAGAGATTGAACAGGTTAGGACTTTATTCCTTGGAGTGTAGAAGAATGAGGAGAGATTTGACAGAGGTTTACAAAATGATGAGGGGTATAGGCAGAGATAATGCAAGTAGACTCTTTCCACCTAGATTAAGAGAGATAAGTACGAGAGGACATGGCTTTAGGGTGAAAGGGGAAAGGTTTGGGGGAACATTAGGGGGAACTTCTTCACTCAGAGAGTGGTGGGAGTATGGAACGGGCTGTCACCTGACGTGGTAAATGCGGGCTCACTCTTGAGTTTTAAGAATAAATTGGATAGACACATGGACGGGAGAGGTCTGGAGGGTTATGGACTGGGTGCAGGTAAATGGGACTAGTGGAATACCGTTTCGGCACAGACTAGAAGGGCTGAATGGCCTGTTTTCTGTGCTGTAGTGTTCTGTGGTTCTAAAAGGTAATGTCCTGGCACAGAACATAGAACATTACAGCACAGTAACAGCCCTTTCAGCTCACAATGTTGTGCCAAAATAATTAAACTAGTAATTAAATGCCTAATGAATCCCTCTGCCTGGACGTGGTCCATATCCCTCCACCACCACCCCTGGCAGTGCATTCCAGGCACCTACCACTCTGTGTAAAAAAAAGTGCCCCACACATTTCCTTTGAACTTATCCCCTCTCACTTTAAATGCACGCCCTCTAGTATTAGACATGTTGACCCTGGGGAAAAGATACCGGCTGTCTACTCTATCTGTGCCTCTCCTAATCTTTTAAACCTCTATCAGGTCTCCCCTCGGCCGCCACTGCTCCAGAGAGAACAACCCAAGTTTGTCCAACCTCTCCTTATAGCACACGCCCTCCAATACGGGGAGCATCCTGGTAAACCTCTTCTGCACCCTCTCCAAAGCCTCCAATCCTTCCTATAATGGGGAGACCAGAACTGAATGCAATACTCCAGATGCAGCCTAACCAGAGTTTTATAAAGCTGCAACATAACTTCCTGACTCTTGAACTCAAATGGCTTGACTAATGAAGGCAAGCACAACCTGTGTAGCCACTTTCAGGGAGCTATGAACTTGGACCCCCAGATCCCTCTGCTCATCAACACTGTTAAGGGTCTTGCCATTAACAATGTACTGTCTCTTTACATTTGATCTCCCAAAGTGCAACACTTCACACTTGGCCGGGTTAAACTCCATCTGCCATTTCTCTGCCCATATCTGCAGCTGATCTATATCCCGCTGTATGCTTTGGCAGTCTTCTATACTATCCACAACACCACCAATCTTTGTATCATCTGCGAACTTCCTACCCAGCCAGGCAGAGATTGGTTAATGGGCAGAGGATGGAGAGGAGGAATAAATGGGTGATCTTTGGGTTGGGAGACAGACCAGTGGGTTACCACAAGGTGCTGCTCAGGTCACAGCTTTTCACAACTTGTGTCAATGGATAAATACACACAAAATGTTGGAGGAACTCAGCAGGTCAGGACTGACGAAGGGTCTCGACCTGAAACGTCAACAGTTTATTTCCCTCCATAGATGCTGCCTGACCTGCTGAGTTCCTCCAGCATTGTGTGTGTGCTGCTCCAGATTCCAGCATGTGCAGAATCCCTTGTGCCAATGATTTGGATGAGGGGATTCGGTAATATATCTAAATTTGCCAATGTTACAAAGCTGGGTGGCAGTTTTGCCTGAGGACCTTGCGGACGTGCTCCAGGTTAAATGAATGGGCAAGGACATGGCAGATGTAACGAGTGAGGTCATCCACATTGAATGGTTAGAGATTGAAAGGGGTTGGTGTTAAGGGGAGATGGCTGAACTTCACACAGGTACAGCAAGCAGTTAATTTGCCTTTATTGCTAAATAAAGTACAAGAGGCACCTTGCTTCAATTATATTGAATCCTATGGGTGCATCAGGAACATTGTGTATTGTCCGGTCAAGGAGGGATACAGTTGTGATAGGGAGGTGCCACGAAGGTTCACCAAATGGATAGCTGGGATTTAGGGATTCTTACGGGTTTTGACCGGGCAGCTATAGAGACAGCATTTCCTCTGGCTGGGGTGTCCAAAACTGGGGACCACAGTCCCAAAATCAGGGGCCGAGCATTCAGGAGAGAGATGAGGAGAAATTGCCTCACCCAGAGGGTGTGAATCATTGGGATTCTCCACCCCTGTGTGGAGACTGTGGAGGCTCACGGAGAACACCTAAGTGATCAATAGATTCTTAGATGTTCAGGCTTTGGGGTTAGTGCAGGAAAGTGGCATGAGGTAAGAGATCAGCTGTGATCTCATGGAACGAAGGAGCAGGAACCAGTGGCTTCCTTACAGCATGGAAACTGGCCCTTTGGCCCAACTTGTCCATGCTGACCAAGGTGTCTGCTTGAGCTAGTCCCATTGCATCGTGTTTGACCCATGTCCCTCTAACCATTTCTTATCCAGCTACCTGTCTGGAGTCATAGAGTCACACAGCAGGGAAACAGGTCCTTTGGCCCAACTCATCCATGCCGACCATGTTCCCCAGCGAGCTGGTCCCATCTGCCTGCGTGTGGCCCACAGCCCTCTAAACCTCTCCTATCCATGGATTTATCCAAATGGCTTTTAAACGTTGCTGATGTGCCCGCCTCAACCACTGTTTCTGGCAGCTCATTCCAAATATGCACCACCCTTTGTGTGAAGAAGCTGCCCCTGACGTCCCTTTTAAATCTCTCGCCTCTGATCTTAAACCTATGCCCTCTTGTTTTTAGCACCCCCTCCCTGGGAAAAAGACTCTGTGCTTTCGCCCTGTCGATGCCCCTCCTGATCTCATCCACCTCTGTTAAGCCACCCCTCAACCTCCTACGTTCCAGCCTCTCTACGCAGCCTCTTCTTGTAACCAAGTCCTGGCAAGTCCAAGTCTAATTGTACCCACCTCTACCAATTCCCCGGCAGCCGGTTCCACATACCCACCACCTGTGTATGAAAAAATTGCCCCTAAGATCCTCTTTAAATGTTTCCCCTCTCACCTTAAAGCAATGCCCTCCTCCTCTTCCTTTCACTCTGCCTGTTCCCCTGTTTGGGTCTGAACTCCATGCCGCGCCTCTTTTCCAGGCCTGTCCATTGTGATTGGTGACCTCCTACGGAAGATCCCGCTGGCTGTGCTGTTTGGAATCTTCTTGTACATGGGTGTCACCTCACTGAATGGGATCGAACTGTACGAACGCATCCAGCTGCTGCTCATGCCTTCCAAGCACCACCCGGACCACGTGTACGTGCGGAAGGTGAGTCGGGCGCTGCGGGCGGAAGTGGTGTAGAGTGCGAGGTCGGGGAGGCCGCGGGGTTTGTGTCAGCCGGGTCAGGTGGGCTGGCTGGTGTGTAACGGGCTGTTTCTCTGTCCTAGGTGAAGACTCTGCGGATGCACTTGTTCACCATCATCCAGATCTTCTGCCTGGCCATTCTCTGGGCCGTCATGTCCACTGTGGCCTCGCTCGCATTTCCTTTCGTGCTCATCCTGACCGTTCCCCTGAAGGTTTTTGCACTCACCAGGATTTTCACGGATCGAGAGATGAAATGTGTAAGAGCTCCCCCGGAGAGATCGGGCATCACTAGCCAGGGCTTCAGTGACTCTGTGTGTTTGGGACACCTCTGCCCCGTGAGCTGAGAGTGGTCAGGAGTGCACCAGAGAGGCGAGTGTAGGGGAGACAGTGGAGGGGGGATTCGGAGCTGATCTAGGACAGTCAGTGGGAATAGGTGGAGCCAGGGCATTGGGTCAGAATCTCACCTCCGGTCATTTAGGACTCCCCACTCCTCCGAGGTTACAGAGGGTCAGCGGGAGGGATCTGTCCTCATTGAGAGCTGGGTGCTGAGCAACCAGTCTGGTAAATTAGGGGCGTGGAATAGACGGGGGGTGGTGGGGGGGGGAGGGCCAGGGGAGTAGTGTAGAGTATCAGCATGTGTGGATACCAGTGCTGTAAACCAGCATCCTGTCACTGCAGAGCTGCGTGTCAGACCTTGGAGATGAAAGGGAGGTTTGATAGATTCAGTTGTCTACAAGGACAGAGCGATGCAGCAGAAGGGAGACAGTGGCAGGAGTTGTACCTGGGGAGGGAGAGCGCTGACCAACAGCAGAATGAGACCCTGGAGGGGTGGCTGGGTGATCAGCATTTCACTCATGGGGCTGAGGGAGCTGATGGTATCTGTGGAATCATGGAAACCAGCACAGGTGCTGGTGACACTGGGCCCTTTGGGTGAATCCCACCACCTCTCCTTCCACCAACCTTTGGGCTTTGGTCATTCAGCTGCTCACCCGGGTGGGTGGATGGACCCCCGTCCTGTCCCTTCCAGACCACAGTTCCAGACCCCACTGATGTTCAGTGGAATAACTCTTACCCAACTCTCCTTTAAGTCTTCTATCAATTAACTTGGATCACTGACCCCAGACCTCGCCCCTCTGCTAAGGGGAATTGGTCCTATCTGCTCACCCTGCCTGTGTTTTCTACACCTCCCCTCAGCTGCCTTTGTTGGTGATCTCCCAGTCAGCGTGAGGGGAGATGGAAGATGGTCTGAAGGAGGGTCCAGGGCAGGGGGAACATTAACATTGGCTCAGTAAGTGAGAGGAGGGAGACAACAGAAGCAGCTGATGAGGTGATCTCAGTCACCAACATCTCCATGAGCTTCCCACATTTAAATGCCCTCAGACAGGGTGGTTCGGGGTGGACAGTAAGTGCTGGCCTCACACTGATATCCGGTTCTCAGTAAACGAATGACCCCAGAACTTTTGTTGGGACTGAGAGTGGTTCAAGAGACAGTTTACAGGAAAGAATAGGAGCCTGGAGTTATCTTCACACCAAGGCTGACGTTGCCTCGGTGAGGCACCAGCAGGTAGGAGCAGCACCAGGCTGTGCTTTCTGTGCTCCAGCCGTCCTGCCATTGAATGGCTGCCTCACGTGTCTGTCCCATCCACTCAGGTCCGTGTCCTGTGGACACCAGGTGGGAGCCGTAGGGGGGAGCAGCCTGATCGTGTCAGTGATGTGTGTGAGAACCTGTGCCGAGCCCTCTCCTAGCTCACCATCTTCTCCCCCTGCAGCTGGATGCAGACGATGCCCAACCCACCTTTGATGAGAAGGAGGGGCTGGATGAATATGACGAGCTCTCGATGCCGGTGTGAGGCTGTGGAAGCAGCTGTAATCCCATTGTGATGCCGGGCAAGGATGGAGGAGCCAGTCAACACCTGTCACCGTTAACCTGTCCAGCAACACCTGTCACCGCCAACATCCGTCACCGTCAACCTGTCCAGCAACACCTGTCACCGCCAACATCTGTCACCGCCAGCGCCTGTGTCAACATGTCACCGCCAACATCTGTCACTATGAAACAATCAGTACCGACGTATATTGGTATCGACATCTGTCAGTATCAGTGTGTGTCACCAAGGTCCATCTTGTCATGACAACATGTGGTGATCAATTCCTTGTCACCAAAGTCCATCTCGGCCAAATCACTCTCCACCTCTGTCAGGGTTACTGGTCACCTTGAGAGCCAGGCAGGTTGGGACCAAGCTCCGGCCACACAACCAGCGGAGACCAGAATTCACAGACCAGTCGTACGTTTAGGAATTCCTTTAGGTTTCAACGTCAGAAAAGAGAAAGACGATGGACAAAGCCATGCCAGTGATCCAGAACTTTGTGAAGGTCATTGAGATACCAGAGACTGTAATGTTGTTCCGTAGTGAGAGGCCGAGGAAGATGAGCTGGTGGTCTGGTCTCATCTCAGAGATACACCTCGGCTGCACGATGGGTTCAACCAGTTAATCCCAGAGACAGGTCCTGGTGCTGTTCAATCACCTCCACCCCTCAACCGCTCCTCCAAACCCCGTCCTCCCTCCCACAGCTCTCCCCACCCTCTCCCACACCTCCTCCCCACCTCCCACATGAAAACATTGAGCTGCTGTCAGATGCCAAGATTCGATCCTTTCCTCTGTAACCCCCCCCCCCCAGTGCCCTCTGACCTTTGGCCTTTTCCGTAGCCTGTTGGATTTGATTGAATTCCCAAGCCCTTCGCGATCGACTGCTGGTCTTGACGTGAACATTATATTATTCTGCCCTCACATCTCCAGCCTTGAGGCTGTTCTGTCAGCTTCCTGTTCCTGGGACAGGCGGTGGGTTACCCAGGCACGAAGCTGCCAGTTCACCCTGATCTCCAGGACCCATAGCTGCCACTTGTCTGGAGGTTTTCCAGCCCAAGTGGAGATGGTCTCCTCCCTTGTGGAAAGAGTTGGATAGAAACGGTTTGATTTGCAGTTGTAGCTGGGTGCTGTTTGGCTTAATTCCAGCTGAGTTCTAGGTGTGTGGAATCTGCCCAGGAGCTGACAGCCACACCAGCTGCACTGGGCACTGAGATGAGACCTTGGTTAGCATTACTTGCTTCGAATTGTGCCAAAGATCTGTTTTATTTGTGAGGTGAGTGGGTCAGGTGTGGGCTGACTGGTCAACTACAGGGCATTGGGAATGGGGAAGCTGTGGGGAGGGGAGTCTCTGCCCCAGGGATGTGTTACCTCAGCAGAACCAAGCCCAGTCATATGGCACAGAAACAGGCCCTTTGGCCCAACTGGTCCAGGCTAACCAAGGATCCCATCTAAGCTAGTCCCATTTTTGACCCACATCCCTTTAAACCTTTCCTATCCATGTACCTATCCAAGTGTCCTTTAAACATTGTTATTGTACCCGCTGTACCTCTGCTCCACAGAGAAAGCAAAAGGTACAATCTCAATAACTGGTGACACTTCGTACCTTGCATCAGTCTGCCACAGTGCTCACTGCATGACCAGCAGGTCCCAGTGCCAATGGTTCAGTGGGGTTTCCAGTGGTAGGTCCCAGTGACAGGATCCAGTGTCAAGCCAGTGGCAGGTCCCAGTGCCAGTTGGTCTAATGCTGGTCAGTCCAGTGGGTCCGACCCAGTGCTGGTCAGTCCAGTGGGTCGTACTCAGTGCTGGTCAGTCCAGTGGTGGTTCCAGTGCTAGTCAGTCCCAGTGGGTCATACTCAGTGCTGGTCAGTCCAGTGGTGGTTCCAGTGCTGGTCAGTCCCAGTGGGTCGGACTCAGTGCTGGTCAGTCTAGCAGCAGGTGGCGGTGCCAGTATGGCCAGAAAAGCACTGGTCCCAAGTGCCCCAGTGAGGGGGGAACTGAGCATCAGTCCATGTCCTCGGTCAGCACCAGCTGCTGTGTCCACCTCTGCCACTGTGGGCCCCACACCCTCTGCCCCTCCACACTGGCCCATGGCTTCAACAGGTTAAACTTATATTTATACAGACCAATGTCAATTACTTTAGATTTCTAGTTAAAATCCAAGTGATCTTATTGTTATCTTGTATATTTGTACTGTAGGTGTTCACCTTGAATGACCTGTATAAAAATCATTTTGTAGTAGAAGCAAGGAGTACTTCATTAATGAAAAGAACACCGGGGTACAGTCCCTGTGGGGACGGGTCTGTCACTGTATAACACCGGGGTACGGTACCAGTGGGGATGGGTCTGTCACTGTATAACACCGGGGTACGGTACCGGTGGGGACGGGTCTGTCGCTGTATAACACCGGGGTACGGTACCAGTGGGGACGGGTCTGTCTCTGTATAACACCGGGGTACGGTACCGGTGGGGATGGGTCTGTCACTGTATAACATTAGGGTAGAGTACTGGTGGGAACGGGTCTATCGCTGTATAACACCAGGGTACGGTACCAGTGGGAACGGGTCTGTCACTGTATAACACCGGGGTACAGTACCTGTGGGGACGGGTCTGTCACTATATAACACCAGGGTACTGTACTGGTGGGGATGGGTCTGTCACTGTATAACATTGGGGTACAGTACTGGTGGGGTTGGGTCTGTCGCTGTATAACACTGGGCTACAGTGCTGGTGGGGATAGGTCTGTTGCTGTATAACACCGGGGTTCAGTACTGGTGGGGACGGGTCTGCACTGTATAACACCAGGATTCAGTACTGGTGGGGACGGGTCTGTCACTGTATAACACCAGGGTACAGTACTGGTGGGGACGGGTCTGTCACTGTATAATACCGGGGTACGGTACCGGTGGGGACGGGTCTGTCACTGTATAACACCGGGGTACGGTACCGGTGGGGACAGGTCTGTCGCTGTATAACACCGGGGTATGGTACCGGTGGGGACAGGTCTGTCGCTGTATAACACCGGGGTACGGGACTGGTGGGGACGTGTCTGTTACTGTATAACACCGGGGTACAGTACTGGTGGGGACAGGTCTGTCGCTGTATAACACTGGGGTTCAGTACTGGTGGAGACGGGTCTGTCACTGTATAACACCGGGGTACAATACCAGGGGGTGCGGGTCTGTCACTGTATAACACCGGGGTACGGTACCGGTGGGGACGGGTCTGTCGCTGTATAACACCGGGATAGAAGGCATAGCCTAAGAATAAAGGGACATCCCTTCAAACCTGAGATAAGGAATTTCTTCAGCCAGAAGGTGGTGAACCTGTGGAATTCGTTGCCACAGAGGGCTGTGGAGGCCAAGTCTTTGGGAATATTTAAGGCAGAGATTGATAGGTTCTTGATTGGTTGGGGGGTGTTGTTAGGGTTACGGGGAGAAGGCAGGAGAATGGGGTTGAAATAAAAATTTCAGCCATGATTGAATGGTGGAGCAGACTCGATGGGCCGAATGGCCTAATTCTGCTCCTATATCTTGTGGGTGTAGTACTGGTGGGGACTGTTGCTGATTAACATTAGTGATGGTTTCGATATTTCCCGCCGATCATGGCTGAGGAGACATGGTGAGCACAGTGCCCATTTATCTTTGGGAGCTGGGTCTATGAGAGTTAAAATCATTAAAATCTGCAGATCCTGTCAAGCAGAAGTAACAACAGAAAATGCTAGAGTCACTCAGCAGGTTAGGCAGCATCTGTGGAGAGAGGAACTTTTCTAGGTTGTTTCATCCTGAAGACCCTTTGTCAGAACAGATGAAAGCTCTTCAACCTGCTACGTTAACTCTGCTTCTGTCTCCACAGATGGTGAATGAGTTTGACCTGCAGTTGTAGCTCGTTGCTTCTTGGGTATTGGTACCACAGATGCCGGATTGCAATGACCCTCCAAACCAGAGAGCTTAACCTAGACCTGAAGCACCGAACATCGAGGAATATGTGGTGTAGAAAGGAAGGAACTTTCCTCTTTTAGATGAGTTTAGAAAGAGGGCCAGCGGGATGTGATGGAAATCAGGAACTTTCTTTTTGGAAAGCTGGGGGTAATAGGAATTCTTTCCATGGATACCTGGCTGATCTTTATAAATGGAGGGCAACCACAGGTTGCCAGAATAGGGAGACATGAGACTGCAGATGCTGGAATCTGGGGCAACACACAATCTGCTGGAGGAACTCAGTGGGTCAAGCAGTATCTGTGGGAGGAAAGGAATTGTTGACATTTCGGGTCGAGACCCTGCATCAGGACTGATAGCTGATGCCACCAGGACTGATGTAGGGGCTTGACCCGAAACATCAACCATTGTTTATATTCAGTAACCTGGTCTATCCAGTCCTCTGCTCAGATTTGGGACTGATTCCAGTGGCCTGAAGGTGCAGAGGTGACACCCACTGTTGGGAAGGGAAGGAGTTTCCTCTCCCTACGTCCATGGTTGGGACTGAATCCGAGGGTTTCTCAGGCTGTGTCGCTGATCACTCTCCTCAGCACTGGAATTGGTTTATTATTGTCACATGTACTGAGGTACAGTGAAAAACTTGTCTTGCATACCGATCGTACAGGTCAATTCATTACACAGTGAATTGAGGTAGTACAGGGTAAAAGAATACAGAATAAAGCATAAAGTGTTACAGTGAAAGTGCATTGCAGGTAGACAATAAGGTGCAAGGTCATAACATAGATTGTGAGGTTAAGAGTCCATCTTATCGTACTAGGGACCCATTCAGTAGTCTTATAACAGCGGGATAGAAGCTGTCCTTGAGCCTGGTGGTTTGTGCTTTCAGGTTTTTGTATCTTCTGCCTGATGGGAGGGGGGAGAAGAGAGAATGTCTGGGGGGGGGGGGTGGGATGGGGTCTTTGATTATGTTGGCTGCTTTACTGAGGCAGCAAGAAGCGTAGACAGAGTCCATGGAGGGGAGGCTGGTTTTCATGATGCGCTGGGCTGTGTCCACAACTCTGCAGTTTCTTGTGGTCATAGGCAGAGCAGTTGCCGTGATGCATCCAGATAGGATGTTTTCTATGGTGCATTGATAAAAATTAGTGAGGGTCAACGGGGACGTGCCAAATTTCTTTAGCCTCCTGAGGACTCACTTTAATCATGACTGTACATGCAGCAAGGTTAGGGATCAGCTCAGGGTCTCATTGGAACAAGGCTGTCATTAGAAATAACATTTCTCCAGGGTTACTCTCTCCCAGAATCTGCTTCCAGTGCCAGCCACTGGCTTAGTTTGAGGTTTAATTCTCAGTCTAGCTCTACGTCATGTGTCTGGTCTCCATCCTCCAGCAGACAGCTGTGTCCTGAATTCACCGCCCACAACTCATCACTGTCCTTCTGTAGCACACCTCCTGAAGTCTACCTCTGACCCAGCTTCTCTTTTAGATTTCTACACTTCTGTGAAGTGCCTTGGGACATTTTTCTATGTTAAGGGCGCCATATAAATACAAGTTTGTAAATAAGACATCATGATCACCTCATGTGCCTGCTGCCAGCTAGTGGTGAAATGTTTTTGCTGCAGTGATGTTGCTTTAATTATTGCTGTTTTTGGCCCTGAAGTTTTCTCTTGGGAGCCTCCCTTCAGTTACTGTTTGGCATTTACCTGCCCTGCCGTCTGTTAGAGGTGTGTCTGCCCCCACCGCTGCTTATCATTAGCCAGGCGTAACCAGCACACAGATCCCAAGATAGGAAAAACTGGAGCAGTAATGAGGGAGGGTCACACTGTGGGAGGGGCAGTACTGAGAGAGGGTCACTGTGGGAGGGGCAGTACTGAGGGAGGGTCGTACTGAGGGAGGGTCACACTGTGGGAGGGTCACTGTGGGAGGGGCAGTACTGAGGGAGGGTCGCACTGTGGGAAGGGCAGTACTGAGAGAGGGTCACTGTGGGAGGGGCAGTACTGAGGGAGGGTCGTACTGAGGGAGGGTCACACTGTGGGAGGGTCACTGTGGGAGGGGCAGTACTGAGGGAGGGTCGCACTGTGGGAAGGGCAGTACTGAGGGAGGGTCACACTGTGGGAGGGGCACTCTGTGGAAGGGGTGGTTCTGAGGGAGCACCGCACTGTAGGAGGGGCAGTCTCTACAAAGAGACAAACTGATACCCAGCCTGGTCTCTTTGAACTATAAAGATCCCATGGGGCACTATTTGGAGACGAGCTGGTCAGTTGTTCCTTAATCAGCATCAATAAAACAGATAACTCACTATCACATTGCTACTTGTGGAAGTTGCAGTGTCCAAAATTGTTCCCTACATTACAGCATTGACTTCACTTCGAATGTGTAGTTCAGAGTCAGACGTCCCGAGTCACTGTTGAGATGAAAATCTGTCTTAATGCTGCAGGAAACTACAGATGCAGTGATGGTGACACTTGCCCAACCCAGAATTTTCACGGGACCGGCAGTGTGTCCATGATACCTTGTCAGGGCAGATTGTCACTGCTTCAAGATTTGTAATCGATATTCTTTTGAAAAATCAGATACTGTGTAATTAATAAATCATCTGTGAAATCAATATTCCCATGAGATGATTGTTGTGCTTATGAGTTAATGTGACATGATTGTAGAATAAAATGATTGCCATTTGCGTCTCTGTTCACTGCTGTAGTAATACACGTGTCAACTGTTAGCAATCTGTATGGAGGGAGAACAAGCTCCTCTTACTAGGGGCAGTATCGTCGCTGAAGCTCCCTCCATCAACGCCCTTGGGGGTCACGGTCGATCAGAAACTCATGTGGACCAGCTGCATAAATACTGTGGCTACAAATGCAATTCAGAGGCTGGGTATCCTGTGTGACTCCCCTACTGACACCCCAATGCCTTTCCATCAATTACAAAGCGTGAGTCAGGGTTGGGACGAAATATCCTCCTTTTACCTGGAGGGAGGAAACGCCAATGACATTTAAGAAGCTCAATGACACCTTGGAGAAAACTGCCCACTTGAAAGGCATTGAGGCTGCAGAGTATACAACCTGCCTGATACAAGTGTTCATTGGCACCCTCCAACCCTGTGACCAGCTAGTCATGCACATTATTTAAGATTAACCCAGATTGTACCCGTAAACATAGAACAGTACAGGCCCTTTGGCCCATGATGTGCCAACCTATATAAACCTACTCCACCATCAACCTAACCCCTCCCTCCTACACAGCCCATAACCCTCCATTTTTCTTACATCCATGTGTCCACCTAAGAATCTTTTAAATGTCCCTATTGTATCAGCTTCTACTAATCCTCTGGTATTGGCCATTGCCACCCTGGGGAAAAGGTGCTGGCTGTCCACTCTATCTTTGCCCATCGTGATCTTATACACGTCTATCAAGTCACCTCTCATCCTGCGTTGCTCCAAAGAGAAAAGCCCTAGCTCACTCAACCTTTCCTCAAAAGACATGTTCTCTAATCCAGGCAGCATCCTGGTACATCTCCTCTGCACCCTCTCTAAAGCTTCCACATCCTTCCTATAATGAGGCGACCAGAACTGAACACAATACTCTTAATGTGGTCTAACCAGAGTTCTATAGAGCTGCAACTTGCAGGCTGCCCCAGAACACTACACAAAAGATGCATTTCACTGTGTGTTTTGACGTACATATGACTAATAAAGATATATTACCTTGTGACTCTTGAACTCAATCCCCCAACTAATGAAGGCCAGCACACCATACGCCTTCTTAACCACCCTATCAACCTGAATGGCAACTGTGAAGGATCTATGGACTTGGACCCCAAGATCCCTCTGTTCCTCCACACTGCTAAGAATCCTGCCATTAACCTTGTACACTGCCTTCAAGTTTGAAGTTCAAAAGTGTATCACTTCACACTTGTCCGGATTGAACTCCATTGAATGGATTGAACCTACAACAACCTTCTACACTATCCACAAGAGCTCCAACCTTCGTGTCCATAAGACATGCAAATTAGGCCATTCAGCCCATTGAGTCTGCTCTGCCATTCGATCATGGCTGATTTATTTTTCCCTCTCAACCCCTTTCTCCGGCCTTCTCCCCAAACCTTTGATGCCCTTACTAATCAAGCACCCGTCAACCTCTGCTTTAAATATACCCAATGACTTGACCTTCACAGTCGTCTGTGGCAATGAATTCCACAGATTCACCACCCTCTGGCTAAAGAAATTCCTCCTCATCTCTGTTCTAAAGGGACGTCCTTCTATTCTGAGGCTGTGCCCCCTGGTCCTAGACTCTCCCACTGCTGGAAACATCCTCTCCACATCCACTCTATCCAGGGCTTTCAATATTCGGGAGGTTTCAATGAGAGCTACCCTGCCCCCCCCCCCCCCATCCTTCTAAGCTTGCACAAGTACGGTCCCTGAGACATCAAATGCTCCTCATGTTAACCCTTTCATACCTGGGATCATTCTTGTAAACCTCCTCTGGACCCTCTCCAACACCAGCACATCCTTCCTTAGGTATGGGGCCCAAAACTGTTCACAATACTCCAAATGTGGTCTGACCAACGCCTTATAAAGCCTCAGAATTACATCCTTGCTTTTATATTCTAGTCCTCAAAATGAATGCTAACATTGCATTTCCCTTCCTTACTACCGACTCAACCTGCAAGTTAACCTTCAGGGAATCCTGCACTGGGGCTCCCGAGTCCCTTTGCACCTCTGATTTCTGAATTCTCTCCCCATTTAGAAAATAGTCTACGTCTTTATTCCTTCTGCCAAAGTGCGTGACCGTACACTTCCCTGCGCTGTGTTCCATCTGCCACTTCTTTGCCCATTCTCCCAACCTGTCCAAGTCCTCCTGCAGACTCCCTGCTTCCTCAGCACTACCTGCCCCTCCACCTATCTTTGTATCATCCGCAAACTTGGCCACAAAGCCATCAATTGTGTCATCCAGATCATTAACATATAACGTGAAAAGTAGCAGACCCAACACAGACCCCTGCGGAACACCTCTAGTGACCGGCAGCCAACCAGAAAAGGCCCCTTTTATTCCCACTCTTTGCCTTCTGCCAGTCAGCCAATCTTCTACCCATGCTGGTACCTTTCCTGAAATACCGTGGGCTCCTATCCTGTTTAGCAGCCTCATGTGTGGCACCTTGTTGAAGGCCTTCTGAAAATCCAAGTAAACAACGTCCACTGACTCTCCTTTGTCCATCCTGCCTGTTACTTCCTCACAGAACTCCAACAGATTTGTCAGGCAAGATTTCCCCTAAAGGAAACCATGCTGACTTTGGTCTATGTTATCAGGTACTTCCAAGAACCTCGAAATTTCATCCTTAATAATGGACTCTGACATTTTACCAACCACTGAGGTCAGGCTAACTGGCCTATAATTTCCTGGCCTTTGCCTCCCTCCCTTATTAAACATTGCAGTAACATTTACGATTTTCCAGTCCTCCGGAACCGTTCCTGACTCTAGTGATTCTTGAACGATCACCACTAATGCCGCTACAATCTCTTCAGCTGCCTCTTTCAGAACCCTGGGGTGCAGTCCATCCGGTCCAGGTGACTTATCCACCTTCAGACCTTTCAGCTTCCCAAGCACCTTCTCCTTAGTAATAGCAACTACACTCACTTCTGTCCCCTGACTCTCTCGAATTTCTGGCAAGTTACTGGTGTCTTCCACAGTGAAGCAAAATACTTATTCAGTCCATCCGCCAATTCTTTGTTCCCCATTACTACCTCTCCAGCATCATTTTCCAGTGGTCTGATGTCCACTCTTGCCTCTCTTTTACTCTTCATATATCTGAGAAAAGTTTTGGTCTCCTCTGTTATATTATTGGCCAGCTCACCTTCATATTTCATCTTTTCTCCCCTTATTGCTTTTTAGTTGCCTTCTGTTAGTTTTTAAAAGCTTCTCAATCCTCCAGCTTCCTACTAATTTTTGCAATATTCTCTGCCCTCTCTTTTGCTTTCTTTGACTTCCCTCGTCAGCCACAGTTGCCTCATCCTCCCTTTAGAAAGCTGCTGCTTCTTTGGGATGAACTGATCCTGCATCTTCCGAATTACTCCCAGAAACTCCTGCCATTGCTGCTCTACCGTCATCCCTGCAGGGGTCCCCTTCCAATCAACTCTGGCCAGCTCCTCTCTCATGCCCCTGTAGTTACCTTTACTCAACTGTAACACTGATACATCTGACTTTTGCTTCTTCCTCTCAAACTGCAGGGTGAATTCACTCCTCCTAAGGGTTCCTTTACCTTAAGCTCCCTAATCAAATCTGGTTCATGCACAACATCAAATCCAGAATTGCCTTTTCCCCAGCGGGCTTGACCACAAGCTGCTCTAAAAAAAAGCATCTCGTCGGCATTCTACAAATTCCTTCTCGTGTGATCCAGTACCAACCTGATTTTCCCAGTCTACCTGCATATTGAAATCCCCCATGACCACCGTAACATTGGCCTTTTTACGTGCCTTTTCTATCTCCTGTTGTAATTTGTACCCCACATCCTGGCTACTATTCAGGGGCCTCCCAACAGGGTCTTTTTACCCTTGCAGCTTCTTAATTCTACCCACAAGGATTCCACATCTTCTGATCCTACGTCACTTCTTGCTAAGGATTTGATTTCATTTTTTACCAGCAGAGCCACCCCACCCCCTCTGCCCACCTGCCCGTCTTTTCAATGGGATGTGTATCCTTGGATGTTTAGCTCCCAGCTCTGATCTTCTTTCAACCATGACTCTGTGATGCCCACAACGTCATACCTGCCAATGTCTAACTGCGCTATGAGCTCATCTACCTTATTTCATATACTTTGTACATTCAAATATAACACCTTCAGTCCTGCATTCACTACCCCTCTTCTCAAATTTGTCTCCACGTTGCCTGAAGTTGAATTCTTATCCCTTTCTAAACTTTCTGATTTATTCTTTATTCTTCAGTAACCTCTCCTGCACCCTCCTTCCCTTTTACTGTATCCATACTTTTCCAATCTGTTGAACCCACCCCCACTATTTGGTTTAAAGCCCTATCCACACCCTTAGTTATGCAATTCACCAGGACCCTGGTCCCAGCGTGGTTCAGGTAGAGCCCCTCCCATCGCAACAGCTCCCTCCTTCCCCAATACTGGTGCCAATGTCCCACGAATTCAAACCCACGGCTCCCACTCCAATCTTTGAGCCACACATTTAACCCCCTGATCTCATTGACTCTGTGCCAATTTGCACGTGGCTCAGGCAGCAATCCAGAGATTGTTACCTTTTTGGTTCTGCTTTTTAATTCAGTCCCCGGCTGCTCAAATTCCCTCAGTAGAACCTCTTTCCTTGTTCTACCCACGTCGTTGGTACCCACATGGACCACGACAACTGGATCCTTCCCCTCCCACTCCAAATTCCTCTGCAGCTCAGATGAGATATCCCAAAACCAGACACCAGGCAGGCAACACAGCCTTCGGGTCTCTCAGTCCTTGCGATGGAGAATTGTGTCCATTCCCCTGACTATACTATCCCCAATTACAACTACATTTCTCTTCCCTCTCCCCTCTTGAATGGCCCCCTGAACCTTGGTGCCACAGTTCAGTTGCTCATCCTACAGCCCCCACTCTCATCCACACAGGGAGCAAGAATCTCAGACCCGTTGGACAAGCTCAAGGGCTGAGGCTCCTCCAGCACTACCTCTTGGATCCCCCTACCTGCCTCACTCACAGTCACACCCTCTTGTCCCTGACCACAAACCGAATTTGAAGTAGTTAATCTAATAGGTGTGGCTGCCTCCTGAAACACAATGTCCAGGTAACTCTCCCCCTCCCTGATGTGTCACAGTGTTTGAAACTCAGAGTCTGAGTCATCAGCTTTGAGCCTGAGTTCTTCGATCAACCAACACTTGCTCTCGTTGTGGTCACCAGGAACCATAATGGGGGTCCACCAGCTCCCATATCATGCAGCTACAACACATCACCTGATCCTGCATCCATACTTAATTTGTTGTAAATCTAATCTGCAAACTTGTATCTGCATGTCATTTACAAACTTACCAACCCACCCTTCCACATCCTCATCCAAGTCATTTATAAAAATCACAAAGAGCAGGGGTCCCAGAACAGGTCCCTGCAGAACACCACTGGTCACTGACCTCCAGTACTCTCCATCTACAACCACCCTCTGCCTTCTGTGGGCAAGCTAATTCTGAATCCATGCAGCCAAGTTCCATGGATCCCATGCCTCATGACTTTCTGGATGAGCCTACCATGGGGAACTTTGTCAAACACCTTACTAAAGTCCATGTACACCACATCCACCGCTCTACCTTCAGCTATTTGTTTGGTCACCTCCTTGAAAAACTCAGTCAGGTTCATGAGGCATGAACTGCTCCTCACAAAGCCATGCTGATTATCCCTAGCAAGACTATGCTTCTCCAAATGCCCATAAATCCTATTTCTAAAAATCCACTCCAATAGTTTGCCCACCACTGACATAAGACTCACTGGTCTGTAATTCCCAGGATTATCCCTATTAACTTTCTTGAACAATTAACATTTGCCATCCTCTGATCCTCTGGTACCACTCCTGTGGCCAGGCAGGATGAAAATATCATTGTCAAAACTCCAGTAATCTCTTCCCTTGCTTCCCGTAGTAACCTCGGGTATATCCCGTCCAGCCCTGGAGACTGATTTATACTAATGTTTTTCAGAAGCTCCAACACTACCTTTCTTAACCTCAACATGCTCCAGCACATTAGCCTGTTCTACGCTGACTTCACATTCGTCAAAGTCTGTCTCCCTGGTGACTACTGAGGCAAAGTATTCATTAAGGACCTCCCCTACTTCCTCTGCCTCCAGGTACATTTCCCCCTTCATCCCTGAGCCGTCCTACCCTCAGCCTAGTCATCCTCCTGTTCTTCGCGTATGTGTAGAACACCTTGGGGTTTTCCTTAATCCTACTTGTCAAGGCCTTCTCATGTTCCCTTCTAGCTTTCCCAAGTCCATTCTTAAGCTCCTTCCTGGCTACCTTATAATTCTCAAGAGCCCTGACTGATTTTTTGCTTCCTAAACCTCGTATGCTTCCTTCTTCCTCTTGACTAAATGTTTTACCTCTCATGTCAACCATGGTTCCTTCACCCTACCATCCTTTCCCTGTCTCAGTGGGACAAACCTATCCTGAACCCCATGCAAGTGTTCCCTAAACAGCCTCCACATTTTTTCTGTGCATTTCCCTGAGAACACCTGTTCCCAATTTACACTCCCAAGTTCCTGCCTAATACCATTGTAATTAGCCCTCCCCCAATTAAAAACTTTCCCATATCATATGCTCCTATCCTTGTCCATGGCTCTGCTAAATGTCAGGGAGTTGTGATCACTATCTCTGAAATGCTCTCCCACCAAGAGATCTGAAACCTGATCAGGCTCATTGCCCAGTACCAGGTCCAGTATGGCCTCTCCTCTCATCAGCCTGTCCACATACTGTGTCAGGAATCCTTCCTGTACACACCAAACAAATTCTGCCCCATCTAAATCTTTTGCACTGAGGTGTCAATCAATATTAGGAAAGCTGAAGTCTCCCATGACAACAACCCTGTTATTTTCACACATTTCCAAAATCTGCCCACTTATCTGCTCCTCAGTGTCCCAGTGGCTACTGGGGGGGGGGGGGTCTGTAGAATACTCCCAATAGAGTGATCGCTCCCTTCCTGTTTCTGACTTCCACCCACACTGACTCAGTAGACGATCCCTCCATGGCATCCTCCCTGTCTGCAGCTGTGATACTGTCCCTGATCAGCAATGCCACTCCCCCCTCTTTCTTTTACCTCCCTCCCTATCCCTTTTGAAACATCTAAACCTAGAACATCAAGCGGCCAATCCTGTCCTTGCGACAGCCAAGTTCTGTAATGGCCACAACGTTGTAATTCCGTGTACTGATCCGTGCTCTGAGTTCATCACCTTTATTCTTAACACTTCTTGCATTAAACACATTTCAACCTATCCAGCAAAGATGCCTTCCCAGCCACCACCTGCCCTTACTTTGGTAAATCAGACCACCAGGCTGTGCTCCTTCTCCTGCATACAAACAAATCTGGTACGGAGAGTCGTGCAGTGCTGGTCTAAAGAAACAGATGAGCTCCTATGTGACTGCTTTGAGTCAGTGGACTGGACCATGTTCAAAGACTCAGCTGCCAGCCGTGATGAGCATGTCACCTCCATCACAGACTTTATCAGCAAGTGTGTGGAGGACTATGTACCAAAGAGGACAATACGGGTGTTCCCAAACCAGAAACAATGGATGAACCGGGAGATCCACTCCTTACTGAAGGTGAGGACTGCTGCATTCCAATCAGGAGATGCTGACCTTTACAAGAAATCGAGATACGACCTCTGTAAAGCTATCAGAAATACCAAGAGACAAGACCAGTTCAAAACAGGATCTCAGACCAGCCATCAGTTATGGCAGGGCTTACATGCTATAACAGGCTACAAAATGAAGTTGGGCTGCATCGTCAACAACAGCGCATCCCTTCCTGATGAGTTTAGCGCATTCTATGCACATTTTGAACAGAAGGGGATTGGTTTGTCATCACCCACCCCGACAACCTCCAATGCGACTGAACCTGTGGTCACCGTCGAGGACGTAAGATCAGTTTTCCGGAGAGTGAACTCGAGGAAAGCATCTGGCCCGGATGGTGTCCCTGGCCGTGTCCTCAGATATTGTGCTGATCAGCTGGCGGGGGCATTTGCAGACATATTTAATCTCTCCCTGCTTCAATCTGAGGTTCCCACTTGTTTTAAGAAGACCACTATCATCCCAGTACCTAAGAAAAACAGCGTAACATGCCTTAATGACTACCAACCAGTGGCTCTGACATCCACCATCACAAAGTGCTTTGAGAGGCTGGTCACGGCACACATCAACTCCAGCCTCCCGGAAAACCTCAACCCACTGCAATTCACCTACCGCCGAAACAGGTCTACAGTGGACGTCATCTCCCTGGCCCTACACTCAGCTCTGGAGCATCTGGACAGTAAAGACACCTACGTTAGACTATTGTTTATTGACTACAGCTCTGCCTTCAATACTATAATTCCAAGCAAACTCATCACAAACTCCGAGCCCTGGGACTCAACACCTCCCTCTGTAACTGGATCCTTGACTTCCTGACCAACAGAACGCAATCAGTGAGGATAGGCAGCAACACCTCCGGCACGATTATTCTCAACACTGGTGCCCAACAAGGCTGCGTCCTCAGTCCCCACTCTACTCCCGATACACTCATTCTGCTCTAACTCCATCTACAAGTTTGCAGATGATACCACCGTAGTGGGCCGTATCTCAAATAACGATGAGTCGGAGTACAGGAAGGAGATAGAGAGCTTAGTGACATGGTGTCATGCCAACAACCTTTCCCTCAACGTCAGCAAAACAAAAGAGCTGGTCATTGATTTCAGGAAAGGGGGCGGTGTACATACACCTTTTTACATCAACGGTGCTGAGGTTGAGAGGGTTGAGAGCTTCGAGTTCCTAGGAGTGAACATCACCAATACCCTGTCCTGGTCCAACCACATAGACGCCATGACCAATAAAGCTCACCAGCGCCTTTACTTCCTCAGGAGGCTAAAGAATTTGGCATGTCCCCACTGACACTCACCAACTCTTATCGATGCACCATAGAAAGCATCGTATCTGGATGATCATGGCTTAGTATGGCAACTGCTCTGCCCGGGACCGCAAGAAGCTGCAGAGAGTTGTGGACACAGCTCAGCACATCATGGAAACCAGGCTCCCCTTCATGGACTTCTCGCTGCCTCGATAAAACAGCCAGCATAATCAAAGACCCCTCCCACCTGGGACATTCTCTCTTCTCCCCTCTCCCATCAGGCAAAAGATACAAAAGCCTGAAAGCACGTACCACCATGCTCAAGGACAGCTTCTATCCTGCTGTTATAAGACTATTGAATGGTTCCCTAGTATGATAAGATGGACTCTTAACCTCACAATCTAACTTGTTATGATCTTGCACGTTATTGTCTACCTGCACTGCACTTTCTCTGTAGCTGTGACACTTTACTCTGCATTCTGTATTGTTTTACTTTGTGCTACCTCAATGCACTGTGTAATGAATTGATCTGTATGAATGGTATAGAACGTAGAACACTACAGCACAGTACAGGCCCTTCAGCCCACAATGTTGTGCCAACATTTTATCCTGCTCTAAGATCCATCTAACCCTTCCCTCCCACATAGCCCCCTATTTTTCTATCATTCATGTGTCTATCTAAGAGTCCCTTAAATGTCCCTAATGTATCTGCCCCCACAACCTCTGCCGGCAGTGCGTTCCATGCACCCACCACTCTCTGTGTAAAAAACTTACCCCTGACATCCCCCTTATACCTTCCTCCAATCACCTTAAAATTATGTCCCCTCGTGTTAGCCATTGTCGCCCTGGGAAAAAGTCTCTGACTGTCCACTCGATCTATGCCTCTTATCATCTTGTACACCTCTGTCAAGTCACCTCTCATCCTCCTTCACTCCAAAGAGAAAAGCCAGAGCTCACTCAACCTATCCTCAGAAGGACATGCTCTCCAATCCAGGCAGCATCCTGGTAAATCTCCTCTGCACCCTCTCTAAAGCTTCTACATCCTTCCTACAATGAGGTGACCAGAACTGAACACAATACTCCAAGTGTGGTCTGACCAGAGTTCTATAGAGCTGCAACATCACCTCGCGGCTCTTGAACTCAATACCCCGACTGATGAAGGCCAACACTCCATACGCCTTCTTAACAACCCTATCGACCTGCATGGCAACCTTGAGGAATCTATGGATGTGGACCCCAAGATCCCTCTGTTCCTCCACACTGCTAAGAGTCCTGCCATTAACCATGTACTCTGCCTTCAAATTTGATCTCCCGAGTGTATCACTTCACACTTATCTGGGTTGAACTCCATCTGCCACTTCTCAGCCCAGGTCTGCATTCTATCAATATCCTGTTGCAAGACAAGTTTTTCACTGTACCTCGGTAAAAGTGACAATAATAAACCAATTCCAATTCCAAATAGAACGCATGCACTCCCAGCAGAGTCACTCCAATAGAACCTTGCATTCCCAGCAGAGTCACTCCAATAGGACCTTGCATTCCCAGCAGAGTCACACCAATGGAAGGGCTTGCACTAACTTTGCTGTTAATTTTCAGCTCTGACCTAAAAATGGCTCTCCAGTCCAAAGGACTGTTCCAAAAGAACAGGCCAAAGGGGAAAGGAGGTGGGATGGTGTTAATCAACAATGGTTTCAGAGACGTGCTGAGTTGTGATACAAAGTGATGTGGAATTGGTTTGGGTTGAAATCCTGAACGGCAGGGAAAGGAAGACATGGGTGGGAGTAGTTTATAGACCACTTAAAATGTAACCTCTCAGCAGGGCAGAGCATCAATGGGGAAATATCAAGGGCATGTTTGAAGGGAACTGCAATTATCATGGGAGATTTTAATCAACACACTGATTGGACAAACCAAACTGGCAAGGGCATGGTAGAAAAATTTGTGAAATGCGTCAGGAACTGATTTTCAGAGCAGTACATTGCAGAATGTACTGAGAACGGGCTATTTTAGATTTGGTCTTATGTAATGAGGAAGGATTTAATAAGGGATCTTGTGGTTAAAGATAAAGATGGACTCTTGACCTCACAATCTACCTCATTATGACCTTGAACCTTATTGTCTGCCTGCACTGCACTTTCTCTGTAACTGTAACACTTTATCCTGCATTCTGTTATTGCTTTTCCCTTGTACTACCTCGATGTACTGATGTGGGGAATTGATCTGTCTGGAAGGCATGCAAAACAAAGTTTTTCACTGTACCTCAGTGCATGTGACAATAATGAACTAATTTACCAATTAAAGATCCCCTGGGGGTAGTGATCATAATCTGATAGAACTCCAAAGGCAGTTTGAGGATGAACACCACAGGTCCAAAACAAGAGTTTTCATTTTAAATGAGAACAATTATAATGGTATGAAGGAGGAGTTGTCCAAGCTGACTGGTAGACAAACCTAGAGACAGGTCAGTAGAGAAACATTGCACTATATTCAAACATCTGCAGATATAAGAGACTGCAGATACTGGAATCTGGAGCAACAAACAATCTGCTGGAGGAACTCAGCTGGTCGAGCAATGTCCGTGCGAGGAGGGGGGAAGGAATTGTCATTTTGGGTAGAAACACTGTGTCAGGACCCTGCTCAGCAAGAGCTTATCCCATCAAAAAGAGCAATTCTATGAGAAAGAGGCACAATCCATGGTTAATAAAAGCTAATGTTAAATTGAAAAGTAGGGCACACAAAGTGACAAGGGCTGGTGGTAGACCAGAGGGATCGGGCTGTTCTGGTGCATGAATCACAAGAAGCTAGCAGCCAGGTCCAACAAGTAGCTAAGAAGGAAAACGACATTTTGATCTTCATTGCAAAGGGGATGGAGTTTAAAAATAGGGAGGTTTTGTTACAATTGTACATGGTGTTGGTGAGGTCTCATCTGGAATACTGCATACGGTTTTGGTCCCCTTACCTAAAAGAATGACATAGTAATGTTGGAGGAAGTCCAAAGTAGATTCACCAGGCTAATTCCTGGGGTGAGAGGTTGTCCTACCAAGAGAAATTAAATAGTTAGAATTTGTATTCCTTGGAATTTCAGAAGAGGGGTGACCTTATTCAAGGTGATATGGCACACTTTCCTTCATCGGAAAGCTGTACGGGACATTGGTGAGACCACAGCTGGAATGTTCTGTGCAGTTCTGGTTGACTTACTATAGGATGTGATGAAGCTGGAGAGGCTGCAGAAAAGATTCACCAGGACGTTGGTGAGACTGGAGGGCTGGAGTTATAAGGAGAGACTGGATAGGCTGGGACTGTTCTCCCTGGAGTGAAGGAGGCTGACGGGTGACCTTATAGAGGTTTATAAAATCATGAGGGGCATAGGTAGGATGGATTTTCAGTCTTTTTCCAAGGGTGGGGGAGTATAAAAGAGAGAGGAGGTTTAAGGTGAGATGGGAAAGATTCAAAGGGGACCTGAGGAGGCACGTTTTTCACACAGAGGGTGGTGAGTATATGGGACGAGCTGCCAAAGGAAGTGGCAGAGGCAGAGGCAGGTACAATTAAACATTTAAAAGACATTTGGACAGGTACATGGAAAGGAAAGGTTTGGAGGGATACAGACCAAGTGCAAGCAAACGGGACTAGCTCAGGAAGACACCTTTGTCGGCATGGACAAGCTAGACAAAGGGCCTGTTTCTGTGATTAACCCTTTGACTTAAACATGTAAGGTCCTAAGGGGCTCTGGCGGGGTAGATGTTGAGATGTTTTCACTAGTGGGAGAGTCTTGATCAAGACTACAAGATAAGGGGATGGTCATTTAAAACTGAGGTACATAGAAATTTCTACTGGGAGAAGATGTTGCATCTCTGGATTTCTCTGCCCCAGTGGGTGATGGAACTGGATCATCTGAAGTATTTAAAGTGGAGGTGGATGAATATTTGATAGATCGAGGAATAAAGGGGTACAGAGAAATGGCACAGAAGAGGAGTTGAGGCCAGTGTAGATCAGCCATGACAATATTGAATGGTGGGACAGGCTTGAGGGGCCTGATTACCTTCTCCTTGTGTTCTTGTGTCACGTCTTCTGTCCAGGCTCCCTGGAACAGAAAGTGAAACTTTGGCCTGTACCCAGGTGAGGACAGTACTGAGGGGAGAGGAGGAGCAAGACTTCTATTCAGAAATGGTTGTGTCTGTCTTTCACAGTTCCCCTCAGGATTGAGGAGAACGGTGGGGGATGGCCACCCTTGGCTGCAGGTCCCACGGGGTGTGGGAGTCAGAAACCCTCAAGTGCAGGTTGCACTGGATGCGGGGATTGGACACCCTCAAGTGCAGGATTCAGGGCACCCTCAGGTGTGGGTCCCACAGAGTGTGAGGGCTGGGCACCTTGGGTGCGTCCCACTGGATGAGGGGATCGGATACCCTCGGGTGCAGGTCCACGGGGTGTGGGGAAGGTCAGGCACCCTCGGGTGCATCCCACTGGACGAGGGGATCAGACACCCTCGGGTGTGGGTCCACGGGGTGTGGGGAAGGTCGTGCACCCTTGGGTGCAGGTTCACATGATGTGATGGAGGTTGGGCACCCTTGGGTGCGGGTCTACGGGGTGTGGGGAAGGTCGGGCACCCTCGGGTGCGGGTCCACGGGTGGGTCACGTCACGTCACGTCATGTCGGGTCACCTGGGTGCGGAGCCGGCGCTGGACGCGGTACTGACCAGCACGTAGCCGACAGGCCGAATGGCCTGGGTGCTGAGCGGGCGGGCGGCCGGGGCCCGGACACCCTCCCGCGGGAGCAGCGCCGGCCCCGGGCGGGAGCGAGCGCGACGGCGCCTCTTCAGCCGCGCTCGCCGTGTGAGGCCGGGGCGCGGCCGCCAGGTGAGGGCCGGGGGCGGGCGGAGGGAGCGGCGAGGCCCGGGGCTCCGGCCGCCAGGTGAGGGCCGGGGGGCCGGGCGGAGGGAGCGGCGAGGCCCGGGGCTCCGGCCGCCAGGTGAGGGCCGGGGGGCCGGGCGGAGGGAGCGGCGAGGCCCGGGGTTCCGGCCGCCCCCGCACTCGGGCTGGCGGGGAGCGGCGGTCGTGGCCTCGGCCTTTCCTCGGGAAGAGATCGGCCGCTCGCTGCTGCCTCTGGGCCTCGGCCTTGCCTGAGCCTCGGTCCCTGAGGGGGGATCGGGACAAACTCGCAGCAGCTTCGGCCCTCGGCTGGACATCGGGATCGGTCAGTGGGTCCGGTCCTGGCAACGGGGTCAGCGGGTCGGGTCCGGTCACTGGGTCCAGTCCAGTTTGGTCTGGTCATTGGGTCCGGTCCGGTGTAGCCCAGTCACTGGGTCCTGTCCGGTTTGGTCCAGTCACTGGGTCTGGTCTGGTCCGGTCACTGCATTCGGTCTGGTTTAGTTTGGTCAGTTTGGCTCATTTAATTTGGTCCAGTCAGTGGACTGACTCGGTCCTGGTTCAGTCTGGTCCTTGGGTCTGGTATGGTCAGTTTGGTTTTACAGCCAATCCTGAGGGGGTTGACCCCATTATGGGCTCAGCAGGTAAACTCCTGCCTTGTCTCTCTGAGACCACACACAGGATCCTGGCTCTGGAATGAAGGATGTTAGTTAAACTGCAGTGTCCCAATACAATCCAAGGCAGACTCATTGTGAAACTGTCTAGATTATACAGACCTCGTGTTCGATTATTTTTATTTATTCATTCGAGGCATGTGGACTTCGCAGGCTGAGCTGGCATTTAATTGCCCATCCCTAAATACTCTTGAGAAGGTGGTGGTGAGCTGCCTTCTTGAACCTCCGCAGTCCTTGAGGTGTGGGTACACCCATAATGTTGTTAAGGAGGGAGTTCCAGGATTTTGACCCAGCAATGATAAAGGAACGGCGATATATTTCCAAGACAGGATGGTGTGTGGCTTGGAGGGCAACTTCCGGGGGTGGTGTTCCCCGGGCTTTTGCTGCCCTTGTCCTAGCTGGTAGAGGTCGTGTGTTTGGAAGGTGCCGTCTAAGGAGTCTTGGTGGGTTGCTGCATTGCATCCGGTAGATGGTACAAACTGCTGCTACTGTGTGCAGGTGGAGTGAGTGAATGATACTGGTATCGGTTTATTATTGTCACTTGTACTGAGGTACAGTGAAAAACTTGTCCTGCATACTGTTCATACAGATCAATTCATTTGGCAGTGCATTGAGGTAGTACAGGATTAAAACAATAACAGAATACAGAGTAAAGTGCCATAGCTACAGGGAAGTGCAGTGCAGGTAGACAATAAGGTGCAAGGTCATAACAAGGTAGATTGTGAGGTCAAGAGAAAATGGTTGTGGAGTGCGTGCCTGTCAGAAGGGCTGTATGTCCTGAATGATGTTAAGCTTCTGGAGTCTCACTGAAGCTGCACTCATCCAACCAAGTGAAGAGTATTCCATTACACTCCTGATTGGAACCTTGTTGATGGTGGACAGGCCTTGGAGAGTTAGGAGGTGAATTACTGAGAATAATGGACAGGAGGGTCCAGGAGGGGGCTTTTTTACAAGGTAATAAACAGGGACCCTCAAGTTACACTGCTGGTGGTGCACTGAGTACCTAGTATGTACCAGCACTGAGCTAACGTGTTTTGCCTTTGCAGTCATTTTCTCGGTGTTGTGAGGAGTGCAGAACTGGGGGAGCGATGACCACTGTGAATGGTGCTTCAGAGGTTTCCACCTCCGTTCAGACCATCACCATCAAGGAAGAGGCCGGTATGGTTCGCTGTTTCAGTTTCCCAATCGGGGCTTAGATTTATTTTCCAAGTGACAACCAGGATGGGAATTGGATGGAGAAGTGGGGTCTGAGAATTGGTACACCTAGTACTGTTTGCTTCAGAAGCTCCTCCTGTCTATGTAATCTCCTGACAACGTGCTTCACATGCCTGTTTCCTGGGATCTGGAATTCTCTCCCTAAACCTCTCTTCATCTTTCTCCTCCTTAAAGAGATTTCTTACATCATGACTCTTTGTAACCCATCCAAACACCGAATTGGTGTCAGATGGTGTTCGGTAACCCTCCTAACAAGTGCCTAAGTAGATTTCATTCCATTAAATGTGCTGCTGTTGAACAACACAGGGACTCGGTAAATGTATGCAAGCAGGCTGCATGGATAAAGCTTGTACTCCTTTGTGTTTTCACGGTTAAGGGGTAATATAGTTTAGGTGTGGAGTTGAGGGGAAAGTCAGACGAGAAACAAAAATATCAACAAAACTTACTGGAAATACAGGTCCTCCGCAGGTTACGAACGCCCAAATTATGTACAACCCATACATACAAATGAGCCTTTGAGAGACCGGCAGGATGGATTTGCCGGCTGCTGCAGGGCTGCAGGCATCTTCTGCCGCCTGGGAACTCGGTTCACAGCCATATTTCCAACCTGCAAACTGTCCGGGTACCGAACCATTCACAGGAATGGAGCCCTGCCGTAACCTGGAGATGACCTGTACTCTACAGGTGAGATGGTGTCCACGGAAAGAAAGATACAGAATATTTCGGGTCAGCCTTCCGTGGTGTGTTTTACAGGATGGGGAGGGGATAGGGGAGGTTAGATGGTGAAAGGTCTGTAAGAGCAAGGTGAAAGAGGGTGGCAAGGGAATGAGTGAATAACAAAAGGTGCGAAAACCAAACTGCTGGAGGAACTCAGTGGGCAAGGCAGCATCTGTGGAAGCAGAGGGATGGTTGACGTTTCAGGTCAAGACCCTGCATTAGGACTGAGAACGTAGAGGGGAGATAGCTGGTATAAAGAGGTGGGAGAACGGATGAGGCAGGGGCTGGTAGATGACGGGTGGAACCAGATGAGGAGGGGGAGGATGAGCAGTTGGAGCCAGGTGGTCATTGGTTTATTATTGTCACATGTACCGAGATACAGTGAAAAACTGGTTTGTGTGCCATCCATACAGATCAGTCCACAAATAAATACATCGAGGCAATAAAAAGGAAAACAGAATGCAGAATAAAGTGTTACAGAGAAAACGCAGTGCAGGCAGACAGTAAGGTGCAAGGGGGAAGGTGGAGGTGAGGCTGGAAGGTGATGTGGAACCAGGTAAGGGAGGGATCATGGCAGATGGAACCAGTTGGAGGAGGGGAAAGAAACTAGGTAATTGGGGTGGGGAGTGGGAGTGCAGTTCAGAGAAGCTGGGTGGATCATAAGCAGAGAGAAAGGAACAGAGGTATGGGTTACCTCAAATTGGAAAATTCAATGTTCGTACCATCGGCTTATAGACCACCAAAAACAAAAGGTGGTCTGGAGGAGCTGCGATCAGGGAAGTGTGATTTCTAAAGGAAGATACTGTACCTGCTGAAAATTTGAAATAAAAGTCAAAGATGCTGCTGGAAATGTTACAAACAAGTCCAAGTAGCAGAAAGCAAGCTAATCTAAGTAGCACCTCTTCTTCTCCCAGACAGAGCAAAATAGAGTTCCCCTGGTCCTCATCCTCCTTCCACCAGCCTCTGCATTCAGTGGCAACACACACACAATGCTGGAGCAACTCAGCAGGTCAGGCGGCAGCTATGGAGGGAAATGAACAGTCGATATTTCGGGCTGAGACCCTTCATCAGGACTGGAAAGGAAGAGGGCAGAAGCCAAAATAAAAGGGTGGGGGGAGGGGGAGGGGGAGGAGCACGAGCTGGTGGGTGAGAGGTGAATCTAGATAAGGGGGGAAGGTAGGTAGGTGGGGGGGGGTGAGAATGAGGTGAGAAGCTGGGAGCTGATAGATGGAAGAGGCAAAGGGCTGATGAAGATGGAATCTGATAGGACAGTGGACCATGGAATAAAGGGAAGGGGGTGGGGAACCAGAGGGAGGAAGGGGTGGGTGATGGGCAGGTCGTGAGGGTGGGGGAGGCGAAAGAGAAGGGGTAGAGGGGCCGAGGGAGAAGGGGGATGGGGGGGAATGGGGGGAGTGGTTACCAGAAGTTAGAGAGATCGATGTTGATACCGTCGGGTTGGAGACTACCAGGTCAGAATATGAGGCGCTGTTCCTTTAATCTGTGTGTGGCCTCAACGTGGCAGTAGAGGAGGCCGTAGACAGACATGTCAGTGTGGGAATGGAAAGTGGAATTAAAGTGGCTGGCCACCGGGAGATCCTGACTGTTACGGCGGACGGAGCGAAGGTGCTCGACGAAGCGATCCCCCACTCTGCGCCAGGCGGGACTCACTGATGTAGGGGAGGCCACACTGGATGCAATAAATGACACCAATGGATTGTCTGCATTCAGTGGATCATCTTTTGCAATTTCCACCAGCTCCAGCAAGATTCCACCACCAAACACCTACTTCCCTCCTCGCCCCTTTTGAAGGGATCTCTCCGGCCACAACACCTTGGCCAACTCCTCTATCCCTACCTACTACTCCCCATCATATGGCATCTTCCCTTACAACCACATGAGGTGCAACACCTGTTCATTCCCCTTCTTTCCTTCCCACCGTCCAGGGATCTAAGCAGTCTTTCCAGGTGAAGCAGTAATTCACTTGCTCTTCCAATCTAGTGTACTGCATTTGATGTTCACACTGTGGCCTCCTCTACACTGGAGTTACCAACTACAGTTTGGGTAATTGCTCTGCTAAGCACCTGTGACTCTGAGCTTTCTGTTGCCTGTCACTTTAATTCACCATCCCACTCCCCCTTTGATCTCTCTGTGACTCTAACAGAAGCTCAGTTTTTGTCTGGGCATGTTGCAGCCTGCAGGACTCGATGTTGAATTCTCCAACTTCAGATAACGTACCCATTCTCTCAGTTTGTGTCAGGACCTGCCATTTCTGCTTGCCGTTCCTCCTTTATTTGTACATTCTGGAATGCTGGGCATGTCCTGGTGAGCCAGACCACACATCACCCAGACTTCACTACATTAGCAACACATTACACAGACAAGGAGCTATACTGTCCATTCAATGATGACAGTATTTCACCCTAATGCGGACATTCAGAGGTCAGTAGCAGTAGGATGGAGAATTAAAGTGTTAGGCAACGAGGAGCTGGGAGTTACACTTGTGGACTGAACAGAGATGTTGCCAGTGGTCCTATAGCTGGGAGTGTGTGTCTGGTGGAGCAGGCTGCTTATCAGTTCTGTAACTGTTTCAGATTTATGGAGTAAAGATGACCTGCTGTGGTTGTTGGATCGAATAAAGAGCCTCATCCCTGAGGGAGACTGCATGAAGTACAAGACCACTGAGTCTCACTTCAACTGGGAGAAAGTCGCATTCGGACCCTTCACAGGGGAAATGTGCCGTACGAAGTGGCTGAAACTGTCCTGTGAGGTTAGTTACGTGGAGAATATATCGACACTTGGGAAACAAGCCTGGCCAGGTGTTGAGGGTTTCAGTGGGAGAGCATTTTGGGAACAGTGTTGTCCAATATCCTTGCAGTGAGAGAGACTGGTGTAGAAATTGCAGGGGCCCTGGCAGATATATTTAAAATGTCCTTAGCCACGGGTGCGGTGCCAGAGGACTGGAGGGTAGCTCATGTTGTTCCGTTGTTTAATAAAGGCTCTAAAAGTAAACCGGCTAACTACAGGCCGGTGAACCTGACATCAGTAGTAGGTAAATTATTGGAAAGTGTTCTGAGAGATTGGATATACAAGTATTTGGACAGCCAAGGGCTGATTAAGGATAGTCAGCATGGCTTTGTGCGTGGTAGATCGTGTTTAACGAATCTTGTAGAGTTTTTCGAGGAGGTTACCAAGAAAGTGGATGAAGGAAAGGCTGTGGATG
Organism: Pristis pectinata; assembly: GCF_009764475.1. Lineage (NCBI taxonomy): Eukaryota > Metazoa > Chordata > Chondrichthyes > Rhinopristiformes > Pristidae > Pristis > Pristis pectinata. The sequence goes on along the minus strand of NC_067413.1, from coordinate 1,249,066 downwards.
TTGTCTACATGGACTTTAGTAAGGCCTTTGACAAGGTCCCACATGGGAGGTTAGTTCATAAGGTTCAGTCACTAGGTATCCATGGAGAGGTTGTAAACTGGATTCGAAATTGGCTGTGTGGGAGAAGACAGAGAGTGGTTGTGGATGATTGTTTTTCAGACTGGAGGCCTGTGACTAGTGGTGTGCCTCAGGGATCTGTGCTGGGGCCATTGTTGTTTGTGGTCTATATCAATGATCTAGATGATAATGTGGTAAATTGGATCAGCAAGTTTGCTGATGACACTAAGATTGGAGGCGCAGTGGACAGCGAGGAAGGCTTTCAAAGCTTGCAGAGGGATCTGGACCAACTGGAAGAATGGGCCAGAAAATGACAGATGGAATTTAATGCAGACAATTGTGAGGTGTTACATTTTGGAAGGACATATCAAGGTAGGACATACACAGTAAACAGTCGGGCACTGAGGAGTGCGGAGGAACAAAGGGATCTGGGAGTTCAGATACATAATTCCCTGAAAGTGGCGTCACAGGTAGACAGGGTTGTAAAGGAGGCTTTTGGTATCCTGGCATTCATAAATCAAAGTATTGAGTATAGGAGTTGGGATGTTATGGTGAGGTTGTATAAGTCACTGGTGAGGTCAAATTTGGAGTATTGTGTGCAGTTCTGGTTACCTAACTATAGGAAGGATATTTGTAAGATTGAAAGAGTGCAGAGGAGATTTACTAGAATGTTGCCGGGTCTTCAGGAGTTGAGTTACAGGGAAAGATCGAACAGGTTAGGACTTTATTCCTTGGAGCGTAGAAGAATGAGGGGAGATTTGATAGAGGTTTACAAAATGATGAGGGGTATAGACAGAGTTAATGCAAGTAGGCTCTTTCCACCTAGATTAGGAGAGATAAGTACGAGAAGACATTGCTTTAGGGTGAAAGGGGAAAGGTTTAGGGGGAACATTAGGGGGAACTTCTTCACTCAGAGAGTGGTGGGAGTGTGGAACAGGCTGCCATCTGATGTAGTAAATGCGGCACACTCTTAAGCTTTAAGAATAAATTGGATAGATATATGGACGGGAGAGGTCTGGAGGGTTATGGACTGGGTGCAGGGAAGTGGGACTAGCGGAATAACGTTTCGGCACAGACTAGAAGGGTCGAATGGCCTATTTTCTGTGCTGTATTGTTCTATGGTTCTATGAAGTTTGCTGGTGCTGCTTGGGAGGGTTTAAAATAGTGTGGCAAGGAGGTGGGAACCAGAGCAACGGTTTAGCTGGGGGGGGGGGGGGGGTCTTGAGGAGAAGGTAGGGGTTAGGCCAAGTAAGATAGGAAAGGCCGGCAGGGCTGGGGAAATGAACACAGTGGGGCTGATGGGCTGAAGTGCAAGAGGTACTATGGGTAAGGCAGGTGAACAGAGCATGGAACTACGATGTTGTGGCCATTACAGAGACTTAGAACATAGAAAAACTACAGCACAATTCAGGCCCTTCAGCCCACAAAGCTGTGCCGAACATGTCCCTACCCTAGAAATTACTAGGCTTACCCATAGCCCTCTATTTGGTTGAGAGAGACAGACAGGACTGGCAGCTCAACGTTCCTGGGTTTCAATGTTTCAGACGAGATAGAGAGGGGTGTAAAAGATGTAAATGTGGTGGAGTTGCATTACTGATCAAGGCGAATGTCACAGCTGCACTCAGAAAGGACATACTGCAGACGGTATGGGTAGACCTCAAAAATAAGAAAGGTGCAATCACTATGACGGTGTTATACTATAGGCCTCCCAATAGCCAGCAGGAAGTAGCCAACAGATATGTAGACAGATTACGAAAAGATGTAAAAGCAACAGGGTTGTCATAGTGGGTGGTTTTAATTTGCCCAATATTGACTGGGACTTCCTTAGTGCAAGAGGCTGAGGTGGGCCAGAATTTTAGGTGCATCCAAAAGGGTTTCTTGAAGCAGTATGTGGATAGTCCAACAAAAGAACGGGCAATACTGGACCTTGTATCAGGAAATAAGCCTGGCCAGGTGGTTGGGCTTTCAGTGGAAATGCATTTTGGGAACAGTGATCACAACTCATTAAGTTTTAATATAGTTATGAATAAGGATAAGTCTAGAACTTGGGGGCGTGTGGGGAGAAAAGGAGTGCAAACTTGGGGGAAGCCAAATTACAGCATTATCAGGCAGGAGCAAAGGAGGGTGGATGGGGAGCAGCTGTTATTGGGCAAGTCCACATCTGACATGTGGGAGTCATTTAAAAACCAGAATTCAGGATCAGCATGTTCCAGTGAGGAGGAACGATAATGGTAGCAAAGTCTGGGAACCTTGGATGACAAGACATTTTAAATTTAGTCAAAAACATAGAGGAAGCTTATGTAAGGTTTAGGACATTGGAATCAGATAGGCCCCTTCGGGAGTATAAAGAAAGCCAGAAAGAACTTAGAGGGAATTAGGAGAGACAAAAGGGTCAGGAAATGTCCTTGGCAAGTAGGACTAAGGAAAATCCAAAGGCATTTTATACAGACATTAAAAACAAGAGGGTATCTGGGGAGAGGACCACTCAAAGACAAAGGAGAGAATTTATGCCTGGAGCCAGAGGATGTGGGTGAGGTACTAAACAAGTACTTTCCATCGGTATTCACTAAGGAGAAGGACATAGAGATCTGGGTGGAGAATGCTAATAATCTAAAGCATGTTGAGATCAGGAAGGAGGAGATGTTGGGTCTATTGAAGAACATTAAGATGGATGTCTGCAGGGCCTGATGAGATCTATCCCAAGTTATTGAGGGAGGCTGGAGAGGAGACTGATGGGGCTTTGACAGAGACCTTTGTGTCCTCTGTAGTTACAGGTGAGGTCCCAGAGGACTGGAGAGTAGCCAATGTTGTTCCTCTGTTTAAGAAGGTCAATAGGGATAATCCAGGAAATCTTGGGCTGGTGAGCCTTACATCAGTGGTAGGGAAGCTGTTGGAAAGGATTCTTAGGGATAGGATTTACTTACATTTGGAAAAGCATGAACTTATTAAGGATGGTCAGCAAGACTTTGTGTGGGGAAGGTTGTGCCTTACAAACTTGATTGAATTTTTGAGGAGGTGACAAAGGTGATTGATGAGGGTAGGGCAGTGGATACATGGACTCTAGTGAGCCATTTGACAAGGTGCCCCATGATAGGCTGATCCAGAGGATTAAGATGCATGAGATTCACAGTGGCTTTGTAGATTGGATTCAAAATTGACTTGGTCTTGGAAGACAGGGGATAGAGGTGGAGGGGCGTTATCCTGACTGGAGGTCTGTGACTAGTGGTGTTCTGCAGGGATCAGTGCTGGGACCTCTGTTGTTTATGATGTATATAAATGACTTGGAGAAAAATGTAGATGGGCTGATTAGTAAGTTTGCAGATGATGCAAAAATTGGTGGGGTGGTGTACAGCAAAGATGGTTGTCAAAGGATACAACAGGATATAGATCAGACATGGACAGAGAAATGGCAGATGGACTTCAATCCAGGTAAGTGTGAGGTGTTGCACTTTGGGAGGTCAAATGTAAGAGGAAAGTGTACAGTAAATGGCAGGACCCTTAGGGCATTGATTTACAGAGTGATCTTGGGGTGCAAGTCCATAGTTCCCTGAAAGTGGCAACACAAGTAGCTAGGATGATAAAGAAGGTGTACGGCACATTTGCTTCATTAGTCAGGGCACTGAATATAAAAGACGAGAAGTCAAGTTGCAGCTGTATGAAACTTTGATTAGGCTACACGTGGAGCACTGTGAGCAGTTCTGGTCACCACATTACAGGAAGGATGTGGGGGCTTTGCAGATTGTGCAGAAAAGGTTCACTAGGAAGTTGTGGGCATGCTGTGTTGGCGCCGGAAGTGTGGCGACACTTGTGGGCTCCCACCAGAACACTGTGCAAAACGATGCATTTCACTGTGTAAAGATATCTTATTTTACCTGGATTAGAGAGTATTAACCATAAGGAGAGGTTGGACAAACTTGGATTGTTTTCTTTGGAGCTGAGGGGAAACCTGATAGAAGTTTATAAAATTATGAGAGGCAGAGGTAGGCCAGACAGTCAGACCATTTTTCCCAGGGTTTGAAGTGTCAAATACTACAGGGCAGAGGTTTAAGGTGAGAGAGTGAAAGTTTAAAAGAGATGTGTGAGGCAAGTTTTTACCCAGAGAGTGGTGGGTGCCTGGAATGAGCTGCCGGGGTGGTGGAAGCAGACACAGAGTGGCGTTTCAGAGACATTTAGACAGGCAGATGAACAGTCAATGAATTGAGGGATATGGATCATATGCAGGCAGATGGGATTAGTTTAATTTGGCTTCGTGGTCAGCACAGATGTTGTGGGCTGAAGGGCCTGTTCCTGTGCTGTACTGTTCTGTGTTCTATGTTCCCTCATGGGTCACATTACTCACCCCTGCTTGTCCGCTCCCCCTCACGCTCTCGCTGTGTAACCTGCCTCACCCACCCTCTTCCCATGTCTCTGCACCTTCACAAACCCTCTCCCTGTGTTCCCCGCCCCTCAGTGAGGAGTAGCCCTCATTGTCTCTGTCCAGCTCACAGAGTTTCTGATCATTTCGCATGATCAGCCTCAGGATGATCAGATTCCCTCCGATTCCCTCTCCTTGGCTAATGTGACCCCAACCACAGCAGCTTTTCTTATTAACCTGGTATGTGGGCATCACAGGCAAGACCACCATTTAATGTCCATCTGTGATTGCCCTTGAAAGCCTGGCGAGCTGCCTTCCTGAACCACTGCAGGTTGTCAGGTGTGGGTGCCCCCTCAGAGTGTCATAGGGTCACAGAGTTTATACGGCACAGAAACAGGCCCTTCAGACCAACTGGTCCACACTGACCTGAGCTAGTCCCATTTGCCCACATGTGGCCGATATCCCTCTAAACCTTTCCTATCCATGTACCTGTCCAAATGCATTTTAAATGTTGTAATTGTACCCGCCTCTACGGCTTCCTCTGACATCTCATTCCATGTATCCACCAAATTCTGTGTAGAAAAGTTTCCCCTTTTAAATCTTTCCTCCTCACCTTAAACATATACCCTCTGATTTTACTCCCCTACTCTGGGGGAAAAAGGTCTGTGACATCCACCTTATCGACTCCCTCGTGATTTTATAAACTCCTGTAAGGTCGCCCCGCAACCTCCTACCCTCCAGGGAAAAAAGTTCCAGCCTATCCAGTGCCTCATTATAACTCAAGCCCTCCAGTCCTGGTAACATCTGGTTACAACCATCTGAGTTGGACAGGGAGTTGCAGGATTCAGATACAACATCGGTAAAAGAACGGTGTACTTCCAAGTCAGATACGGTGTAATTTGGAGAGAAGTTGCAAGTATTGGTCCCTCCTTCCCTTGTCCTTGTTAGTAGTAGAGGTCGTGGGTTTGGGAGGGGCTACTGAAGAAATGACCGTTTAGGGTGGTGGGTGGGAGCCATTCAGTAGGCTGCTTTGAGCTTACTGATGTTGAGCTTGAGTGTTGAGCTGCATCTATCCAGGGCGTACCCATATATCCGCCTCTTCCTTATATCTCAAACCACTTCCAGTTACAACAGTGTCAGTCTCAGATTTGCAGGTAATGTTTGATCCAGTGCAGTAGTGGTGCTGCCTCACAGCTCCCGCAACCCTGGTTCAATCCTGATCTTGGGTGCTGTCTGTGTGGAATCTGCATGTTTTCCCTGTAACCATGTGGGTTTCCCCAGGTGCTCCAGTTTCTTCCCACATCCCAAAGACGTGTGGGTTGGTAAGGAGGAGTTGATGGCAATCTGAAGAGAATAAAATGGGATTAGTATAACTGATGGTTGATGGTAGGCATGGACTTGGTGGGCTGAAGGGTCTGTCTCCATGCTGTACGACTCTATGACTGATCTGATGTATCATCACTTGCTGTTTGTTCAAGAGTTGCTAATTTCCACCACCCTGCCTTTATGGAAATGTTTCCGGATCTCTTTATTAAGCTTTATCCCCTTGTCCTGGACTGTCCCATACGTTTCCCTCCACCTTCACCAAATATTGTAAGTCACATCATCCCTTCATCTACGTGCCAGGGAACAACCCTAGTTGTAAGTGTGAGGTATTGCATTTTGAGAATAACAGGAAGGTTTTAATTCATCCTTCAGCACAACTCTGACTCTCATTTCTCTAGATCAGAAAATATCGCACACTGAGCGAACTGCTGACCGATGCGGAGGAGCTGGTGAGAAATCCATACAAGGGCAAGAAACTGAAGGTTTGTATGAACCCAGGAGTGTTGGCACAGAGAGTCTGACCCTGCCAGGTACATTCCGGGACGTGAATAATGAAGCTTTTGCCATGATGTTGTGGTAGACTTAGTAACTAATAATTCTCACACCATCTGTTAAACTCTCATCTTGGTAGTTTGAGAACTTGAATATGGTTACAGTAAAAATCTGGTCCCAGCAAAAGTGATGGTGAAGCAGTCAAAATGTTATAAACCCAGAAACCACTGTCCTTGCCTGGTCTGAGCTAATCTGTGCTCACAATTTAGAAGATGAGAGGTGATCTTGATGAAACTTATAAAACCATGAAAGGATCTGACAGGGTTGATGGAGGGATGTTGTTTCCACTGGCTAGGGAATCAGGGATCACTTTCTCAAAATAAGGGGTCCACCACTCAGGGCTCAGATGTCATTGATGGTTAGTGAATCTTTGGAATTCTTTAGCCAAGAACCCAGTGGGAAGTCAGTTGCTAAGGATATTCAAGACAGAGATTGAAACCTTTTTGAATATTAAGATAAGATATCTTTATTAGTTACATGTACATCGAAACACACAGTGAAATGCATCTTTTGCGTAGAATGTTCTGGGGGCAGCCTGCAAGTGTCGCCACACTTCCGGCGCCAACATAGCACGTCCACAACTTCCTAACCCGTACGTTGTTGGAATGTGGGAGGAAACTGGAGTACCTGGAGGAAACCCATGCAGACACAGGGAGAACATACAAACTCCTTACAGACAGCGGTGGAAATTGAACCTGGGTCGCTGGTGCTGTAATAGCATTACGCTAACCGCTACACTACTGTGCCTACCTCTAGGGAATCAAGGGATGTGTGGTTAGTGCAGGAGAGTGGCTCTGCGGAGAAGATCAGTCATGATCATATTGGATAGTGGAGCAGGCAGAGGGGCTGAATGGTCTACTCCATTTTTTGCATTTTTACGAAGCATCCCGTAGCTCAGGATAAGGGTGGAGATGCTGGTTGTTTAGCTCTCTCCAGTTCTCAGCCATTATCCTTGGTTGAAAGGAGGCATGTGTCCACAGTGCATTAAAATGCTAATCATTTTATTTCAGACTCATCCTGATTTTCCCAAGAAGCCACTGACTCCATACTTCCGATTCTTCATGGAGAAAAGAGCCAAGTATGCCAGGATTCACCCAAAAATGAGTAACCTGGACCTGACCAAAATCCTCTCCAAGAAATACAAGGAGCTGCCAGAGAAGAAAAAGGTGCGAGGAGTCAACGCACGATCGGTGTTACAGAACCATGGCATGTATCAGTCCCACACTATCCCCACTGCCCCGCACTCTCCCCACAGCCCTGTATCAATCCCACACTAACCCCACTGCCCTGCCCCTCCCCACACTAACCCCACTGCCCTGCCCCTCCCCGCAGCCCTGTATCAGTCGCACACTAACCCCACTGCCCCGCACTCTCCCCACTGCCCTGCCCCTCCCCACACTAACCCCACTGCCCTGCCCCTCCCCATACTAACCCCACTGCCCTGCCCCTCCCCGCAGCCCTGTATCAGTCGCACACTAACCCCACTGCTCCGCACTCTCCCCACTGCCCTGCCCCTCCCCACACTAACCCCACTGCCCTCCCCCTCCCCACAGCCCTGTATCAGTCGCACACTAACCCCACTGCCCCGCACTCTCCCCACTGCCCTGCCCCTCCCCACACTAACCCCACTGCCCTGCATCAGTCCCACACTAACCCCACTGCCCTGCCCCTCCCCGCAGCCCTGTATCAGTCGCACACTAACCCCACTGCTCCGCACTCTCCCCACTGCCCTGTATCAGTCGCACACTAACCCCACTGCCCTTCCCCTCCCCACAGCCCTGTATCAGTCGCACACTAACCCCACTGCCCTGCCCCTCCCCGCAGCCCTGTATCAGTCGCACACTAACCCCACTGCTCCGCACTCTCCCCACTGCCCTGCCCCTCCCCACACTAACCCCACTGCCCTGTGCTCTCCCCACAGCCCTGCATCAGTCAGAGGGACTGCTCACTTTGTGAATCTCTGATTCCCTCTTGAGTCTCCACCCACCACTCCCCATTGCAGGCACCCATCCACGCAGCTGGAGGAAGTGCTACACCTGCCCGTTCACCTTTACTTTCCCACATCCAGGGCCCCAAACAACCATTCCAGGGGAAGCAGTGATTCACCTGTGCTTCAGCCAGTGTGACGTACTGCATTCAGTGCTCACAACGTGGTCTCCTCTACGTTAGAGAAACCAAACACAGATTGGCTGATCGCTTTGTGGAGCATCATCGCTCAGCCTACTGCGGTGGTCCTGAGCTTCCCGTTGTCCCCACTTTAATTCTCAATCCCACTCCCCTTCTGATCTGTCTGTCGACTCCTCCACTGCCCCAGTGAGGCCCAACAACATCTTATCTTCCATCTGGGCACCTTGTAACCCTCTGGAATGAACGGTGAATCCTCCAACTTCAGGTAAGCTGCTCTCTCTGTGTTCCCCACTATCCTGCTGATGTCCCTCTCTCATCGTATTTCACTAAGCTGCGTCACTGTTGGTCAGCACTCATGCTCCTTATCTCCTGATCTTCCTTAACCAATCTCTATATGGTCTTTTGTCTTCCACTTCACTCCTGTGACCCCTCCACTCTCCCCCCAGTTCAGAGGAAGGGTCTCTGACTCCCAGTGAGTTCTAACACTGCTTCCCTTCTTGTGCCTTCTCACAGCTCAAGTATATTGAGGATTTCGAGCAGGAGAAGGGGCATTTCGGGCAGGCAATGGCCAAATTCAGGTACCTTCGTCGTGTTATCCTCTACCAATTAGCCTGTGTGTTGGACCCAACCCCCAGTGAGGGTCAGTGTGTGTGTGTGTGGGACCGTCCCCCAGTGAGGGTCAGTGTGTGTGTGTGGGACCCGTCCCCCAGTGAGGGTCAGTGTCTGTGTGAGACCCGACCCCAGTGAGGGTCAGTGTCTGTGTGAGACCCGACCCCAGTGAGGGTCAGTGTCTGTGTGGGACCCGTCCCCCAGTGAGGGTCAGTGTGTGTGTGTGGGACCCGTCCCCCGGTGAGGGTCAGTGTGTGTGTGTGGGACCCGTCCCCCGGTGAGGGTCAGTGTGTGTGTGTGGGACCCATCCCCCGGTGAGGGTCAGTGTGTGTGTGTGGGACCCATCCCCTGGTGAGGGTCAGTGTGTGTGCGGGACCCATCCCCCAGTGAGGGTCAGTGTGTGTGGGACCCGTCTCCCGGTGAGGATCTGTCAACATAGAACAGTACAGCATAGGAATGAACCCTTCAGCCCACAATATCTCTGCTGACCATGATGCCAATTTAAGCTAATCCCATGTGCCTGTACACGGTCTGTATCCCTCTATTCCCTGCCTGTTCATGTGCATTTCTGAACGCCTTTTAAACATTGCTATTTTATCCGCTCCCACCACCTCCCCTGGCAGCATGTTCCAGGAACCTACTACTCTCTGCGTTTTTAAAAAAAAACTTGCCTCACAAATCTCCTTTATATTTTCACCCTCTCACCTTAAACCTATACCGTCTAGAATTTGACCTTTGCACTCTGGGGAGAAGACTCTGGCCACCCTATCTATGCCTCTCATAACTTATAAACCTCTAACAGGTCACCCCTCAACTTCTGACGCTCCAGAGATAAAAACACAAGTTTGTCCAACCTCTCAAATGGCTCATACTTTGTAATCCAGGCAGCATTCTGGTGAACCTCTCCTGCACCCTCTCCGAAGCCTCCACATCCTTCCTGTAACGGGGTGACCAGAACTGCACGCAATACTCCAAATGTGGCCTCACCAAAGTTTTATGCAGCTGCAACATGACTTCCTGACTCTTATACTCAACACCTCAACCAATGAAGGCAAGCATGCCGTAATGCCTTCTTTACCACCCTATCTACTTGTGTTGTCACTTTCGGGGAGCTATGGACTTGCACCCAAGATCCCTCTGTACATCAAAGCTCCTTAGAGTTCTGCCATTGAATCTACAACATTGGCTGCTGTCATTCCCCGGAACCTCTCATTTGGCTAAAAAGGCACCAGCAATCTCCTCTCTTGCTTCCCTCAATAACCTGGGACCCTGGGGACTTATTCACCTTAATGTTCTTCAAAGGACCCAACATCTCCTCCTTGAGAACAACATGCCCTGGAATAGCAGCATACCCCTCCCTGATCTCACTATCCTCCACATCCTTCTCCTTGGTGAATACCGATGCAAAGTACTCATTTAGTACCTTGTCCATTTCCTCTGGCTCCAGGCATAAATTCCCCCCTTCGTTGTTCGTTGGTCCTACCCTCTCCCTCTTGTTTTTAATGTATAAAATGCCTTGGAATTCTCTTTAATCCTACTCTCCAAGAACATTTTGTGCTTCTTTTAACCCTCCCTGTTTGAGTTCTTTCCTTCTTCCTCTATGTTCCTCAAGTACCCCGTCTGATTTCAGCTTCCTAACCCTTACATAGTTAGACACAGCGAGAATCTGTATCTCTGGGGTTTGTCCCCAGTGCCTTTTGGGGGAATATTTTGAAGTTGTCTCCCAATCATTTGGGTGCTGGCTGTGAATTTAATGAACTGATCTTTCTTTCCAGGGACGAACACCCAGATCTTCTTGCTGAACACAAAAAGTCAGATATTCCAGAAAAGCCAAAAACGCCCCAGCAGCTATGGTATAATCATGAGAAGAAGGCTTTCCTCAAAGTCCACCCTGAGGTAAAGGCAGTGAATGGCCCGGGATTATGGCCTGAATACAACTCTCCTTGGAAAGTAGCTTCTGTAGATGTTTCTCTTCCTGTTGCATAGGATTGGAGTCCCCTGTAGGCATTGCTGACCCAACTGGAGCTGCTGTACAATCTGGCACCTTTTGTGGTAATTTTTCCTGCTGCAAGTATGCCTTGTGTGATTTGAAGTCACGACTTCTGGGATTCCATCCAGGATCAGAGAAATTGGTTACCACGACTAACTCTTTTGCTCCCATTCCCATCCACTCCCAAACCCCTCCCCTTGCCACTTCTCATTTCTCAATCCCATTTCCATCACCTCTCATTCCTGGCAAACTGCCCCCTCCCCCCCCCCCTTAACTCTCCCCTTCCCCCTCCACTGCTCTCTCCCTGACTCACCCACTCTAACCTGCTCCCTGGTCAGGCAGCATGTGCAACGAAACAGAGTTAATGTTGCAGATTAGTGACGTTTTGATGGGCCGAATGGCTGACTTCTGCTCCTTTGTCTTATGGTTTCGTCCGAACTGAGGTAACGGTGGGGGGAAGTGTGGTGGGTGGGTAGTGAAGGAAAGGGTTGTCAGTGATGGGATGGTATGCTGGAGAGATTGAGAGAAGGGCCCGGAGGTGCAGGGCCAATTAGTATGTTTCTGGTCACCATACTGGCAGGAAGGATGTAACTGCGCTGGGGAAGGTGCAAGGAAGATACCTTCCAAATCTGGAGAACGTTAGCCATGAACGAGAGTGGCTAAATTTGGATCTTTCTCTTGGAATAGAGGGTTGAAAGGAGATTTAAGCAAGTTGTTTACTGTTATACATGGTAACCAGGCAGGACCTGCGTCCCTGGTGTTGAAGTCAATGACTGGAGGACAGAAAGGGAAAGAGTTGGAGAAATGTTTCCCCCAGAGTGAGGTGCTGGTCTGAAACTGCCTGAGCGGCTGGTGTAGGCAGGAAACGTCAGCAGATGTACATAGCGTCGAGATAAACACATGAAGAGATGTAGTCTACAGCTCTGAGCAGGTCAGGAAGTGGGATTGGCCTTGTCTCTCTGTAAGCCAACATGGGACGGGATGGTCTTCTTTGCAGTTAATTCCTATCATTTAATGAGTCAGTGCCTGAGATTGGGATCCATGCGCTCTGCGGTAGACTCCTAGACCATGTGGTGTGAGGATTTGCTTCTATCTACAGGTGAGTCCAAAGGAGCTGAAGGATGCCCTTCGCAGGCAGTGGTCTCAGCTGGCTGATAAAAAGCGTCTCAAGTGGATCAGCAAAGCCCTGGAGCTGCAGAAAGAATACGAGGCAAGCAGCAGGGTGGTGGATGGAAATAGATGGCGTCCACACTGAAAGCAAACAAAGTGCAACCTGCTTCAGGATGGTCGATTCGGGCCGAGACCCTGCCAGAGTCCTGTTGACCATCCCTCTGCCACAGATGCTGCCTGACCCGCTGAGTTCCTCCAGCAGTTCATTTTTTTTCTCTAGATTCCAGTATCTGCAGTCTTCAGTCAACAGTGCACCCTATTGGTACCTAGAGCACTGCACTGTGTGAGGGGTGGTACTGTGGGAGGGGCAGTACTGAGGGAGGGTCACACTGAGGAAGGGGCAGTACTGAGGGAGGGGCAGTACTTTGGGAGGGTCACACTGAGGGAGGGGCGGTATTGTAGGTTTGCTGCACTGTTAGGCACCCACAAGGGAGATGCACTGTTGTGGCCGTCTTTCAGTTTATTCATTAAATTGGGGCCCCACTTCACTTTCAGCTGGATATAAAGGTTGCAGAACGCCACTTGAATAAGAGCAGTGGAGATCTGCCAATGTCCTGACAAATATTTACCCCTGGCGAGGACACGTCAGATCAAAAACAGAAAGTGCTGGAGTTGATCAGCAGGTCAGGCAGAGACAGTTAATCATTTGGGCCAATGACCTTTCAGCATGACTGGTGGAAGTTTCAGATTTAACGTTTGAACTCAAAACAGATCATCTGAGCACTATCTATGTGGGATCTTGTTGTGCACAATTTCAATGCCGCATTGCCTCATTACCACATTGGCTTGATGCACTTTGGGTGTTGTACAGTTGTGAAAGGAGCAAATCTTTTCAGATGTTGTTTGTGAGATCTTTCGGTATTACCTTGCAGGCAGCAATGAAGGTTTATGTCGAGGCTCACCCCGATCTGATCTTCGAGGAACCCACCAAGTCCGTCCTCACCAAAGCTGAGCAACAGCTGAAGGATAAATTCGATGGGCGGCCGATGAAGCCACCACCGTGAGTCTGCAGTGGGTGGAGGAGACAGTGAGCAGGTCGCTGCCCGTCCTTCCCCGGGACACCAGCCTTTCTCAAGGGCGTGAAACTCCACTGTGTCACTGACCAAGCCCTCAGGTTCTGCAAAATGACTTTTCAGGCAGCACTGCCAAGTCACGACATTAAATAGAGAAGCAGGCACTGAGTGCAGAGTAAAGGCCCCCTACGCCAGCCAGTGACCATCTCCAACACCTAAACTTAAAAATCAACACAACTAGCATCACCAAGCTCCCCGTCAACAATGCCCTGTGGAGCACCATTCACAGGGAACTTAAATTGTGTAAACTGTGATCCTGGCCAAAGTTGTCTAAGTTTGAATTGTAAATCTTGCGGGTTAATTGGTTACTGTAAGTCACCTCCTAGTGTGGGTTCACAAGATCACAAGATCACAAGATAAGGGAGCAGAAGCAGGCCATTCGGCCCATCGAGTCTGCTCCAAGGAAAAGGGAAAAAGAAATGGGGTGGGAAAAAAGAAGAGAAAAAAAAAACTATTCTAATCCCATTTGCCAGCCTTATCCCCATATCCCTTGATACCCTGACTATTTAGATATCTGTCTATCTCCTCCTTGAATACCCCCACTGATCTGGCCTCCACTGCTGTGCGTGGCAAGGAGTTCCACAATTTCACCACCCTCTGGGTAAAGAAACTTCTCCTCATCTCTGTCTTGAAACTGTACCCTCTAATTCTAAGATTGTGCCCTCTGGTCCTGGACACGCCCACCAAGGGAAACAGCCTAGCCACATCTACTCTATCCTTACCTGTCAACATTTTAAATGTCGCTACGAGGTCCCCTCTCATCCTTCTGTACTCCAGCGAGTACAGTCCAAGAGCCGACAAACGCTCATCATACTTAAGCCCTTTCATTCCTGGAATCATTCTCGTAAATCTCCTCTGAACCCTCTCCAACGTCAGCACATCCTTCCTAAGATGCGGGGCCCAAAACTGCGCACAGTATTCCAAATGAGGCCTCACTAGCGCCCCGTAGAGCCTCATCAACACTTCCTTACTTTTATACACTATACCTCTCGAGATGAATGCCAACATAGCATTCGCTTTCTTAACCACCGATCCAACCTGGTGGTTAACTTTTAAGGTATCTTGTATGAGTACCCCCAAGTCCCTTTGTACTACCGCACTATCAATCTTCTCTCCTTCTAGATAATAATCTACCCGCTTATTTCTACTTCCAAAGTGTACAACTGCACATTTCTCAACATTGAATCTCATCTGCCATTTCCTTGCCCATTCTCCTAAACTGTCTAGGTCCCTCTGCATTCTTTCTATTTCCTCTATGCTCCCTACTCCTCCACTTATCTTGGTGTCATCCGCAAACTTAGCCACACAACCATTTATTCCATCATCCAAATCATTGATGTACAAGGTAAAAAGGAGAGGCCCCAACACCGACCCCTGCGGCACACCACTAGTAACCGGTAACCAACCAGAACGAGATCCTTTTATTTCCACCCTTTGCTTCCTGCCAACCAGCCAATTCTCCACCCATTTTGCTACCTTGCCCATAATTCCATGACCTCTCATCTTATTAATCAGTCTCTTGTGAGGCACCTTATCGAAGGCCTTTTGAAAGTCTAAATACACAACGTCTACCGCCTCTCCCTTATCCACCCTACCTGTGATTTCTTCAAAAAACTCCAATAGGTTGGTCAGACAGGACCTCCCCTTCACAAAACCATGTTGACTAGGTCCTATCTTGCCTTGCGCCTCTAGGTATTCGGTAACCTCCTCCTTGAGGATAGACTCCAATAATTTTCCCACCACTGACGTCAGACTAATAGGTCTGTAATTGCCTTTGTGCTGCCTCCCACCTTTCTTATACAACGGAACTACATTTGCTACCCTCCAGTCCTCCGGAACCATGCCAGAATCTATCGATTCCTGAAAAATAATTGCCAATGCCTCCGCTATCTCCACAGCCACCTCCTTCAGAACCCGGGGATGCACCTCATCCGGTCCGGGAGACTTATCAGCCTTAAGCCCCTTTAGTTTTCCAAGCACCTTCTCCCTATTAATCTCAATTGAACTCAGCTCCAATTCGTGAGACTCCTGACTAACGGGCACATTGCTTATGTCCTCCACGGTGAAGACCGATGCAAAATATTCATTCAATTCCCTTGCCATCTCACTATCATCCATTATAATACCTCCTGCACCGTTATCAATTGGTCCTATGTCAACCCGTGTCTCTCTTTTATTCCTTATGTATTTAAAAAAACTCTTAGAATCCTTCCGAATGTTGTCCGCCAGCTTCCTTTCGTAACTCATCTTTGCTTTCCTAATGACCTTCTTAGTTTCTCTCTGCAGATTTTTAAAATCGTTCCAATCTTCTGTTTTCCCACTAATTTTTGCTACTTTGTACGCCGCCCCTTTTGCTTTTATTTTATCCTTCACCTCCCTCGTTATCCACATCTGTGCCTTTTTTCCATTCAAAACCTTCTTTTTTCTTGGAATATATCTGTCCTGCATTGTCCTTATTTCCTGTAGAAATTTCTTCCATTTTTCCTCTGCCGTCCCTCCAGCTAACTTACTCCTCCAATCAATTTGGGCCAACTCATCTCTCATACCTTTGTAATTTCCCTTATTCCACTGAAATATCGATACACCAGTTATCAGCTTCTCCTTCTCAAACTTGAAACTAAACTCAATCATATTGTGATCACTTGTTCCCAGTGGTTCCTTTACCTTTAGTTCCCTAATCACCTCGGGTTCACTACACAGCACCCAATCCAAAACAGCCGATCCCCTGGTGGGCTCCTCAATAAGTTGCTCCAGAAAAACATCCCTTAGACATTCCACAAACTCACTCTCCTGAGTACTACCGCCTTGCTGCATTTCCCAGTCCACCTTCATGTTAAAATCCCCCATAATTATCTTCACATTGTCACTCTGACACGCTTTTTCTATCTCAATCTGCAACTTATGGTCCACTTCCTGACTGCTGTTCGGGGGCCTATATATGACTGCTATTATTGTTCTTTTACCCTTGCTATTTCTCAGCTCCACCCATAAGGATTCCACCTCCTCTGACCCAATGTCCTTCCTTTCTATTGATTTTATATCGCTACTAACCATCATGGCCACACCTCCCCCTCTGCCTACCCTCCTATCCTTCCTATATACTGTATACCCCTTGACATTCAGTTCCCAATCACATCCATCATGAAGCCACGACTCAGTGATTGCAACGATGTCATATTTATTAACCTGTAGTTGTGCCACTAGGTCATCTACTTTATTCCTGATGCTACGTGCATTTAAATATAGTATGTTTAGACTGGTATCTGCTATTGATTTTATTGTACCTCTATTGATCAGCAGATTATCCTGACTTTCTACCTGTCCATCCTTCTTACTATCTTCGCTACCTACTATCTTAGACATGTTCGTGTAGACCTCATCCCCTATCCTAACATTCGGTATCCGAACATCCTCATCCCCGATCCTAACATTCTGTATCCTAACATCCTGATTTGTTGTACTTCTATTATTCAGTAAATTATCCTGACTTATCACCTGCCTGTCATTCTTGCCATCCTCAATGGATTCGTTTCTATACACTTTCTCCCTCACCTTAGCATCTTGTAACCTAGCATCCTGGTTACCATCCCCCTGCCAGATCAGTTTAAACCCTCCCCTACAACTAAATTAAACATTCCCGCCAGGATATTGGACCCTTTGGAGTTTAGATGCAACCCATCCTTAGCAAATAGGTCTTGCCTCCCCCAAAAAATGTCCCAGGTATCCAAGAATCTGAAGCCCTGCCCCTTGCACCAGTCACTCAGCCACGCATTTAACTGCCAGAGCTTTCTATTCTTCCTGTCATTGATACGCGACACGGGTAGTAGTCCTGAGATTACTACCCTTGAGGTCCTACTTTTCAACCTTCTCCCTAATGCCTTGTATTCCTCCTTCAGGACCTCTTCTCTTTTCCTACCTACATCATTGGTACCTACATGTACCAAGATTTCTGGCTGCTCACCCTCCCCCCTCAGAATATTCTCGACACGGTCTGTGATATCCCGTACCCTGGCACCAGGGAGGCAACACACCATCCGAGACTCATTATCGCTATCGCAGAATCTCCTATCCGTACCCCTTACTGTCGAATCCCCAATAACCACTGCATGTCTCTTCCTCTGCTGGACCACAGTATCAGACACGGTGCCAAGGTCCTGGCTGCTGAGGTCTTCCTCTATGAAGTCATCCTCTCCAACCGAATCTAAAATGAGATATCGGTTTTTGAGGGGGACTGCCACTGAGGTGCTGTCTACATAATCTTTATAACTCCTGTCTATCTCCTGCTCGCTCTCCCTAACCAACCGAAGGTCATCCAGCTGCTGCTCCAGACTCTCAATCCGTTCCTTGAGGAGCCGCATCTCGGTGCACTTTGCGCAGATGTAGTTATCAGGGAGTCTGGTCGTCTCCCAGGGGCCCCACATCTGACACTCCAAACACAACACTAATCCCAGATGCATACTGCTGAATATCACTGAGCTCAACACTAAACTAAACTAATAACTCACCCCTCTCTATAATCTCGCCTCTTTCCCGCTCTCGCCGAAGCCCGTTGAGCCAAAGCCGAACCCACTCTGCTCCCTCTCACTCAGCTGCCCGCTCCGACGCTGCTTTTCAAATCGCCCGCGCGCTTCCGGGTGACGTCACGCGCCTGCGCAGTCACTCGCCGCTGTCCCGAACGCTAGAAAGAGAAAAAAAAACCTGGCAGAAAGAATCAAAGGGCAGTTGCTGGGCTTGTGTGAGAGAGAATAAATTGCAGAGGATTCAGGAGTGGGGGAATGGGACTGATGGGATTGCTCCCCTGGGTGTTGGCATTGACCCGATGGGCTGAACATAACACAAGAAAATAGGACCAGGAGTATGCCATTCGGCCCCTCAAGCCTGCCCTGCCATTCAATATGATTGTGGCTGACCTACACTGTACATTACCAGATCCCCATAGAACTCAATTGCCCAATCTTTCAAAAATTTATCTACCTCCAGATTAAATACCTGTAATGATCTGGCCTCTACAACCCTCTTGGGTAGAGAGTTCCAGAGATTCACCACTCTCTATGAAAAGAGATTTCTATATATCTCCAGTTTGGCCAGCCCCTTATCGTATAACTATGTCTCCTCATTCAAGACTCTCCCAGAGTCCGAGACTCTGAATGGTTTCCTTCTGTGTCATTACCAGATAAGGTACTTTACACAGTGAAGGTTTTTCCCTAACCATCCTGGTCAGGTTTAAGTCAGTCTCCTAGAGATGCTGACTCTAGTATAAGTCATTGGTGAGACCAAATTTAGAATATTGTGTGCAGTTCTGGTCGCCGAACTACAGGAAGGATGTCAGTAAGATTGAAAGAGTGCAGAGGAGATTTACTAGAATGTTGCCGGGTTTTCAGGAGTTGAGTTACAGGGAAAGATTGAGCATGTTAGGACTTTATTCCTTGGAGCAGAGAAGAATGAGGGGAGATATGATAGAGGTTTACAAAATGATGAGGGGCATAGACAGAGTTAATGCAAGTAGGCTCTTTCCACCTAGATTAGGAGAGATAAGTACGAGAGGACATGGCTTTAGGGTGAAAGGGAAAAGGTTTAGGGGGTACATTAGAGGGAACTTCTTCACTCAAAGAGTGGTGGGAGTGTGGAACAGGTTGCCATCTGATGTGGTAAATGCGGGCTCGCTCTTAACTTTTAAGAGTAAATTGGATAGATACATGGACAAGAGAGGTCTGGAGGGCTGGGGGCAGGTAAATGGGACTAGCAGAATGTTTCGGCACAGACTAGAAGGACCGAATGGCCTGTTTTCTGTGCTGTAGTTTTCTATGGTTCTGTGCTGAATCAACTACTGTACCCTGCTGTATCTCCTGGACCATCTTGTCCTGGTCTGTCTTGTACTGTTATCCCAGCCTGTTACCCCAGGGCTGGTCTGACCTGGATCATCTAGTCCTGTTACCCCCAGGCTGAAGATCTAAAGTCGTTTCTTGTAATTTCAGGAATGGCTACTCGTTATACTGTGCAGAAATGATGGTTAACATGAAAGATGTCCCAAGCACTGAGCGCATGGTTCTGTGCAGCAAGCAATGGAAGATTATGTCACAGAAGGAGAAGGACATGTACCAGAAACGGTGTGAGCAGGTGAGGGAGCCTCTGGGCTTGAGACACGGCACCAGTTACTCCAGCATAAAGACTGGTAGGGCCCTGAGGAGTGTTGTAGAACAGAGGTACCTTGGAGTTCAGGTACATGGTTCCCTGAAAGTGGCTTCACAGGTACACAGGGTGGTGAAGTTGGCACGCTGGCCTTCATCAGTCAGGGTATCGAATATAGAAGATAGGAGGTCATGGTGCAGTTGTACAAGATGCTGGTGAGGCTAAGCTTGGAGTGTTGTGTTTAGTTTTGGTCACCCTGTTATAGGAAAGATGTCATTAAACTGGAAAGAGTGCAGAAAAGATATATGTTGCCAGGACTTGAGGGACTGTGCTATAGGGAGAGGTTGGACAGGCTAGGACTTTAGTCCTTGGAGCAGAGGAAACTGAGAGGGGCATAGATAGGGTGAATGTACTTAGTCTTTTTCCCAGGGTTGAGGAATCAAGAACTGGAGGGCAGAGGTTTAAGGTGAGAGGGAGAGATTTAATAGGAACTTGAGGGGCAACATTTTTACACAGAGGGGAATATGTATGTGGAACGAACTGCCAGAGAATGTGGTTGAGGTAGGTGCAATTACAATATATAAAAGATAATTGGACAGGTACATGGATAGGAAAAGTTTAGAAGGTTATGGACCAAATGCTGGCAAAGAGGACTAGCTTGGATGGACATCTTGGTCAGCATGGACCAGTTGGGCCGAAGGGCCTGTCTCCATGCAGTATGGCTCTGTGATTTTATGAGTGAGAAGTGCATTGGGTGTTTGAAAGAGAGAGTGTATAAACTTACAAGGCCGTGACAGACCTTGTGGCCTAACCAGTCTCTGCTACCGTTAATGATGTATTGAGCTATATCCTGGTGAATCTGTGCTGGATTCCCTGCAAGCCCAGTGTATCCTTCCCGATTGGCTTTGCTACTTTGTGTGGACATCAATTAGCCGAGTACAAACCGGCAGAGCTGTTGGCTTCACTGGATTAGCTGGATGCCCTTCCCATGTGAGCACTGTTCCTCTTGATGTGATTGATTTGGAAGGACAATAAATGATGCCATTCCGGCATCATCCAGATCCCAACAACAACTTCAGAACATTACTGCAGCCACGAGAAGCTGCATTTATATAGCGCCTTTAGTGTGCCAGACTGCCCCAAGAAGCTTCATCAAACTGGAATCAAAACTGAGGCAAGTTAGGAAATACTAGAGTAAATGACAAAACCCTTGGTCAAAGAATGAGGGTTTTATTGAGGGTCTTGGCAGGGCGAGAGGTTCATAGAGGCCATTCCAGAGTTTAGGAAGACAACTGAAGGTGAAGCTCCCAGTAATAGAGCCAATGATTCAGGGATGAATGAGAGTTGGAGGAGCACCAAGATCTGAAAGATCTCAAAGAGTTGTAGTGTAGGAGGGGGATACAGAGACAGGGATGGGTGTAGGGGCCTGGAGAGAGTTACAGAGACAGGTAGGGGTCTACAGCCTGGCAAGGGTTTACAGAGACAGGGAGGGGTGTAGGAGGGAGTTACAGAGGCATGGAGAGGTGTAGGGACTAGAGAGGGGTAACAAAGGTAGGGAGGGTTTATGACCTGGAGGGGATTGCAAAAATGAGGAAAGAGTTGAGAACAAAGATGAGAATTTTAAAATTAAATTCATTGCTTATCAGAACCTCAGTCAATAACTTCGACCACTGTGTGCTGATTAGCTCCCAGTGCCTCTTGTTTGAAGGTAAAAAGAGAAGCAACAAATCTAAGAAGAAACCAGACGTCCATGGGAATCCACACAAAGTGTGAAGCTGGAGCGGTGTACTCTTCCTCCAATACCAGCTTGCTAGAGCCTTGTATTCTCTCTGATCAGTTTCCAGCTCTTCAGTTACCTGCGGGTGCAATCGCAGGTTCAGATCCCAGCAGGTCAGGTTGTGAAACTTGAACTGAATAAATATCCAAATGTGTGGGCTGGCATCAGGGAAGATCACCAAGGCAACTGCCAGCATGGTCATTAATGGCCTTGAACCTGCTGCTACCTAGTCTGGCCTACGCATTACTGCCCTGGAGGCACTAATGTTCTTTCATGGCCCAATAGCAGGCAGCCTGTTACAATGGGCAGATCGGATGTTCTGAGCTCACTGCATGTGGACAGTTTGAGATTGTCGGGGTTAAAGCATATTGTGACTTTTATTTTCTGTTCCTCAGAAGAAGAAGCAGTACGAGTTGGAGATGCAGCGATTTCTTGAGGTGAGTAAACAGCGTATGGTGCTGCTAACCTCATCCCGAGCTGTGCTCTACTTTATCTGGGAGTGCATGATAGGACAGTGTAGAAGGAGCTCTGTGGAGACACAGGAGACTGCAGATGCTGGAATGTGTAGCAACAAACAAACCGCTGGACTCAGCGGGTCAGGCAGCATCTGTGCAGAGAAATGGGCAGTCGACATTTCAGATTGAGATCCTTCAACTGGACTGAAGGATTGGGGGGCGGCAGACAGTATAAAGAGGTAATGTGAGGTGTTGCATTTTGGGAAGTCAAATCCAGGTAGGAATTTCACAGTGAACAGTGGAGCCCTGGGGAGTGTTGTAGAACAGAGGGACCTTGGAGTACAAGTACATGGTTCCCTGAAAGTGGAGTCACAGGTAGACAGGGTGGTGAAGGCTTTTGGCACGTTGGTCTTCATCAGTCAGGGCACTGAGTATAAAAGTTAGAGGTCATGGTGCAGTTGTACAGGACGCGGGTGAGGCTGCACATGGAGTATTGTGTTCAGGTTTGGTCACCCTCCTACAGGAAGGATGTGATAAACTGGAACGAGTGCAGAAAAAATTTACGAGGATGCTGCCCGGACTTGAGGGACTGAGTTATAGGGAGAGGTGGGATGGGCTAGCTCTTTGTGCCTCAGAGCGTAGGAGACTGAGAGGTGATCTTATAGAGGTGTATAAAATCATAGATAGGGTGAATGCACTCAGTCTTTTTCCCAGAGTTGGGGTATCAAGAACTAGAGGCCATAGGTTCAAGGTGAGAGGGCAAAGATTTAAGAGGAGCTTGAGGGACAGTCTTTTTACACAAAGGGTGGTATGTGTGTGGAATCAAGGGAAGTGGTTGAGGCAGGTACGATAACAATTTTTGAAAGACATTTGGATAGGTACATGGATAGGAAAGGTTTAGAGGGATATGGGCCAAACGCAAGCAAATGGGACTAGCTTAGATGGGGCATCTTGATTGGCATGGACTGGTTGGGCCGAAGGGCCTGTTTCCGTGCTGTATAACTCTATGACTCTACAACTCAAAGCTTATGAGGAATAATCTATTGCTGTGTTGCTCAGAGCTTGCCAGAGGAAGAACGGGAGAGAGTGTTATTGAAGGAGAAGATTGGGGGAAGCAAAGTCATGAACAACGTCACAGGAAATGCACAAAACAATGGCCCTCAGCGGCTAAAACCTAGCGCTCCAAGCTCGCCAGCATCACCAACCAGCAAGGTGAGTCCTCACACAGCCACTATTCAGTTACATTTGACCTGATCTGGGCTAGCACCAAAGCAGTCGAATGCCTGGCGTCAGTGTCTGGGGTCGGTGGTTCAAGGAGGCAGCTCACTGTCGCTCCCACATCACAGCAAAGAGGAAACAGGGAAAGTGCCAGCCCTACCAGCAACTTGGGACCCAGCACCGACTACATCTGAAGGCAGGTTGCTGAGAAAGGACCTTGTGCTGCATGTGGGAGGATTCCCACTCTATGGAGGTCAGGTGATGACAGAATCCAACCGAGCCCAGCCCTTCCCTTCCCCCATGAGAGTCCGTGACTGTGAGACCTGTCCCCCAGTGAGAGCACCACAACAAAGGAGGGGAGAAGCAAAGGACTGCAGATGCTGGAATCTAGATGAAAAACTCGATGATGCTGGAAAGCCTCATCATGGGAGCAGATGCAGTGGAGGCAGAGAAACTGAGAAAAAGGGATCGCGCCCTTGCAGGAGACGGTGGGAGGAGCTGTAATCGAGGTAGCTGTGGGCGGCAGTGGGTTTGTGGAAGATGTCGATGGATGAGGAATCTCCTGAGATGGAGATGGAAAGATCGAGGAAGGAGAGAGAGGTGTCAGAGATGGTCCACGTGAATTGGAGAGCTGGGTGAAAATTTATGGTGAAATTTATGAAACTGTTGAGTTCTGCACGGGTACAAGAGATGGCACCAATGCAGTTGTCGATATAGCGGGGAAAGAGTTGAGGAATTGGGCCGGAGTAGGCTTGGAACAAAGACTGTTCAACGTAGCCAACAAGTAGGCAGGCACAGCTGGGGCCCATGCGAGTGCCCATGGCTACGCCCTTGGTCTGCAGAAAGTGAGAGGAATCGAAAGTGAAGTTGTTCAGGGTGAGGACAAGTTCAGCCAGGTGGAGGAGAGAGTTAGTGGGAGGGGACTGGTTCTGTCTCTGGTCAAGAAAGAAGTGGAGGGCGGTGAGGCTGTCATGATGGGGAATAGAGGTATACAGGGACAGGACATCCATGGTGAGGATGAGGTTGAGCACATGAATTTGAGTAATTTGAGATTGAATTATGCTCGTGCCCGTCTTTGTATTGTTCGCTCCTTGGATATTCTACACCAGAGAGAAAGGCCATTCACCCTCAGATGTGTTGCTGCAAGTGGTTAGATCCTGCTGTCCAAAACAAAATAATTGCAGTGATGGGTATCAGATCTGAAACATAACTGTTTCTCTCTCCACAGATGCTGCCCGACCTGCTCTGTCTTCCCAGCATTTCCAGTTTTTATTCCAAATTTCCAGCATGGGCAGTTTTTTGACTTTCAGCTCAATGGTTGTTGGTTTTATCTTTAAACCCTGCCAATGTTTCTGGCCATCTTTTCATTTTGTGAATCTCTTTTTCCCGCTGCAGAGTATCCCTGACTGGCCACAGCAGCCCATTTCCGCCATGTTCCTTTTTTTCCAGGAAAAGCGGAAGAAGAACCCCAATCTCACGGAGAGCGAGCTGACACGCCAGCTTGCCAGAATGTGGAATGAACTGTCAGAGAAGAAAAGGGTAGGGCTGGTTAGTCAGAGGCTGTTTGGGGAAGGAGGCTCCATGTCCGCACCTGCTTGCTGCTTCTCTCTGAATTTGCTCCGGTCTCCCGTTTCACCCCAAGACAGAAGGTGACTCCAAGGTCATTCCTCAGTGAGATTAGGAACGTTATCACTTCTGGTGCTGTATCAAATCATACGGCACTGAAATAGGCCCTTCGGCCCAACTGGTCCATGCTGACCAGGATTCCCATCTGAGCTAGTCCCATTTGTCCATGTTGGCCCACATCCCTCTAAACCTTTCCTATCCATGTACCTGTCCAAGTATCTTTTAAATGTTGTTAATATACCTGCCTCACCCACTTCCTCTGACAGCTCATTCCATATATTGACCACCCTCTGGGTGGAAAAAGTTGCCCCTCAGGTTCCTATTAAATCTCTCTGCCCTCACCTTAAACCTGTGTCCTCTAGTTCTCAATTCTCCAACCCTGGGAAAAAGACTGTGCATTCACCCTATCTATGCCCCTCATGATTTATACACCTCTACAAGATCCCCCCTCATTCTCCTACATTTCAATGCAAACCTCCTCAACCTCTCTCCATAACTCAGTCCGTCGAGTCCCATGTCCCATATCACTCAATGTAGACAGAAGGGCACATGATGCCAATTTAGAATGGTACGTGTTGGCATCACTGGCAAAGTCAGCAGTAATTATCCATCCTTGTGATCTCAAGTATTGTGTTGCTAGGCCATTCCACAGAACGTTTTACAGTCAACCACATTGCTGTGTAGTCTGGAGTCACATTAGACTGGGTAAGGGTGGCAGGTTTTTTCTCAAGGACAGTGATTTGGCTGGTAGAGCCGCTGCCTCACAGTGCTGGAAGCCCGGGTTCAATACTGACCTCTGGCGCTGTCTGTGTGGAACTTGCACGTTCTCCCTGTCACTGCATGTGTTTCCTCTGGGTGCTCCAGTTTCCGCCCACATCCCAAAGACCTGCAGGTTGATAGGTTAATTGGGTTCTGTAAATTGCCCCTAGTGCTTAGGTGAGTGGCAATGTGGGGAGAATTTAAAAGAAAATGATTAATGTAGGATCAGTCTACATGAGTGATTGATGGTCAGCACAGTCTCAGTGGGCTGAAGGGCCTGTTTCCATGCTGTATCTCTCCATGACACTAAGGACATTAGTCACTTGGGTGAGTTTTTACCACATTACTAAGACCAGATGTCTTTTTAAATTCCAGATTACTAACTGAGCTTAATTTGGGTATCTTGGAGACCAGGCAGTATATCATCAGGTACAGCTCCAGGGTCAGGGTGGGTTCAAGGCTTCTGTAACATCCTCCACTTGCAGATCCCTCTCTGGATTGTAAGTCCAGGCCTCTGGGTTACCAGTCAGGTAACGACCGCTGTGCTCCCACTGTATCCCACTGAGGCAAGTACAGGGACGTTGAACCTGTGGAAGACGTTGGTTGGGCCATTCTGAAGGCCTCACCTGAGGAAAGATTCGTAGAGGGGGTACCGAGTTTCTCAGGACAGGGACTCCAGCTCCAGGGTTAGACTGGACAAGTTGGGGTTGTTCCTGGAGCAGGGGATGACCGGAGATTTGATACAGGTGGACAGTGTCCTGGCTTCTAATATTTCAAGGACTAGAGGACACTCTTTGGATAAAAGATACAAGACGGATGTGTGGGACAGAGGTGACAGTCTACCTTGAAGTGTGGTGAACACGATCGGTGAGGGTTTTCCAGGGAGATTTGGAAAGGCATGATGGGAAATAATTTCTTGGACTAAAGGGAAAGAGCTGGGGGGTGGGGGGAAGGGCGGCTGGGTGGGGGTTGTTGTATTGACAAGACTTCTCTGTAAGAGCCGAATGATCTCGGTGAGTTCCTGTGCCACTTTGACTTGATTTGTCCCTTCGCCACTTGTTCACATCATCCACATTTTAACCCATTTGGCAGATCCTGTTGTGTCTCCCTCCCCCTGTGGTGAGAGCTTCAGTGTCTGGTCGACTGTTTCCCAGTGGAACTCACCCACAACACTTCCCCCTGGCCCAGTCCCCACCCCTGCCATCCCTACATTGTGCCCATCTCTTACTGGACATTTGAGACACGTGATTTCACCCTTGTGACACTTCCCCATAAATCCTGCCCCTCTCCTGACCCTACACCTCGCCCAGTCCTGCTTCTGCCCCGCCCCCGCTCTCTCTCTTCCCCCCGGAGTCTGTGAGCAGACAGGAGCTCTGCCGGTGACATTCTGATCTCTTCGATCCATGTTTTCCAGGAGAAGTACAAGAAGATGGAAAGGACCTTGAAGGCAGAGCACGAGCAGAAGATGCAGAACTTCCTGAAGGAGAGCAAGGATACCGGGGTCCCAAGGAAGGCAAGGCTACCTGAGTCCCCCAAAACAGCTGAGGAGTTGTGGGAGCAGGCAGTGGTTAGGGATTACCTGGTGAAGCACCAGGTGAGCAACCAGGTCCATCAAGCACCTGTTATTGATCTTCAGGTGCCTGGTTTCAGGATTGGGGCATCGTTGGTACAGGTCCAAAGGTGGTGGTGCACTGCCCATTGGGGACGGCAGTCTCTGCGAAGGTTCACCTGTGGGCTGTTGGGTAAATTGTATTTATTTAGCACCTTTACACCCCAGGATGGTCCATCGGTCGCTGTCAGAGGCTCCAATCGCCCATCATCGGGCTCGTATCCCGGGTTCAAGCCTTCTGGAATGTTTTCCACCTGCTGATCTCTCCTTTTTCTCACCACTCTGTTTCTTGGCTTTATCCACTCTGTGCAACTGTTTCCCATTTTTGTGTCTTGTCTAATTTGAGAAGTACTGGAATCTCAAACATTTGTAACAATGAGAGATGGGTGAGGGGTGCGGACAGGGGAAAGGAGGGGCAGGGAGGAACTCAGCAGAGGGCTGGAAAACACAGCAAGTGAGATGCACCGAGAGAGAGAGGAGAGGGGAGAAGGGTCAAGAGGAAGTCGAGATATAGAGTCATAGAACACAGAACCAGGCCCTTCAGCCCAACTGGTCCATGCCAACTAAGCCAGTCCCATTTGTCTGTGTTTGGCCCATATCCCTCTAAACCTTTCCTGTCCATGTACCTGTCCAAGTGTCTTTTAAACGTTGTTAATGTACCTGCCTCAGCCGTTTCCTCTGGCAGCCTGTTCCACATACCCACCACACTCTGCATGAAGAAGTTGCCCCTCAGGCCCCAATTAAAACTTTCCCCTCTCACCTTAAACCTATGCCTAGTTTTTGATTCTCTTTCCCTGGGAAAAAGACTGTGTGCATTCACCCTATCGATGCCCCTCGTGATCTTATACACCTCTATAAGGTCCCCCCTCAGTCAAACTACACTCCAAGGAATAAAGTCCCAGCCTGCCCAACCTCTCCCTGTAACTCAGGCCCTCGCGTCCTGGCAACATCCTCGTAAATCTTCTTTGCACTCTTTCTAACTTAGTGATATCTTTCCAATAACAGGGTGGCCAAAACAGTACACAATACTCCAGGTGTGGTCTCACCAACATCTTGTACAATATAACCATAGAACCATACAGCACAAAACAGGCCCTTCGGCCCACCATGTTGTACCGTCCATCAAACCACCCTCACACTATCTAACCCCTTCCTCCCGCATATCCCTCTATCTCACATTCCTTCATATGTCCCAGCTCCTATCCTCAATGCCCTGACAGCATGCCAAATGCCTTTTTCACCAGTCTGTCTACCTGTGACCTGTGGACATATGAAATAGAAACAGGAGTTTGCCACCCACTCCTTGCGTCTGCTCTACCATTGAACGAGATCGGGGCTGGTCTTTTAGTTCAGCATCCCCTCCCTGCACTAACCCCATTCTCCTTCATTTCCTTCTATTGATGTCTGTGTTGAACATAGTCAGTGACTGAAGCTCTGCAGCCCTCCTGTGGAGGGAGTTCCAAACGTTCACTGCACTCAGGGTAAAGACACATTTTCACATATCAGGTCACTGTTTAGAAATAAGAATCGTCCATGGAGGATGGAGATGAGGCAGAGTTTTTCTCTCAGTGGTGAGTCTTTGGAACTCTCTTCCTCAAAGGGGGATGGAATATTGATAAGGCAAAGGTGGATAAACTCTTGAGAAGCTAGTGGATGATGGGTTACCATGGATAGTCAGACAATCAGATCACCGTGATCTTACGACGAACTTACTACCAGATTTGAGGAGCCAAGTGGCCTGCTCTTACTCCAGATTCCTACATGCCCTTGTGTTCCTGGGTGCTCCCTCTACTTGGAGACTGATTCCAGACACCGTGGCCAGGAGGGATATCATCCCTGCAGCTACTGTCACCTCCCGCTCTTCTGAACCAGAGCATGGGTCATCTGAATCTCTCCACACAGAGCCAACCCCCCCACCCTTCCATCCCAGGATTCAGCCCAGTGAACCCTCGCTGCGTTCTTTCTGTCTCAAATAGATCCTTCCTTTGGGTAGGGGGACCAGATCACACAATATTCCAGACACAGAGGGAGGGTCATGTCCAGTGAGTGACCCAGCCTGATTCCCCCTCACTGATGGATTGGGCTGTTACTGAGTTTGTTTGGAGGCCTCTTGCTTTTGTTAATCCCTTTACGCACTGCTCTTCATGTCTACAGAATGACCGCAAGAAGGTGCAGTCAGCAATGGAGGCAGCCTGGATGGCCATGGAAGAGGAAGAGAAGATTCCCTGGATTAAGAAGGCAGCAGATGACCAGAGGAGATACAAGGTATGTGCCTCACCATTGGGCTCCCAGCTCTAAGAACATAAGACATGGGATCATCAGTTGGTCAGTCGGCCCCTCGGGCCTGCTCTGCTGTCGAATAAAACCGTGGTTGATCCAATCTTGGCCTCACACCACTTCCCCGCTCCCTCCAAGTGCAGGCAGATGAGAATAGCTCGCTGGGCAACACTGGATGAGTAGGGCCGAAGGGCCTGTTTCTGTGCTGTATGTCTCTGTGATTCCACATAGCCCTTGATTCCCTTGTAGTTCAACTGTGGGTCCTGATGAAGGGTCTTGACCTGAAATGTCGACTGTTTATTTCCCTCCATAGATGCTGCCTGACCTGCCAGTAGTGAAGTCGTTGTACACTTGCACTAATCTATTATTTGAGTTCTAAACACATTTTGCGCCCTTAGATTTAAATCATGGTCCCCATTGTTGGTGTGTCAGAGGTGACGATCTGCAGGTGGGACACTAACCCATGACCCAGCTCAGCGAGGGGACCTGACTGTGCCCTGTGACATTACCCCATGATCCACTGTCACCTCACCTCCCTGTTCCCCACGGCCAGCGTTTACAGTGTGGATGGACGATGTGCCTTCTGATGGGGGCTGCCATTGTGTTACAGAGGGAACTGTCCGAGAGTCAGTGTACGACAGACACAGCTCCGACCACCAAGAAGCTGAAATTTGATGGGGAGCCAAAAAAGCCACCAATGTAAGTGACCATCAATGGTGTCCCTCTGAGTACTGCCGCTGTCTGCAGACTGCCCCACGGTGTCCCTCCCATCACTGCCGCTGTCTGCAGACTGCCCCACGGTGTCCCTCCCATCACTGCCGCTGTCTGCAGACTGCCCCACGGTGTCCCTCCTATCACTGCCGCTGTCTGCAGACTGCCCCACGGTGTCCCTCTGACCACTGCCGCTGTCTGCAGACTGCCCCACGGTGTCCCTCCTATCACTGCCGCTGTCTGCAGACTGCCCCATGATGTCCCTCTGACCACTGCCACTGTCTGCAGACTGCCCCACGGTGTTGCTCTGATCACCACCAGTGCTCCCACACTGACTCTGGTGTTGTCCATTCACCACCAGTGTCTGCAGACCACCTTCCAGAGGTGACAGGGCAGACCCTGATGTGTGCTGTGCTGGTCTGTCCCCTGCAGGAGTGGGTACCAGATGTTCTCTCAGGAGCTGCTGACGAGTGGGGAGCTCAGCCACTTTGGGCTGAAGGAGAGGATGGTGGAAATCGGCCGGAGGTGGCAAAAACTCAGCCAAACCCAGAAAGAAGTGTACACGAAACAGGTGGATCAACAGCAGCAGGAATACAAGGCTGAGCTGGGGATCTGGCTCAAGGTGGGTACCTTCTGACCGTCCACAGGGCTTTCCCCACTGGTACTGTACCCCGGTGTTATACAGCGACAGACCCGTCCCCACCGGTACCGTACCCCGGTGTTATACAGCGACGGACCCGTCCCCACCGGTACCGTACCCCGGTGTTATACAGCGACGGACCCGTCCCCACCGGTACCGTACCCCGGTGTTATACAGCGACGGACCCGTCCCCACCGGTACCGTACCCAGGTGTTATACAGCGACGGACCCGTCCCCACCGGTACCGTACCCCGGTGTTATACAGCGACGGACCCGTCCCCACCGGTACCGTACCCCGGTGTTATACAGCGACGGACCCGTCCCCACCGGTACCGTACCCCGGTGTTATACAGCGACGGACCTGTCCCCACCGGTACCGTACCCAGGTGTTATACAGCGACGGACCCGTCCCCACCGGTACCGTACCCCGGTGTTATACAGCGACGGACCCGTCCCCACCGGTACCGTACCCCGGTGTTATACAGCGACGGACCCGTCCCCACCGGTACCGTACCCCGGTGTTATACAGCGACGGACCTGTCCCCACCGGTACCGTACCCAGGTGTTATACAGCGACGGACCCGTCCCCACCGGTACCGTACCCTGGTGTTATTGTTTTAAGCAGATTTATTTGATCATTTGCACCATTTGTTGTCCATGTAAATTTGAGCTTGACACTTTTCATCTCTTTCAGTCACTTTCTCCACAAGACAGAGCTGTGTACAAGGAGTACACCTCCACGGTGAGTATCTCAGAATGCAGAAGCAGCGCTCTCAGGAGACATGACAACAAGGCACTGATACCTGTGGCACACCACGTCACAGGCCTCCAGTCTGAAAAACACCCCTCCACCAGCCTCTGCCTCCTCCACCAAGCCAATTCCGTATCCAACTGGCTGCTCACCCTGGATTCCATCTCACCTTCCAGACCAGCCTACCACACGGGACCTTGTCAAAGGCCTTACTAAAGTCCATGTAGACAACGTCTACCGCCCTGCCCTCATCAGTCCTTGTAGTCACCTCTTCAAACCCGATCAAATTTGTGACACTTGATCTCCCACACACAAAGCCACACTGACCACCCCTAATCAGTCCCTGCCTTTCCAAATGCAGGTAGATCCTGTCCCTCAGAATCCCCTCCAGTAATGTTCCCACCACTGATGTCAGGCTCACCAGCCTGTAGTTCCCTGGCTCGTCCTTGCTGCCCTTCTTAAATAAAGGCACAGTATTAGCCACTGTCCGGTCTTCTGGTACCTCTCCTGTGACCAGGCCCCTTTGCTTCCCCATGATGTCCTTAGACACACTTGACCAGGTTCTGGGATTTATCCACCTTTTTTGTAACATAATGTTTCAGCACGTCTCTCTTCTCTCGGAGACACGGGGCTGCAGATGCTGGAATCAGTCCTGACACAGGGATCGACCTGAAACATTGACATCCTTACCCCAGTATATTGTTTGGTCACTAGCGTCTTCCCTGAACCCCCCAGCTTGCATGACCCTCTCCACATAAATCAGGCAAGGAGTTGACGAGTTTGGTTTACACGGAGCTGGGAGTTTGGGGGTCACTCCCTCCGCCCCCCCCCTCCCCCCCGGTGAAGAGTTTCTGTGCCGTCAGCTGCCACCGGGGTCTGACAGTCGGAGAGCAGCAGTGGCCCACGTCTCACTCCATTCTCCTTCATTGCAGAAGCGCAAGGGTCCAGGCAAGGCGGGGGGTCCCTCGGCCAAGGCAAGGGTCACGGAGCTGGTCAGCTCGGTGAGTTCTCGCATCCTGAGCCGTCCCGGTTATGTCACTGAGTCCCACCCCCCCACCCACCCCCCTCACCCAACGACACTCGATCCCTCCCTCCCTCCCTCCCCTTCCCCTCCCCCTCACCCAGTGACATTCAATCCCTCCCCCTCACCCGCGACACTCGACCCCTCCCTCCCTCCCTCCCTCCCTCACCCCCTCACCCAGCGACACTCGTTCCCTCCCTCACCCCTTCCCCCTCCCCCTCACTCAGTGACACTCAATCCCTCCCCCTCACCCGTGATACTCGACACCTCCCAGTGACACTCAACCTCTTCCTCCCTCACCCACCCACCCTCTTTACCAAGTGGCACTCGACCTCTCTCACCCTCATCCCTCCTACTCTCCCCAACCTTCCTTCCTTCCCTCCCTCCCCCACATTCACTCCTCCCTCCCTTCTATCTCACTCTCTGTCCCTCACCCTTTCTCTCTCCCCCTGCCCCTCACTGTCCCTCCCACCACCACCCCATACTGTCTCCTCCCCTCCCCCCAATCTCAGCTCTCCCCTCCCTGCCTCTGAACCACCACCGATTTCTCTCAGGAATCATCAGAGGGTGACGACGAAGGTGGGGACGAGGATCCTGAGAGGAGCGACTCTTCTGATTCCGATGAGGACGGAGTCGAGTCATCAGGGACATCCGACAGTGGGTCAGACAGCGATGAGGTAGTGAGTGAGGCCCTTGATAGATGTGACAGTGTGCCCCTCCCTCAGTGTGCCCCTCCCTCAGTGTGCCCCTCCCTCAGTACCACCCCTCCCTCAGTGTGCCCCTCCCTCAGTACCACCCCTCCCTCAGTGTGCCCCTCCCTCAGTACCACCCCTCCTTCAGTGTGCCCCTTTTATTTTACAATTAGGATGTCTTTATTACATATTTCACACGCTCTTCAAATTAATTTCCATCTCAGACCGCATAAAGAACACAATATTACCAAACATCCAGGTAAACACAACAACACTCACCACCTGCTCCCCCCCACCCCCCCCCCCCCCCACAACACACTGTCTCGGACATGGCCTGGAAACCACCGTCCAGACTGACTGACAGAGGCACAGAACTGCCACAGCATTGCACAAAGACAACAGTCTGAAAGGTGATGTCTTCACAGGAGCCATACCTCCAGGAGGTGCAACTGCTGCGTAGGACCAAGGCCCCTCCATCTCAGAGCCACAGCCACCATGATAAGGCACCACGCAGCCAGTAATCACAAAACACTGCTGGTCCGATAAACAGCGACACAACCAGCAGGGCACACCAGTAATTAGTCCCGTGAAGGAGAAGTGTGGAGAAAGGAGAGGTGGGAGTCTTCTCCAGACAAGCAGACAGTCCGTGTGATGAAACTCCAGCACCGTCCCTCCCACAGCACTCAGAACACAGACTCTAACACCTGGCAAAACAGAGTCCTTCCATGAAGAAAACTGGTCCAGCCCACCGCTGCAGATGAAACCCACACTCCCCCACCGCCCAACATTCTCCACAACTGCACCTCTGGATTTATACAAACACAACATCAGTTCGACGGGAGAGCGCACTCAGTCAGCCTCTCTCAGTACCGCCCCTCCCTCGGTGTGACACTCCCTCAGGTGGGGGTGAGGTGAGTTACTGGGGAGAGCCAAAGGGAGGGAGCTGGAGCAAACATGGGAGTGAGAGAGAGTGTGGGATTAGAGAGTGAACGTTAATCGGAGAGGGTGGGAAGGGGTCTTCGGAGGGAAGTCATAGATTGTCTTTAACCCTGTTCGTCTTTCTTTGTAGAATGATGAGGATGTGGAGGGGGAGGGGGACCAGTCTGAGGCCAGCTCTTCCTCCTCGTTTGCCTCCTCTTCCTCCTCGGATGACGAGGGCTCTGACTCAGATTCCGACTGATGCCTGTCTCGGAGGGTCGGTGAGAAGGTTGGGGAGCACTGACACTGACTCCAGTCACTGGGTGTCCGAGAGGCTCCGCGGACCCGTGGTCATGTCACCAGGACCTCAGCTCGCCACACGTCCCTGTCCCGCTGGCGACTCCCTGCTGTAAATACACATGTTTGTCCGTGTGACCAGCAGCTCCCCACTGGAACTAAAACATGGACATGGACATTTACAGGTCACTGTTTTTAATGTTTTACTGTACTGCCATCGTTTGATCAATGAATCCCTCCGCCCTCACTGTTGGGGTTTGAATCTCAGAGCCTTGAGTCACGGGGATCGGCAGATATAGCACTGACCCAGGTGCTCAGTCTCTACCCAAGGTCTCTCTGACACGTCCTTTCACTGTCCTGTCCTGTTGCAGTTGTTGCTGAGGGTAAGCTCGGAGCAGAGGGAGAGATGTGAGTCGATGAGTTCAGATCCCAAGTGGAATTGAACTTAGGGAATTGAGGCTGATTTGTTGTTTCATCTGCTCTGGGTGAAGTTACCTTGTCCCAGAGCAGCTTCAGTACTGGGACCACGAGGGCCTTACTGTAGGTGAAGGTTCAAAGTAACCTTTCCTTGTGTTATTGGATGAGGATTCTGCTTCTCTCTGCTGGCTGAATCATCCTCAACTCTGAGCAGGTTCACCTTACCTGAACTCATCCGTCAGGATATTTAACAGGCAGGCTCTGGGTTAGAGCTGTCCGGCTTCACTCCAATTCCACACAGTTGGTTTTGCTTGCAAGACTTGGGTTTATTTGCACTTGTTTGCTGGAGGTGGGTGTCACAGGCAAGCCCAGCAGTCATCACCCATCCCCAGCTGGTCATGAGTGGGAGTGAGCTGGATTCCACAACCCCCGCTGACCACAGCGCTGTTGGGAGGGTGTTCCAGGATTTAAGACCCACTTTTGATATGGGATTGGCAATAAGGCAGGGAGGGGAACCTGCAAGTGGTGGTGTTCCCTACACCCACTGCCCTTGTCCTCTGGATGACTCAGGTTGTGTGTTGAGAGGTGCTGCTGGTATCTCACTGGGTAACTGTGGTGCATTTTGTAAATGGTGGAGGGGTGAATGGGGAGCAGGGTGCTTTGTCCTGAAGCTTCTTGAGTTAAACCTGCACTCACCCAGGCAAGTGGAGACTGTTCCATCACACTCCTGACCGGTGCCTTGTAACTGGTGACAGGTCTTGGGGTGCCAGGAGATGAGTGACTGGGGCAAGCGCAGGGCAGTAATTGGAGACCAAGCAAGAGTAGGTGGAGCAACTTGTTCACTGTGCGATGTGGTGCCTGTTCTGGGGTCAGCTGGCACTGGCAGAACCAGGAAACACTCCGACAAACTTGGTCCAGTTTATCTTTCTCTCTTGTAATAAATGATGAGCGATCTAGCAGACGGTTCTGGCGGGCAGGAGAGACTTCAATTACTGAATATTAAATGACAGTAACGTGTTCAGTTACCAGTCTGTACCATTCACTTTTATGTAAAGGACCAAGTGAACATCCAGCTTCAGACACTCCATGCTGCAACAACAAGTGGTAACCTTGGCATTTCTTTGCTTGTATCTTGTGTTTGAAAGTTCGACTGAGTTGCTGTGTTTTCTGCAGCAATTTTATGTGCAGAAAGTTGCTTAACGTAATTCCAGAGCCGTCGGAAAAGCTGCTTGGTGAGCAGTTCCTGGGGGGCGAGCAGAGCTCACCTCAAATTTGCTGTGAAAATCCCACAATCCATGCCGTCGGGATGTTTCGGAAAACAGTTTTAAAATTGAGCTGTGATCTGGAGATATCATCGCTTCTACTGAAATGACAAGATCCTGCATAGATTCAGATGCTAACCAAGGCAGCTGACAACTTCACAATAAACCTTGGTTCAAAACAAACATCGTATGCCTCTCGTTAACCACAAAAATCAGCACAAGCCCGTGCTCACTCCTGGGGAGAAGCTGAAACGGCACTCAAGGTTCCTGGCCTGAATAACCCTGTACCACACAGTGCGGGGGTGAGTGGCTGGAGGATCACCTTTTGCAGACAGGCAGATTAGTCAAAGTGCTAATGAACAAGGCCATTCAGCCCTCAGATCCTACCCCACCATTCAACATCACAGCTGATCCTGGTGCCCAAGACCATTTCCTACATCTTCCTCCCATTCTTTGATTCCCATATGAACAGATATCTATCGATCTTGGTTTTGAAAGAACCCAGTGCCCAATATTCCCACAGCTTCTGGCTGGAGGCTTCCAAGGATTCATTGTCCTCTGTATGAAGAACTTTCTCTTCACCTCAGTGTGGGTGGAAGTCAGAAACAGGAAGGGAGCAATCACTCTATTGGGATCTACGGACCCCCCCCCCCCCAATAGCAACAGAAGCACTGAGGAGCAGATTGGGAGGCAGATTTTGGAGAGGTACAAAAATAACGGGGTTGTTGTCATGGGTGATTTCAACTTCCCTAATATTGATTGGCACCTCCTTAGTGTAAAGGGGTAGATGGGGCAGAGTTTGTTAGGTGTGTCCAGGAAGGATTCCTGACACAGTATGTGGACAGGCTGACTAGAGGGGAGGCCATTCTGGACCTGGTACTAGGCAATGAGCCTGATCAGGTTTCAGATCTCTCAGTGGGAGAGCATTTTGGAGACAGTGACCATAACTCCTTGACCTTTACCATAGCCTTGTAGAGGGATAGGAGCAGACGATATGGGAAAGTGTTTAACTGGGGGAGGGGGAATTATGATGCTATTAGGCAGGAACTTTGGAGTGTAAATTGGGAACAGATGTTCTTGAGGAAGTGCACAATGGAAATGTGGAGGATATTTAGGGAGTACGTGCATGGGGCTCTGGATAGGTTTGTCCCATCAAGGCAGGGTAAGGATGGTAGAGTGAAGGAACCGTGGTTGTCAAGAGATGTAGAATATCTTGTCAAGAGGAAGAAAGAAGCTTACCTGAGGTTTAGAAAGCATGGATCAGACGGCTCTGGAGAGTTACAAGGTAGCCAGGAGGGAGCTTAAGAATGGACTTATGAGAGCTAGAAGGGGGCATGAGAAGGCCTTGGCAAGTAGGATTAAGGAAAACCCCAAGGTGTTCTACATGTATGTGAAGAATAGGAGGATGAGTAGAGTGAGGGTAGGACCAATCAGGGATAAAAGAGGAAACATGCGCCTGGAGACGGAAGAGGTAGGGGAGATCCTTAATGAATACTTTGCTTCAGTGTTCACCAGTGAGAGAGACCTTGATGTTTGTGAGGATGGTGTACGACAGGCTGATACACTAGGGCATGTCGACGTGAGGAAAGGGGATGTGCAGGAACTTTTGAAAAACATTAGGATAGATAAGTCACCGGGGCCGGACGGGATATATCCAGGGTTATTACGGGAAGCGAGGGAAGAGATTGCTGCGCCTTTGGCGATGATCTTTGCATCCTCACTGGCCACAGGAGTAGTGCCAGATGATTGGAGGGTGGCAAATGTTGTTCCTTTGTTCAAGAAAGGGAGTAGGGATAACTCTGGGAATTACAGACCAGTGAGTTAGTGGTTAGGGTTAGTTACTTCACTGGTGGGAAAATTACTGGAGAAGGTTCTTAGAGACAGGATTTATGGGCATTTGGAGAAGCATAGGCTGATTAGGGACAGTCAGCATGGCTTTGTGAGGGGCAGGTCGTGTCACGAGCCTGATTAAATTCTTTGAGGATGTGACAAAGCACATTGATGAAGGTAGAGCAGTGGATGTGGTGTACGTGGACTTTAGTAAGGCGTTTAATAAGGTTCCTCATGGAAGGCTCATTCAGAAAGTCAGGAGGCATGGGATCCAGGGAATCTTGTCTGTGTGGATTCAGAATTGGCTCGAACATAGAAGACAGAAGGTGGTTGTAGACAGAGCATATTCTGACTGGAGGTCGGTGACCAGTGATGTTCTGCAGGGATCTGTTCTGGGACCCCTGCTCTTTGTGATTTTTATAAATGACTTGGATGAGGATGTGGAAGGGTGGGTTAGTAAGTTTGCTGATGATACAAATGTTGGTGGTGTTGTGGATAGTGTAGAAGGTTGCTGCAGGACATTGATAGGACGCAGAGCTGGGCTGAGAAGTGGCAGATGGAGTTCAACCTGGAAAAGTGTGAAGTGATTCACTTTGGAAGATCAAATTTGAAGGCAGAATACAAGGTTAATGGCAGGACTCTTAGCAGTGTGGAGGAACAGAGGGATCTTGGGGTGCACATCCATAGATCCCTCAAGGTTGCCGCGCAGGTTGATAGGGTTGTTAAGATGTATGGTGTGTTGGCCTTCATTAGTCGGGGTATTGTGTCCAAGAGCCGTGAGATGATGTTGCAGCTCTATAAAACTCTGGTTAGACCACACTTGGAGTATTGTGTTCAGTTCTGGTCGCCTTGTTATAGGAAGGATGTGGAAGCTTTTGGGAGGGTGCAGAGGAGATTTACCAGGATGCTGCCTGGATTGGAGAGCACGTCTTATGAGGATAGGTTGAGCAAGCTAGGGCTTTTCTCTTCGGAGCAAAGGAGGATGAGAGGTGACTTGATAGAGGTGTACAAGATGATAAGAGGCATAGATCGAGTGGACAGTCAGAGACTTTTTCCCAGGGCGACAATGGCTCACATGAGGGGGCATAATTTTAAGGTGATTTGAGGAAGGTATGGGGGAGATGTAAGAGGCAAGGTTTTTATTTACAGAGAGTGGTGGGTGCGTGGAACGCACTGCCAGCAGAGGCTGTGGGGGCAGATACATTAGGGACATTTAAGAGACTCCCATAGGCACAGGGACATCGGCACACCTTGGCTCCCATAGGAACATGAATGCTGGAGAAATGGAGGGCTATTTAGGAGGGAAGAGTTAAATTGATCTTAGAGCAGGATAAAACGTCTGCACAACATTGTGAGCCGAAGGTCTTATACTGTGCTGTAGTGTTCAATGTTCTAAATGGGCTGACCCTCATCCTGAAACAGGGACCCCAGCTCCAGATTACATAATGGTTATGTAGAGTCACACAGCACAGAAACAGGTCCTCAGCCCACCATGTCCACCTACAGTAATCCCATTTACCGGCATGGTCTGTGCCCTTACCTGCTTTGGCGATTCCTCATCCAGATACTTCCTAAATGTGAGAGTCTCTGCCTCCATCACCCCTCAGGTAGTGCCTTCCAGATCCCAGCTGCTTCCTCAATTCTCCCTTTACTCCTCACCTTAAACTTACAGCCTCTGGCTTTAGACATCTCTATTATGGGGAAGTTTCTCACTACCCACCCAATCTCTGCCTCAGAATTTTGTACCTGTCAGGTATCCTCTCAGTTTTCTCCACTCCAAGGAAAGCAAACCCTGTCTCTCCCATAACTAAAATGCTCCAATGTCTTGGTGAATCTCCTCTGCACCCTCTCCACATCCTTCCTATAGTGTGGTGACCAGGACTGTGCACAATATTCTTGCTGTAGCCTAACCAATGTTCTCCATAGTTGTGTTACTACTCCCTGCTCTTGTATCAGGGACAGGGTCCCCCTTGTCCTCACATTTCACGACACCAGCCAATGTATCCAACACATCATTCTCCGCCACTTCCGCCATCTCCAACGGGACCCCACCACCAAGCATATCTTCCCCCCCTTTCTGCCTTTCGCAGGGACCGCTCTCTCTGCGACTCCCTAGTTCACCCCTGACCCCACCCCGGGAACTTTCCACTGCCCCTGCCATAGGTGCAACACCTGTCCCTACATCACCTCCATCCAAGGACCCAAACTGTTCTTTCAGGTGAGACAGAGATTCACCTGCACCTCCCTTAACATCATCCACTGCATTCGGTGCTCCAAGTGTGGCCTCCTCTACATTGGTGAGACCAAATGCAGACTGTGACCGTTGCGCAGACACCTGCGCTCCGTCCGTAACCGCGATCTGCATCTCCCCCTCCCACACTATCACTGATATGTCAGTCCTCGGCCTCCTCCACTGCCAGGAGAATTCCAAGCGCAAACTGGAGGAACAGCACCTCATTTTCTGGCTTGGAACCTCACAGCCCAATGGCATGAACATCGAATTCTCCCAATTTAATTAATCCCCACACCCCTTCCTCACAACCTGTCCCCCCCCACCACAATTCTCTCTTTTCCTATGTGTCTGTTTTCAACACCCCTTTTTTTCTCCTTACCTGTGACCCTCCCCCGGTGGATCTGCTCTCCCCTCCTCCCCCGCACCTGCCCATCACTGTCTCTTACCTGCATCTACCTATCACCACCCTGTGCCCACCCCACCTCCCCTCTCCTGTCCACCTATCACTGCTCTGCTTTTCCCTCCTATATATCGGGCTTCCCCTTTTCCTATTTTCAGTCCTGAAGAAGGATCCTGACCCGAAACGTTGACCGCCTGCTTTTCTCCACGGATGCTGCCTGGCCTGCTGAGTTCCTCCAGCATCATCGTGTTTTTCATCTAGATTCCAGCATCTGTTGTCCTTTGTTTCACCAAATTATTAATGTAGATACCTAACAGCAGAGGTCCCAACACCAAACCCCGTGCTACGTTGCTGGTCACAGGCTTCCAATCTCAAAAGCAACCCTCTGCCATCACCTTCTGTCTCCTATCACCAACCTAACTTTGGATCTGATTTGCCAGCTTGCCATGGCTCCCATAGGCTCTAATCTTTTGGATCAGCCTTTCATGTGGGACTTTGCCATGTAGACTACATCAACTGTACCTTAATCAATGTATTTTGTTACTTCAAAAACCTCAATCAAATTAATGAGACAGTATTTCCCAACAACAAAACTATGCTCACTATCCATAATCAATCCCTGCCTTTCCAACTGTCTTTTAAATGTTGTTATTGTACCACTTCCTCTGGCAGCTCGTTCTATATACCCACTGCCCTCTCTGTGTGAAGAAGTTTCCCCTCTCACCTTAAACCTACGTCCTCTAGTTTTTGATTCCCTTTCCCTGGGATAAAGACCGTGACCATTCGCCCTATCCGTGCCCCTCACGATTTTATACACATCTATAAGGTCACCACTCAGTTTCTGACCCCTCCAAGGATTAGCCTGTGCAACCTCTCCCTACAACTTCGTCCCTGAGTCCAGGCACCATTCTTGTAAATCTTTGCACACTTTCCAGTTTAATGATGCATTTCCTATAACAGGGAGAACAAAACTGTACACAACACTCCAGGTATGGCCTCAACAACATCTTGTACAATTGCAACATGTCATCCCAACTCCTGTACTCAATGACCTGACTTAAGAAGTCCAGCATGCCAAGTGCCTTCACCACCCTATCTACCTGCAACACCAGGTTCAGGGAACCCTGTACTTGTACTCCTTGGTCCCTCTGTTCTACAACACTCCCCAGGGCCCGACTGTTCACTGTGAAAGTCCTACCCTGGTCTGGTGCAACATCTCACACTTAACATAAAACAGCACAGGCCCTTCGGCCCACAATGTTGTGCTGACATTTTATCCTGCTCTAACATCTATTGAACCCTTCCGTCCCACATAGCCCTCCATTTCTCTATCATTCATGTGTCTAAGAGTCTCTTAAATGTCCCTAATGTATCTGCCCCCACAACCTCTGCCGGCAGTGTGTTCCACGCACCCACCACTCTCAGTGTAAAAAAACTTACCCCTGACATCCCCCTTATACCTTCCTCCAATCACCTTAAAATCATGTCCCCTCGTGTTAGCCATTGTCGCACTGGGGAAAAGTCTCTGACTGTCCACTCGATCTATGCCTCTTATCATCTTGTCCACCTCTATCAAGTCACCTCTCATCCTCCTTCTCTCCAAAGAGAAAAGCCCCAGTTTGCTCAACCTATCCTCATAAGACGTGCTCTCCAATCCAGGCAGCATCCTGGTAAATCTCCTCTGCACCCTCTCTAAAGTTTCCACATCCTTCCTATAATGAGGCAACCAGAACTGAACACAATACTCCAAGTGTGGTCTAACCAGAGTTCTATAGAGCTGCAACATTAGCTCCTAGCTCTTGAACTTATCCAAATTAAACTCCATTTGCCATTCCTCGGCCCACTTACCCAGCTATTCAAGATCCCCCTGTAAATCCTGAGAACCACCTTCACCGTCTATGATACCACTTATTTCAGTGTCACCTGCAAACCTACTAACCTTGCCTTGTACATTCTCATCTTCCTGAGTGGTACCTACTTCTCATGTCCTTAAGCCCCACACAGTTCTCCATCCTGACTGCTGTGCGCGCTAGGGACAAAGTGGTTAGGACCTCTGCCTTACAATCCCAGAGACCTGAGTTCTAACCTAATCTTGCCTGTTATTAGTGTGGAGTTTGCTTGCTCTCCTCCTCTGGGTGCCCTGGTGTCCATAGGCTGAAGGGGGCACAGTTTGGTAGTGGTGTGGTAATTGCCCTGGTGAAGGAGAATTGTGGAAGGGAGTTGACCAGGATAGAAGACGGAAGTGTAGTTGGCAGTGATGGTTGGCACAGATGCAGTGGGCTGAAGGGCCTGTTTCAGTGCTGTCTAACCTTATCCCCGCTCCCATCCTCTCCACATCACACCTGCCAATCCCACTTGAAACCCAAGGACAGATAAGTCCCCGGGACCTGACGGAATATCCCCCAGACTGCTCCACGAGGTGAGGGAGGAGATTGCTGAGCCTTTGGCTAGGATCTTTGAGTCCTCGTTGTCCACGGGAATGGTACCAGAGGATTGGAGGGTGGCAAATGTTGTCCCCTTATTCAAAAAAAAGGTAGTAGGGATAGTCCAGGGAATTATAGACCACTTTGCCTGTGGTGGGCAAGCTGTTGGAAAGGATTCTTAGAGATAGGATCTATGGGCATTTAGAGAATCATGGACTGATTAGGGACAGCCAGCACGGCTTTGTGAAGGGAAGATCTTGCCTCACTAGCCTGATAGGGTTCTTTGAGGAGGTGACCAGGAAGATTGATGAGGGTAGTGCAGTGGATGTGGTCTACATGGATTTTAGTAAGGCGTTTGACAAGGTTCCACATGGTAGGCATGGGATCCAGGGAGGCTTGGCCGTGTGGATTCAGAATTGGCTTGCCTGTAGAAAGCAGAGGGTTGTGGTGGAGGGAGTGCATTCGGATTGGAGGGCTGTGACTAGTGGTGTCCCACAAGGATCGGTTCTGGGACCTCTACTTTTCATGATTTTTATTAATGACTTGGCTGAGGGGGTAGAAGGGTGGGTTGGCAAGTTTGCAGACAACACAAAGGTTGGTGGTGTTGTGGATAGTGTGGAGGGCTGTCGGAGCTTACAGAGGGATATTGATAGGATGCAGAGCTGGGCTGACAAGTGGCAGATGGAGTTCAATCCAGAGAAGTGTGAGGTGGTACACTTTGGAAGGACAAACTCCAAGGCAGAGTACAAGGTAAATGGCAGGATTCTGGGCAGTGTAGAGGAGCAGAGGGATCTGGGGATTCATATCCACAGATCACTGAAAGTCGCCTCACGGGTGGATAGGGTAGTTAAGCAAGCTTATGGGATGTTAGCTTTCATAAGTCATGGGATCACGTTTAAGAGCCGCGAGGTAATGATGCAGTTTTACAAAACTCTGGTTAGGCCACACTTAGAGTACTGTGTCCAGTTCTGGTCGCCTCATTATAGGAAGGATGTGGAGGCGTTGGAAAGGGTGCAGAGGAGATTTACCAGGATGCTGCCTGGATTGGAGAGCATGGATTATGAGGAGAGACTAAAGGAGCTGGGGCTTTACTCACTGGAGAGGAGGAGGATGAGGGGAGACATGATGAGAGGTGTACAAAATAGAGTGGACAGCCAGCACCTCTTTCCCAGGGCGCCAATGCTCAATACAAGAGGACATGACTTTAAAGTTATGGGTGGGAAGTTCGAGGGAGATATCAGAGGAAGGTTCTTTTACCCAGACAGTGGTTGGGGTGTGGAATGTGCTGCCTGGGGTGGTGGTGGAGGCAGGTACATTGGTCAAATTCAAGAGATTGCTAGATAAGCATATGGAGGAATTTAAAATAGAGGGATATGTGGGAGGAAGGGGTTAGTCTTAGGCGAGGTTTAAAGGTTGGCACAACATTGTGGGCCGAAGGGCCTGTATTGTGCTGTACTGTTCTATGATTCTATGAAATCTAATGTTTCATTTACATCCCCTCTCATTCTTCCAAACAGATGCAAAGTCCTCATCACAGGAACTAATTAGTGGACCCACAATGCCCCAACTCCCAGGCAGGTAACTCCTTCCTTCAGCACAGAGACTAAATCTGACTCCAGCTCCAGTTTCACCAGTTGCAATAACTGTCCTTACTCTGTGGTTAAGGATAAAGGTCAGTTTGCCTTCCGAAACACTGACTGTAAACCATGTTTTGTGCCAGGAATAGGAATCCTTCTGAACAGCAACAGTTGACTGGAAGATTAGAGGTGAGACAAGGCAGATCAGGAGGATGTGCCCACTGGGGTCCTACAAGGCTGGACTATTCACAGCTGACACTGTAGAAAGGCCACATCTGAGTTTGCTGACACACAATCGATGAAACACAACATTTCAGAGATATAAATAGATTAAGCAAATAAGAAAACATCAAGCAAATGTAAACTGGAAAAAGACAGAA
The DNA here is from genome assembly GCF_009764475.1 of Pristis pectinata. Lineage (NCBI taxonomy): Eukaryota > Metazoa > Chordata > Chondrichthyes > Rhinopristiformes > Pristidae > Pristis > Pristis pectinata. The sequence continues at coordinate 1,204,406 of NC_067413.1, read as the reverse complement.
CAGAGCTCCTACTGAATGGTGAAAAGTTACACACTAATTGAGTATAAGTCATTCAACTGCCGCGATTAGATGCTGACCATTCAAACTGATGATGGAATGCAGTTATATCCACAGGACTGGGTTACCCTGGGCAGAGGTTACATTGCAGCAATGAAAGTCTTGGTTAGACCATACCTGGAGCACTGTTACAGGAAGCCCACCTTAGAAGGGCACCTGTGTTCACAGGTTACAAGTTTACACAAATTTGGGTCATAGAGAGAAACTCGTGGGAGTCCAGGACTAAATCCTGAGCTTTCAGAGTGAAGTTGGGGAACTCATCCACACACACAGGGCAGAGAAAATTCAGAAGAATTTTCCACAATTTGTAATTGATGCTGGGTTAATTTTTAACTCAGAAGTTGATTTTGTTTGCCACATGTATGAATAGACAGAGGGGAAGGTGGGACTGGGAGGTGTGACTCAACAGATTCCAAGGCTAAATCACTGTCACATTCAGTGGTTTATCATTTAATGTTTAGAATATTTTCCACCTTCCTTCCAAACAAAAACTTCATGTCTTTTCCTGCCCTTTTGCTCACTTATTTAATCCCTCCACCTCCCCTCACAGCCCATTTTCCAACTTGGCTTTGTGTAGTTAAAAACGGTCCAATTGTCCAGGGCATTAGTGTAGATGGTAAATAGTTGAGAGTCCAGCCCTGATCTGTGACATCACATTTATTCCACTGCTTCTTACCTCTGTGTCCGGAATTCATATTTTGCATGTGTCCCCCCTTTTGAAGATCCAGATATTCTCCAATCACAGGATTCCAGCAAGCTACTCCATTCAAGGGGACAATGTGTTGGCTTTAGAAATGTTATCCACATCTTATGAACATATATTAAAAAAATGCCCGAAAGAGCTGAGTTGGGGAGTTTTGAAGGTTGAAGTCAGTAAAGTGGGACTCCTGTGGTGCTAGAGGCCATCTCTTGACGTTCAGTCATAAACAAGATCTGCCTTATTGACCCAGCTTGAACGTTACCCATGGTGTGAGAATGGAAGGTTGGCACCACAGGCTAGTAACACAACTGCTCTGTGTAGACCCCTCCCTGCTCTTTGGAGATATAGGCTGGAGATCCAGTAACTCCAAGGCCACGGAAAGAAATCCCACCAGGGATGGGATGAAATTGAATTCTGGAATCTAAGTTGACACAGAGTAATCCCAGGTGATGGTGTTCAGTGTTCCCGACTGGTGCTGCACTCCCTGCTCTGGCCAATGTGTGACAAACTTCCGTACATGCCGATAACCCCCAATGCTCTCAGGGCAACTGAGAGACAATAACTTGTGCCCTCCCATGCCAAGATCAGGAACACCCTCACCAATTCCACTCCTCACAGACCAGAACATCCAAAACACCAAGAAATGTTTCAATGAGAGGAGACACAGTCAGAGGATTTCCTTTTTTATTCCCAGTTACTTTATTATCCCTTCCAAAACCCCCTGGACTGCTACATCCATGGTGAATTACCACCCCAGATTTGAAGGTGTTTGGGATTCTAGCCCATTAGTATTTTCTCCTGTGGTAAACACGTACCCAGAACCACACCCAGACCTCGTGGCAACCCTACAAACACACGTAGATTATTAAAAAATCCTATTTGACCTCAAACACACATCACCCTGATACCGATGGATGTGTCAGAATTTCAGCAGTTCCTCATTCATTCACATGTTAAACCCACAACCTGGAGACCCCATTTCCACCAAACCCACCAGCCAAAACCTAACCAAGTTTAAAACACTAAACTTTTGTTCCCTCCCCCTGTTCAGTCCCACATCCCCACCCAGTTGGGATTCAAGACTTGCATTCTGCACACCCGTAACTACCTACAACCCACACACTAATAGACCATTACCAGTTAACTACAGTCAAACACATCCAGTGAGGAGATGAACCCACTTCAAGGATTGTGGAATTAATTCAGCTCACAAACTTACCACCAGGTGGGGGACAGATTCTCACTGCCTCCTCTCTCCTGGCCAGTCACCTGTGCCCTCAGTCCCTCAACCAAATAGAACTACCGTCACCCCTATCCTACACCCCACCACGGGGCAGTTGGGAATCTAGTCACCCCTCTAATGGAACAGTAATAGGAAACCCTTTCCACTTCAGCCCCCACAAAGGATCAAGGTTTATCTTATTGTATAAAATCCTCCAACTGTTAAATTAAATTTACATCATGCAGAAGTAAAGAGTGGTTAACGTGGATGCAATGGTCAGGCTGGCAACAAGTGACAAAGCCCATCAGAAGGTCTGGCTAATTTCCCTCCTCACATCCCAGCAGCTTGACCCTGTCAAGGCCAGAGCAGCCTGCTTAACTGGCACCAGCCTGTACCACCAGCCCTCGATGGCTGCAGTGAACCCATAACAGGCACTGTAGCAATTTGCCAAGGCTCCTTCGACAGCAGACCTCTCACTGGTCTTGTACCGCCTGGGAGGACAGAGTAACAGCTACACAGTAATGCCACCACCTTTAGATCATCCCCCACTTCCACAGACCCCAGAGGAGCCTCATCCTGACTTGGGTCCAAGTCCTGGGGTTGCCTCTCCAACGTTACCACGGGAGCACCTTCACCAGAAGAACTGCCGTGGTTCGAGGAGCTGCACTCTCACCTGTTAAAAGTTAATAAATGTCGGCCTTCTACAAGTGGTTCTGTTTCTGTGACCACCTGATCTTGCAAAGCTCAGTCACCATAAACCGTGCGGCCAACGACAAAGGCAGGAGTGGAGGTGCCCACATGGCTGTTCCGTGCTGCTCTGACCCCTGCTAACCAGTATTGGGGTGGTGGGAGGGGGACCTGGGCTATCTGTCGATGAGTTGGGGGGGGAGGGGGCATTGAGGTCAGGTTCTTTTACCCGTGGTCTGTCTGGGGGTCTCTGCCTGTGTTCCCCCTCGGTCAGGGAGACGGAGTCTGACTGAAGCTACAGCTAAGTCCCACGTCCCCTCACTTTATCTGAACAGCACTGATCATCAGAAGTTGGTCAGAGGCAGACGCTGGGGTGGTTGGCACCCACTCCGCAGGGGCCAATGAACACTCCATTAAAACTCCAAGACTGACCTTTTGTGAAACTTCCTGTGAAAATACCCAGAACAAACCAGCAGCACTCATGCACCGAGGGTCACTGGTTAACAGTCTGTCATCTCCAGAAATGGTACAAGACATCTGGCAGTAGTTAGCATGTGAACACACAAAAAACAAATAAAAACAGTAAAACCAGGAGACACACTTCTTACACTCCAAAGTAAAAGAGGAAGGGAGAAAGAAACATCGGAGCAATCCCAGAATTCCCAACGGGATCGGCGCTACAATCTGCCGAGGTCTGATTGCCAACAGGGCCACTGCCGACTCTCCAAGTACAAACGGGAGAAGGTACAAAAGAATCTAGTCTTTGATCGTCATAACTGCACATCCAGGAGTCTCTTTTGTAAATACTGTTTAACTTCCTCGATCCCATTCAGCTTTTCCAGCTCATGGTAAGGCAGCTGTAAGGGAAGAGCAGAGACACAGGGTCAGACACCAGGTGGAGTCACACTGCTTTCTCTCTGCAGTGTTCAGGAGGCAGTGCACAGCCTCTCCCTGCCCTGGCACCACCCAAACACAGAAGAGAACAGTGGTGTAGCTGCTGTCTCAGCTCCAGAGACCCTGGTTCAGTTCTGAGCCCGGCTGCTGTCTGTGTGACATGTGCATGGTCTGCCTGTGATCGTGTGTTTTCCCCGTGTGCTCCAGTCTCGCACTCTCTCTCTCTCTATGATTGGTGTAGCAATATGGAAAGGTATGTCCAAAACATGTTTGGAGTGTGGCTGCTGTTGTTGAGCTGCTGCATGCAGCAGATTTCTTTCACCGAAGGAAGGAATGGTGGCAGAGTACAGCAGCACAGGGGTAAGGTGCTGGACTAACAGCAGGAGTTCAGAACCACTGATACACAGACAGGCTGGGACCGTTTCCCTGGAGCGTAGGAGGCTGAGGGGTGACCTTACAGAGGCTTATAAAATCATCAGGGGCACAGAATGGTGGGTGATTACAGTCTTTTTCCCAGGGTAGGGGAGACTAAAACTCAGTTTAAGGTGAGAGGGGAAAGATTTAAAGGGGATCTGAGGGGCAACCTCTTCACACAGAGGGCGGTGGGTGTGTGGAACGAGCTGCCAGAGGAAGTGGCAGAGGTGGGTACGATTACGCTTAAAAGACATTTGGACAGGTTCATGGATAGGAAAGGTTTAGAGGGATATGAGTCAAACGCAGGCAATTGGATGAGCTCAGGAGGGCACCTTGGTCAGCATGGGCATTGGGCTGAAGGGCCTGTTTCCATGCGGTAAAACTCTGATTGTGAGGAGTTCAAATCCCATCAGAGCAGCTGGGAATTTAATCAGAAGTAACTAAATAAATGTGAATTTAAACAAAGTCCTCCAGTTCCAGTAACGGTGACCATGAAACTACCAGGTTGTCATCTCCACTGATGTCCTCATGCGAGAACTCTGCCACCTTTGCCTTGTCTACAACACCAGACCCAAGGTGGCTGACTTTTAACTCTTTCCTCTGTTCAAGGGTAGTTAGGGATGTCACTGAATTGAATCACTGAACTGAAGTAAATCATTGAATATACATCACACAGAACAGGCTAGTCAGACCACAAGGTGTCAGGGAAAGACCCATGTGAACAAATCCCAACTCAGCAGGCAGAGTCTCCAGCCCTAGAATTACCACCCTTCAAGTACACACCCAGCTACTGTGTTAATGTGACGAGGGTTTCCGACCCCACCACCCCTGGGCTGAAGAAAGATCTCCCACCTTAAATCTGTGCCTCTGGATTTTGATTCTTCCACTAACAGATATTTACTCCGGGTCACAAACCATAGATCCAGGCCCTCTGGCCCACCAGACTAATCCCATTTACCAGCACTTGGCCCATGCACCACTCTGCCTTGGTGATTCAAGTGCTCATCCAGATGCTTCTTAAATATTGAGTCTCTGCCTCCACCACCCCCTCAGGTAACGTGTTTCAGATTCTAACCACCTTCTGGGTGGAAAAAAATCCCGCCTCAGATCCCCTCTCTCCGCACATTAAACCTATGCCCTCTGGTCCTGGACACCACTGGCAAACGTTTCTTACTATCTACACCCCTCTATACGTACACATCTATCAGATCCCCCCTCAGCCTTCTCTATTCGAAGAAAACCCAGCCTATAACTGAGCGCTCCATCCCAGGCAACACCTTCTGCAGTGTAAATTGCATCATTCTGATGGGGCCTCACAGCGCCAGGCACTGGTTCAATCCAGACCTCCGTTACCGTCTGTGTGGAGTTTGCACATTCTCTCTGTGACCATGCAAGTTTCCTACAGGTGCTCCAGTTTCCTCCCACGTCCCAAAGGTTAGCTGCTCGGTCCCAGGTTCGTCCTATACTTAACTCCCTTGATCCTTACGTAATCACAAAACAGACTCCCAGAAGGGCTCCCACATGAAGAAGCCACTATCCTATGAAGCTTGTACCAGGTCAATGCAAGTACAATCCAACCAGTTCCACTCCCTGCCCTCTCCTTCAGGTGCCTAGACAGAAGACAGACCCATTTTCCTTGGCAGTGGGGTCAAAAACACAGGTTTAAAGTAATTGGTAGAAGACTAGAGGGAAGATGAGAAAAGATGTTTTCATGCAGAGGGTCGAGGGAGTCTGGAACACACTGCCCAACAGGATGCCTTAGCCAGAACCCTCACCACGTTTAAGCAGTACCTGGGCGTGTATTTGAAGAGCTGTGACCTGCAGGGTACAGACCTAGTGCTGAGTGCTGGCGTTGCACTGGGAGTTTTTTTTCAACCAACAGACATGATGGGCCAAATGGCCTCTTCTATGTGTCATTCAACGAAGGCAAGACCCGAACCACTGGGCTATTTCCAGCTTCTGCTGCTGTCTCCTCTGAAGAACTGAAGCTTTCCATGCAATTCAGACAGTGTAGATGGGGGTTTGGCCTCTACCTGCCCCCTCCTCATTTGGGGAATCAGGAATGACTCCCAGCTCCCACAGTTCATTCTGTGCACCATCTCTTACCAGTGCAAGGTGTTGGTCCCCTCCATTACAGGAAGGATATGGGGCTTTGGAGAGGGTGCAGAAGAGGTTCACCAGGATGTTTCCTGGATTAGAGGGTATGAGCTGTAAGGAGAGGTTGGACAAATTTGGGTTGTTTTCTCCGGAGCGGCAGAGGCCAAGGGGAGACCTGATGGAAGTTTATAAAATTATGAGAGGTTTAAATAGAATAGACAGTCAGAATATTTTTCCCACGGTAGAAATGTCACAAGAGGACATACACTGAAGGTGAGAGGGGGAAAATTTAAAGGAGATGTGCGGGTAAGTTTGTTTTTTGCACAGTGGTGGGTGCCTGGAACGGGCTGCTGGGGATAGTGGTGGAGGCAGATAGAATTGTGGTGTTTAGGAGGCTGTTAGACACATAAACATGCAGGGAATGGAGGAATATGGACACTGTACAGACGGAAGAGATGGTTTAATTTGGCATTGTTTGGCACAGACATGGTGGGCTGAAGGGCCTGTTCCTGTGCTGTACTGTTCTGTGTTCTAAGAGGGGGGAGAAGACATTCACCCAAGCTGTTAGAGAACACTTAATAAAACAGCTTTAAATGACCTTTCAGCAATTTTCCTGAAACCCAAGAACAAATGAACCTCACTCACACTGTGAAACTGTTCACAAGTCAATCATCTCCAGGGATGGTTCAAACTTGCAGCAGCAGGCAAACACACAAAAGCAAATAACCATTAAAAAGAGGTGCTGCCAACACTCACTGACAACCATGAGCAGACTGTCTCAGTGTAAGGTGGTGTAACAGTGCAGTCAATGGGCAGAGATGGCCCAAGGAGAGTACAAGGAATTAGTTCAAACCTCACAAAGGCAGTTTTGGAACTTGAACTGACTGCAAAACAAAATAGAACCATAGAACACTACAGCACAGAAAACAGGGCGTTCAGCCCTTCTAGTCTGTGCCGAAACGTTATTCTGCTAGTCCCATTGAGCTGCACCCAGTCCATAACCCTCCATAATCTGGAAATAAAATGCTGATTTTAATAAAACTGACCACAAAACAGTCAACCGCTGTAAAAACCCAACCAGTGCATTAAACGTCTGTGCAAAAAGACAAGTGCTTGGTGAAACGCAATTTGCAGTCAAGCTTTATTTAAAGACAGACTATTTTTTTGGTCTCATTCTCTTTCTTGTAAAAAATTGTGTATAATTTATGTTTAATTATGCTTAGCTGATGCTCTGTGCCTGTGATGCTGCTGCAAGTAAGTTTTTCACTGCACTTGTGCACACACGGACTTGTGCACATGACAATAAACTCAGCTTTGACTTTGTTCTCAAGATAGGTGACAGAGAGAGAGAGAGACCGCTGGACACCGGAAAATGTCAGGAATGTATCTGAAGACTGGAACGTGGAGGGGCAGAGGGGGTGTGGGGTCACCCCCAACCCTGCTGGATATAACCACAGATGTAGCAGGGTACAATGACACGAGCCCAGCACAAGTGGCAGAATTCTGACCTCCAAACCAGGCTTGTGTGGAAAGACCCAAATGAAAATTCCAGCCCCAAGTGAGGCCCATTTGGAGAGGAGAGATTATCTTCTGATAACCACACTGTTCTCTGCGGGGAACCTGCTCCGTGCAAACTGACTGCTGTGTTTCCCACAACAGTGATGCCACTTCCCCACCTGTGGGGCCCTTTGAGAGCCTGAAGGTTCTCCAGAGATGGAACCCTCCCTCTTCCTTCTGTCTGGTGATTTCACCACATTCCTGGCTGGGCTCAGCCCATTCCCTGTCAGTCTGTTATCCACAGATCTGCCCCCAGGATCCATCCTCACCCTGGGGCTCACTGACCCACATCAGTTCCTACTCTGGTGACACCACGATTTTAATTCTCAGCCACCTTTTCAAACCCCCATGTTCTCACACCTCCCTGTCTCCAGAGTCCCCATAACCCGAGATTTCTGTGTTCCTCCGAACTTGGTCCACTAATTTTAATTCTTCCTCTACTGCTGTTGTACTTTCAGTGTCCGGAGCTCGAAGTGGAATCACTGTTGTGGGAAACACAGCAGTCAGTTTGCGCAGAGCAAGTTCCCCGCAGAGAACAGTGTGGTTATCAGAAGATAATCTCTCCTTTCTGCCTGAGAACCCTTCATACTTTATATGTTCCCTTGCTGGGCCCTGGCAGAGAGTTCTGTACCTTCCTTAGCCATGGGTGAGGAATCAGAAGACTGAAGGGTGACTAATGTTGTACCATTATTTAAGAAGAGCTGCAAGGACGAGTCAGGGAACTACAGACCAGTGAGCCCAACATCAGTGGTGAGGAAGGTTACTGGATTCTGAGGGACACAGTTTACTTGCATTTGGAAAGACAAGCACTGATTGCGGATAGTCAGCATGGCTTTGTGCGTGGGAAATCACGTTTCACCAATTTGAGTTTTTTTTTGAAGAGGAAGTGACCAATTGGATTGATAACAGCAGGGCAGTAGATGTTGTCTACATGGACTTTAGCAAGGCCTTTGACAAGGTCCGGAAGATTAGATCACCTGGGATCCAGGGTGAGCTGGCCAATTGGATACAGAATTGGTGGAAGGAGGCAGAGGGCGATAGTGGAGGGCGGTTTCTCGGAGTGGAGGGCTGTGACCAGTGGTGTGTTGCGGAGATCAGTGCTAGGTCCCTGTTGTTTGTCATATACAGTATATCAATGATTTGGATGAGAGTTTAGGCTGCATGGTCAGTAGGTTTACGGATGACACCAACATTGGTGGTGTGGTGGACAGTGGAGAAGGTTGTCCAATGTTACAACAGGATCTGGGTCGACTGGGGAAGTGGGCAGGGGAACAGCAGATGGAAATTTAACTGGCAGAAGTGTGATGTATTCTGAGAAGTTAAACCAAGGCAGGACTTTTACAGTAAATGGCAGCACCCTGGGGAGTCTATAGTGTAGAGACACCTCGGGGTACAAGTAATAGTTCCCCAAAAGTGGGTGGTGAAGAAAGCGTTTGGCACACTGGCCTTCATCAGTTGGAGCACTGAGGACAAGAGTTGGGACGTCATGTTACAGCTGTACAAGACATCGGCGAGGCTGCACCCAGAGTACTGTGTGCAGTTCTGGTCACCACACTACAGGAAGGATGTGGTAAAGCTAGAGAGACTGCAGAAAAGATTCACAAGGAAATTATTGGGACTGGAGGGTTTGAATGATGAGGAGAGACTGATAGGCTGGGACTGTTTTTGAACATAGAACAATACAGCACAGGGAACAGGTCCTTCGGCCCACAGTGTCTGCATCGAATATGATGCTGAATTAAACCAAATCTCTTCTGCCTGCACATGATCATATCCCGCCACTCCCTGCATATTCATGTGTCTGTCTAACAGCCTCTTAAATGCCACCATCATATCTGCTTCCACCACTTCCCCAGGCAGCCTGTTCCATGCACTCACCACTCTCTGTGTAAAAAACTTGCCCCACACATCTCCTTTAAACTTTCCCCCTTTCCCCTCTATGCAAATCCTCTAGTATTTGACACTTCTACCCTGGGAAAAAGACTATCTCTGCCTCTCATAATTTTATAACCCTCTATCAGGTCTCCCCTCAGCCTCTGACACGCCAGAGAAAACAAACCAAGTTTGTCCAACCTCTCCTCATAGCTCATACCCTCTAATCCAGGCAGCATCCTGGTGAACCTCTTCTGCACCCTCTCCAAAGCCTCCACATCCTTCCTGTAATGCGGTGACCAGAACTGCACACAATACTCCAAGTCCAGACTAACCTGTTTTATACAGCTGCAACAAGACTTCCTGACTCTTAAACTCAATTCCCCAACTGATCATAAGACAAAGGAGCAGAAGCTGGCCATTTGGCCCATCGAGTCTTCTCCGCCATTCTATCATGAGCTGATCCATTCTCCCATGACGGATGAAGGCAAGCATGCCATATGCCTTCTTTACCACCTTATCTATTTGCATTGACACTTTCAGGGAGCTATGAACTTGGACCCCACGATCCCTCTGTACATCAATGCTGTTAAGGGTCTTGCAATTAACCGTATACTTTCCCCTTACTTTTGACCTCCCAAAGAGCATTTGTTCGGATTAAACTCCATCTGCCATTTCTCTGCCCATACCTGTAACTGATCTCTATCCCCTGGAGCAAGAGAGCCTGAGGGGTGACGCAGAGCTTTATAAAATCATGAGGAGCACAGATAAGGTGGATGGTCATGGTCTTTTTCTCAGGATAGAGGTGCCTAAAACCAGAGGGCACAGGTTTAAGGTGAGAGGGAAAAGATTTAGAGGGTCAGGTTATTCCACACAGGGTGGTGGGTGTATGGAACGAGCTGCCAGAGGAAACGTTAGAGGTAGATACAATTACATTTAAAATACATTCACAGAGGAAAGGTTTAGAGGGATATGGGCCAAATCCAGGCAAATAGGACTGGCTGAGGAAGGCGCCCTGGTCAGCACGGACCAGTTGGGCTGAAGGGCTCTATGACCCTAAACCCACCTCTGAATCTGCATTCTTTGTAATACCCTCACACACAGCTCAGTGTCAAATTTTGTTTGATGAGGCTCCAGTAAATCGATTTGGGACCCTTGTTCTGTGATTCACATGGTTCCTGCTAACATTTTCTCTAATTTTCTGACAGATGAGGAGCAGCAAATGAGGAAGGGCGAACAACACGTGGTCACATCACCCATCTCTCCACGACTTGGCACCTGACCATTCAATTATTACAGCATTTTGCTTCCCACATACCCAGCAAACTCTGTGCTACTTGATGCTCTGCAGGAAGGTACGACATCAATCCTTAAATGGACATCCATCAGTAATCTGCAGTCACGTTGTATTTTCCGTCTTTCATTTAAAGTTACTTTCAGAGTTTTCTTTACCAACACCACACAATGAATCCTTCCTCGAGATCAGCTTGCAGATTCCTCCTTTTCAGGTAGAACAGCCCACACCTCAGACCCTGACCCTGGAACCAGTTCTTTCTCCACCCACATCTCCAGAGACCAGAAATGGACCTGGCTCAACAGCTGGGGGCTTGGCCAGTGCTTCGGGGGGGAGGGTGGGCAGGGGTGGCCACGGGGTTCTGTCCAAGTCTGGAACCAGTGCTGAACGAGGATCTGCCCAGAACTTGTTAAGGGATGTTAAGGGTTGGATAAACAGAAGAAAGGGAAGCATGTGGCAGGTACAGAGAAATGGAAACAGGAAGGGCCCCTCACAAGGTCGGAAGTGTAGGGGAGGTTAATTCAAAATTAAATTAGGAGGGCAAATATCACTGGCAGAGTCATAAAATCGTACAGCATAGGAACAGGCCATTCAGCCCAACTTGTCCCTGCCAACCAGCGGCACCCTCCTGCATCAATCCTATCATCCTACACTTGGTCCATGGCCTTCTATGCCTGTGTTTCAAGTGCTCACCTAAACCCTTCCTCAATGCTGTCGGCAACCCTGCTTCCAGAACTCTCTCCAGATGTGCAGTCCTGGTACTCACCACCCTCTGGGTGAAGGTCCCTTCAGATCCTCTCTGAATCTCTCCCCCCTTCCCCTAAACCTGGGTCCTCACATTTTTGGGAAAAAGCTTCCTGCAGCCTCCCCTATCGACACCCCTCATAATTTTACATAACTATGTCCCCACTTAACCCCCTCTGCTCCAGGGAGAACAGACCCCACCTCTCCAGTCTCTCCTCATAACTGAACTGCTCCATCCAGATAAGGTTAAGGAAAATTCCCAATACTTTGTAAATAAAACAAGAGCAAAAGTGTAACTAAGAGTAGTGCCTGTTAGGGACCAACTGTGCAAGCTGCTTGCACTTTGGGAGGATGTGTAGGGCTAGGACTCCCACACAGCACAGCACAGCACAGCATGGAAACTGGCCCACCTCACCCATGCTGACCTCGATGCCTAATCTACACTCATCCCATTTGCCTTCATTGGGATCAGACCGTCTACTCCTTCCCTGAAGCGCACTGCCCGAAGAGGTGGTGGAGCAGGGACTTGAGATGTAGCTGAACGAGCACGTGATTCACCAAGGCGTGCAAGGCTCTGGGCCAAGTGCTGGGAAATGGGATGAGTACAGATGGGTACTTTGTGGTCAGTGAGGATGTGTGGGCTGGAGAGCCTGTCTCTGTGCTGTGAGACTCCATCACCCTGTGACACGGTGAGAGAAGGGAAATGTACAGCGAAAAGAACTGCATAGTGCTCTCAGCAGCGGACAAAACAGTGGGATTAGTTTGGGATCACTGTGGACGGAGCAGGGCAGCAGGATTAGTTTCCAAAAAAGAGCCAGCAGGTTTGATAGGCCAAGCAGCTTCCTCCTGTGGCATAAATCTCAGCAGCTCAGAGGCTTCATGAAGTGATGCACCATACCTGCAAAACGGTATATCCTAGTAAGCGCAGGTGTCGATCCCGCATTGCCCGAGACCCCACCAGCACGTCCGAGTTGTGGCAGTAATGCCATTTGTCATTCACCGACATCACAATCCTGTGGGGAGGTGTGAAGGAGCAGTCCGTTACTGGAAACACAAGAACCTCACCGACAGACCGGCCCAGAAGGCTCAGGTCTTCTCTCACATCCCCAGGGTCTACAAGCCAAAGCTGCTACCACCAACCTCAGCCTCTCACACCCCAAACCACACAAGTATCAGCACACCAACACATACAAAAAGCCTGCATTACATGTGATATCTTGGATGACCATTCATCCATCACCACTGTGCTAGCTCTTTGAAAGATCTCTACCCTTGGCCCTGGTACTCTTCCTACACCCCATTTAGCTCATCACCTTCATCTCTGAAGGTACCAGAGAAACTAAAGGACAAGCTAAGAACCCATGTGTGCACAGGTCTCTGTCTATTGAATTACCACAGTATTAGCAAGATAGCTAAAAGTTTATAAAAATCATTGCAAAACTGGAACTATTCCACTCAGTCAGCATGAGGATCATGTTTGATCCAGTTTATTGAATTATTTGCAACACAAGCAGTAGACGAGTGTAATGCACTGGATGTAACACACCTTGATTTCCAAGAACCCTTTAATAAGTAAGCGCACTATACATCCAAGGTCATGGTCAGAGCATGTGAAGTAAGGGGTCAGGCAGAAGAGATAGCACGCTGGCCTTAAATGCAAAACTGACGGCAGGAATATCATGGGCCGAATGGCCTGTCCAGTGCTGTACCGTTCGATGTTCTATGCATAAGGACAATTACCAGAATGGGAAATGGTATTCCACAGGCTTCAATGCCAAGACCACTGTTGGTCTATTGTCAGGAACGGTTTGGACTTGGGACTCAATGAAAAATCCGATGAGAAATTCAGGAGAAACTTCTTTCCCTAGAGAGTGGGGAAAGTATAAAACTCAGTACCACAGGGAGTGGACACATTCATGGGGCATTTACCACAACAGCATAGACACACTTACAGGGCAGTTAAAGAAACATCTGATGGTGCAAGAACATGGGAGCACAAATAGACCATTCAGCCCCTCACACCTGCTCTGCTATTCAATACGATCATGGCTGATCCTCTGCCTCGGCACCTTCCTGCTCTATCCCCATCTCCCTCTAATATCCAGGAATCTATAAATCTGTTTTGAGTGCAACCAATGACCGAGCCTCCACAGTGTTCTGAGGGAGTGAAACCCAAACATTCCCTACTGAGTGAAGATTCTTTTCCTCATTTAAGTACTAAATGGCTTACCCCTTATTTGGAGACTTGTGGGCCCTGGTTCCAGACTCCTGTGTCAGCAGAAACACCCTCCCTGTATCTACACTGTCGAGCCCTCTGAGAATTTTGTATGCTTCAGTGAGAACTGTAAATGATAAAGCTCTAGCCTACACAATTGCTCCTCACGTGACACACTGCCATCACAGCCCGGTGAGTTTTCACCGAAGTCCTTCTACAGGATGTCTCTCTCTTTTTAGAGCCCACTCAGGTGTGGCCCAACCAGGGCCCCATGCAATTGTAGCAAGAGATCTTTACTCCTGTACTCAAATCCCCGTGCAATAAAGGAGTAGAATCATTTAGTACAGCACAGGAAGAGGCTGTCTTGGCCCATTGTATACGTGATGGTTCTTTCAAAGTGGCAGGAGGACTGGCAATCACTTCCGTGGCGAGTTGTTGCGATGAGCTGGAGAAAGCATTATCAGTAGGAATGTTTGAAAAGGGAACTGCATACGTGAAGGGGAAAACCTGTACGATTGCAGGGAAAGAACTGGGAAAGGGATTATTTGAGTAGCTGTTACCAAAGAACTGGCACAATGGGCTGCGTGCTTTCTGCGTTGTATCACTATAAGTGGGCCACTTGTTCCAATTGGTCCGTGGCAGGCTGAAGCTCAACACAAATCAGCTCCCAAACCCCTCCCACCACGCCTCCACCATGCCCCTGTTTCTGCACCAGTACGGGGACAAACTGACTGAAGGATAAGACATTCATTGCGACTGATTTCTTCAAACTGACACAGGTACATAGAATGGTTCTCTCATGCTCAGTAAGTGGACTGATCCACATGTCAGTGGATTAAGTTTGGGGCAGCAATTTCAAAACCTGGGGATGTAACAATTAGGAAAATCTAAACAGGCCTCAAGCTGTGGAATGGACAGACACGGGAAAGGGCAAGCTGAGATTTGACTCCTGCTGTCCTGCCCTGGAAGCAGCTTCTCTTTTTTCAGTCTATCAAAACTCTCCACGATTTTGAACCACTCCATCAAATCGCCTCTTAACCTTCTCTGCCCCAAGAGCAATCCCAACTTCTGCTGCCTCTCCGGGAGCCAAAGGACCTCATCAAAGCAAAGGCTCCAGTAAATCTCCTCTGTGCCCTCACTAAAGCCTTGGCGTTCTTCCAGACGTGTGGTGCCCCAGATCTGGCAGGACACAGGAGCTGGGGTCTGACCAGTGATTTATGAAGTTTACTGAAAGTCCTTTGGTTTAGAACTCTAAGCTTCTTCTGATAAAGTCCAGGTCCCTACATGCCATTATAAATGCTACGGTATCTTTAAACGTTTAATGAGAACACCATTGTCACATGGTTTGTACAGACTGGTGCAAACAATCCCTGGGTAATTACCTGTTCACTTGATCGCTGTCCTGGCACCTCTCTTTGTCAGTCAGCAGTGGGCTGGAGAGTTGTAGAGGTGGGGGCACTGGACTCACCAGCTCCCCCTGTACCACCCTGCCCTGGTTCTCAGGATAGTGAGGGGTGTCATAAAAGCTTGGAGCAGACTGCTCTGTTCTGAAGAGATTGTGCTCTTGGTTCTGGGACGTTGTCTCTGTGTCCTCGTTCAGGATCTTTCCGATGGGGAACTGGAAAAGGGAATTGGAGCTGATGACAGGTGAGCAACCTGTGTTATTGGGTGCCTGGTTCAAGCAGTCAGACGGGCTACTAAGTGTGGAGCTCTCCTGACTCTCCAGCGACTGCTCCTTGGTCAGACTGTTGTAGTAGTTCGAGGACGAGTAGTAGGTGTACTCGATTGTGGTGCCTGTCAAGATGGAAGCTGCATTGGAAGATCCACCACTTCCTGGGGGTCGGGTGCGACTGAGAAAATCTACATCAACCACGCGATCGCCGTCTCTCTTCTCCTTCGGTGTCACGTCGTTGTGACAAAAGGGCGAGAACTTCTGGAAGTCCGAGGTCAGGGAAGAGATGTCGGGTTGGGTGTGCAGAGCACTGGGTTTCTCGGTGGGTTTTGTACTTGGGATGGAGGGGCACAGAGGAGTGCCAGCACTGGGAGTGGTCCCGTTAATGTGAAGGACAGTGCCAGAACCATTTATCCACAGCAAGAAGTCTGCAATGGAGCAAAAAGGAACAGATAGTCACATGACCCTCAGTCAGGTTAAATCCCACACTTCCACCGGTCCCTGACAAGTAAAGGACAAGAGAGTAAGAGAAGGCTGCAATTTTTTAGCACATGTACAACTGTTATCCCCACACACACGGCTCCTACTCAGGTCTCTGCTAACAAGCTGCATAAACAGGTGGGCAGATGCAAGTGAAGGTCACAGGAACCAAGTGGTTGCAGTGCTGGATTGAAACCGCAGAGACTGATGGATTCATTCTTGCCTGGGGAATGCGTAAACCTGCTCATCTCGGGCACAAAGAAAATCACCACAAAGCTTGCAGGATAGTTTTCAAAAAACCCAACCACGTCGCTGATATTCTGCAGGGAAGGGAACCTTGCCCAGCTACAGAAACACTAATGTGTTCATGACCTATCATGATGGGCAATATAACGTGGGGCCTTCCCCATGTCACCCAACAGTAAGATTATATCCCCAAACTCAGGTCCAGGGGACAAATTGCTTCCCAGCACCAAATCACTGATAGCCCAGATGTTTTGTGAAGAAGTCAATGAACACCTGTTCAGATGGACTGTGCAGGAGCTGGTGTTCACTGGTCTTGTACCTGTGTCGAAGCTCTGGTCTCTGCGATCACTGCCGGGCTATAGCAAACCAGCTTTGTGGGGGCAGGAAGAGTCTCCCTCTCGGCTCAATGGACTGAACACTCAGCAATTAACACTGCAATGATGATCCAAGCCCCTAAAGTGCAGCCCACTCAGCAGTGTTGCACTGTTGGATGTACCCCTTTCAGAGGAGATGTAAAACTAAGGCCCCAGCTCTGTGTTCAGCTGAATACCAAAGACCTTACAGCATTACCCAAAGCAAGAAATTCTTCCAGTGTTCAGACCACTACTTAAAACTCAACCAACATCAAAATTGAAAGATTAATTTTCCTACAATGAAGTGTTTTTGGACATATTGAGATAGATCTTGATCGTTAAATGGAACAGGATAGTGTAATACCAGGATGATAAGGCGTGCCTCTGATTAGTCACAATGTTTAATGGATAGGCAGAAATTTCCACTAAAGTTATTTTCACTGATCCCAACACCAGAGTCACTGACACCATTCCTCTCCTGGTGAACCTGACCATTTGCAACCCAGCAACGTATCAGACCTCAAGATGAATTTCTAAACATGCATCCCTACCTTCACAAAGGCTGCTGCTTCTATCTTTGGTACCATGACTCTACCCTGATCTTGTCTCAGTGCACCTGCAGTAATCTGTTTACCTTACTGACTGATGATGGTGGTGTTGGCAAAGCCAGTGCTTTACCGTCCATCCCTATTTACCCTTGAGGCAGTGGTGAAAAGATGGGACTGCCAACAGATTCTGATGACCCTGCCAGTGACACACTCAGCTCCCGAGGATCTGATCCATACCTTTGTTAACTCCAGACTCTGGTCCAATGCTCTTTTGCCCAGCTTTTCACCTTTCACTTTCCAAAAAAGCACATCCAAAAAACCCTGCTGACCTGTATCTTAACTCTCATGGAGCTCTGTCCAACTGTAACCCATGAGCTCACTGACCTACGTGGACTCCAAGTTAACTCAAGCCTTAATTTTAAGATTATCATCGTTTTGTCAACTGTCCTGTTATTGTGGTACTGATGCATCTGCTACATTAAAGGTACTGAAAGATGCTAACTGTAGTCGGTTGGTGCTGTAAATGGGAAGGCAGAGGGTTTTTACTCTTGAAGGATGGTAGAGAACTGATGGTCCATCTTTACTCCAAACTGATAACCTCTTGTTTTCCAAGCAGTTTGTTATGCTTCAGGTGGACATCCTGTGCAATATAACTATTCCCCATTGAAGAACGCAGCAGAATACTAAACACGTGCAACACAGGAAGATCTGCATCTAACTTCCTTTAACGAGTCTCACTTCAACAAGTATACAAGCCAGATGAAGAATGCAGCTATTGGGCATCAGAGGTATGGCCCTGGACAGGGGGGAGAGGAGCTTGCTTTCCTCAGCCTCTGGAAGTAACCAGATGTGTTTTACAGCCAATTCAATACCTCTGAAGTGTAGTCACTGTGGTAATGTCGAAAACTGGCAGCGAACCTTTGCATAGCAAGATCCCAGAAAATGACCAGGTAACCTGACTTTTTTAGCACGATGCCAATGGAAGGATGAATTCCGGTCATGTCATCTATCCAGCTCTTCTTCTAAACAGTGCCATGGAAAACTCTGCATCCGCTGAGGAGATCAGGCTGGGCCTCAGTTCAATTCCTCATCCAGGAAAATGTTCCCCTGGTATTGCTGCTCTAATGGCACAGAGCTGCCTCAGTACTGCCCCTCCGACAGCACCACAAACCCCTGAACACAGCCCCTCCAACAGCTCAGTGCTCCCTCAGTAACGCCCCTCTGACAGTGTAGCGCGCTCTCAGTGCTGACCTACTGACTGCCTCAGGACTGCTCCTCTGTTGGAGCTTGCTCTGTACCGTCCCTTTGACAATACAGCTCCCTCAGAATTATCCTGGGACAGCGCAATGCTCCCACAAGCTTCCGTCTCAGAGATGATTGGAGGCTGATGCCAGAACGTCCCTACCTCCATTAACTTCAAACACAGAACTGTTGCACTCTGCATTGGAGCAGCAGGAGTGACGTGCTCTTCAAAGTCAACTACTGTACTTGTGCTTATGAAATAGCAGAGCACAACAGGAGGACAGAATAGGGTTATTACCTGTGTAATATCCTGGGGGAAGAACCTCATCCTGCTTGTAACATTGATCACCAAGCAGCTGCCTCAAAGCTTCTGCCACCAGGCCTTTATAACTGGCAACAGATAAAAGAGGGTGGCGTCTCAGATAAACAGAAAGGAACTGAACCCCCTTGCAGTAATCATCGCAGCTTTAACAAGAAAAACCTCAAGATACTTAACAACTGCAACAATAAATAAACACATTTGTTGAGTCAAAGGGAGGTGTGAGGAGGGGTGATCCGGGTCCTTGAGAAGGTGAAATGTGTACGGACAGAATTCAAGAGCCTGAACCCTCAAAGGCTAAAGGCCTGGCCACCAACGTAAGGGAAGAGAGAAGGAATCAGAAGAATGGGGTTTTGGGCGACGGGTTGTACATGGCAGGAGGTGACAGAGGAACAAAGTGAAAGCAGAAAGCAAAAGGAAACATCTTTGGGGAAAAAGCAGGGAGCGAGACCAAGACTTTGACGGAGCAGGCACCAAAACAATGAGGCCCATGGAATGTACCAGTGATAAAGCCCACAGCAGAGGCGGGACTGTGACACAGCAGCTGGGAGTGCTGTTTTCACACAGCTCCAGGAATCTGCGTTTGATCCTGACCTCCAATGCTGTCTATGTGGAATTTGCACGTTCTCCCAAGTGACCGTCTAGGTTTTCCTCCACATCCCAAAGACATACTAACAAGTCTACTTGGGGCTTGTTAACTGGCCACTATAAATTGCCCCTTAGTATCAGTGGGTGGCAGAAGATGGGAGAGAGAGGATAAGTTGCAGGTAAATAAATGGGGGAACAGGATTGATGTGTGGTCTGAGAGCAGGCACGGACGTGATGGGCCGAATGTCCATCTCCTGTGTCATAAGGAGATATGAAATGTGAAACTTCGTTGACACGTGCAGTCTCAGACAGTCAGATCTCAAGGTTAATCTGATTACTGCCAGTTCTGAGCCACTCATAATCCCTGGGAACCTAGAGGATGATCAGTGACGCAGCCATTAAGAATCAGAGACGGGTGCTGGTGAAGAGGGCGCAACATGGCTGAGGGTGGACAGGGATCAGCCAGGTCAGGCTCAGCGACTGTAACACATGATCCTTCTCACGAGAGGTCTGCTGTGTGGCGTTTGTGAATAAGTTCCTCTAAAGCTTAATTACACCGTCAGCACTTGTCTGGTTCATTAATATCAAAGGCCTCACAGCATGCCAGCTGGCATGGAGATGACCAGAAACACAGAAAATTTACCCCACTAGAAGCTGCCATTTGCCCTTGCTGTCTGTGCGGGACGACCTGACCTAAACCCCCTGCCAGCAGCTGCTTTATATCCCAACCAGCCCGAGGTAAGCTAGCTCTTCAATGGCTGGTGTCAGCCCTTATTGGGCAAGGGCGGGGAGGTGAATAACCTGGGGCCCGTTCCCAACCAGCAATCAGGCAGAGTGTGTGGGCGAGAGGGGGAACCAGAAGGGAAGGACTGGCACAAGGGGGAATTGCGCCGGGGGGGGGGGGGGGTGGAGTGAGAGCGAGAGAGTGCACAACCCAGGTGGAACAAGGGAGAGGAAGAAACAAAACAGAGGTGGCAGTGTGAAGAGCAGCCTGCAATCCCCCAACGTCAGATCTCAGCGCTTCCCTGCTTGGCATCTGGGTTCTGGCACCAATGGACCTGACTGGCAGTGCTCCAAAGGGAGGAAATGTGGGGAGGGGTGGGGTAGGGTGGGGAGGGGTGGGGAAGGGAGGGTTAGAAAAGCCCGTATATAGCAGAATAATTCAGGTGGAGTTCAAAGTGATCACTGACCTGTACTTCCTGTTGACCTCGTCTGCGGTCAGCACGCGGTCAAACATCATAACTTTGTACCTGTCTTCCAGTCGAGGACCCTTGTAGTCACGGTATTCCAGCTCGATGGCAGCATCCAGCAGTGACAGGTACCGGCGCACAATCAACCCATATGGACTATCTGAAAAGTGAAATGTGTACAGTCAGAACCACAGCTGAGGGACCAGAGTGAGGGGTTACACAGCATGACACTCATATCTCAGAGTGAGAAGGTAGAGTTACTCTTGGGGTCCCAGAGAGGAATTGTGGAGAGCCACTTATGGAGTTGCAGAGAAGACATGTTACAAGGTTGTACAAGACGCTGATGAGGCCACAGTTGGAATACTGTGTTCGGTTTTGGTCACCTTGCTATAGGAAAGATGCCGTTAAACTGAAGAGAGTACAGAGAAGATTTATGAGATGTTCCTGGGATCTGAGGGGCTGAGTTATGGAGAGAGGTTGGGCAGGTTAGGACTTTATTCACTGGAGTGTAGGAGAAGGAGGAGTGATCTTATAGAGGTGTATAAAATCATGAGGGGCATAGGGTGAATGCACGCTGCCTTTTTCCCAGGGTTGGGGATTCAAGAACTAGAGGGGAAAAGGTGTAAGGGGAGAGATTTACATAGAACACAGAACCTAGAACAAGTACAGCACAGTACGAGCCCTTCGGCCCACAATGTTGTGTCGAACTATATGAACACCTCCTCCCTGATCAATCTAACCCTTCCCTCCTGCACAGCCCATAACCCTCCATCTTTCTTACTTCCATGTGCCTAAGAGCCTTTTAAATGTCCCAATTATATCAGCCTCTACCACCACCCCCGGCAGTGCGTTCCAGGCACCCACCACTCTCTGTGTAAAGAACTACCTCTGACATCTCCCCTGAACATTCCTCCTCTGACCTTAAACGTATGTCCTCTGGTATTGGCTATTACCGCCCTGGGGAAAAGGTGCTGGCTGTCCACTCTATCTATGCCCCTCATAACCTTGTACACCTCTATCAAGTCACCTCTCATCCTGTGTCGCTCCAAAGAGAAAAGCCCTAGCTTGCTCAACCCTTTCCTCATAAGACATGTTCTCTAATCCAGGCAGCATCCTGGTAAACCTCTTCTGCACCCTCTCTAAAGCTCCCACATTCTTCTCATAATGAGGTGACCAGAACTGAACACAATACTCCAAGTGTGGTCTAACCAGGGTTTTATAGAGCTGCAACATTACCTGGCAGCTCTTGAACTCAATCCCCCGACTAATAAAGGCCAACACACCATACGCCTTTTTAACCACCCTATCAACTAGAGCAGCAACTTTGAGGGATCTATGGACTTGGACTCCAAGATCCCCCTGTTCCTGCACACTGCTCAGAACCTTGCCATTAACCTTACACTCCACCTTCATGTTCGTTCTTCCAAAGTGTACCACTTCACACTTTTCCGGTTAAACTCCATCTGCCACTTCTCTGCCCAACTCTGCATCCTGTCTATATCCTGTTGTAACCTATGGCAACCTTCTACACTATCTGCAAACCCTCCAACCTTTGTGTCATCCGCAAACTTACTAATCCGTCCCTCCACTTCCTCCATCCAAGTCATTTATAAAAATCACAAAGAGCAGGGGTCCCAGAACAGATCCCTGCGGAACACCACTGGTCATTGACCTCCAAGCAGAATATTCTCCATCTACTACAACCCTCTGCCTTCTGTGGACAAGCCAATTCCGAATCCACGCAGCCAATTCTCCATGGATCCCATGCCTCATGATTTTCTGGATGAGCCTACAATGGGGAACCTTGTCAAACGCTTTACTAAAGTCCATGTACACCACATCCACCGTTCTATGTTCATCTATTTGTTTGGTCACCTCCTCAAAAAACTCAATTAAGCTTGTGAAGCGTGACCTGCCCCTCACAAAGCCATGCTGACTAATAAGACTATGCTTCTCCAAATGCTCGTAAATCCTGTCCCTAAGAATCCTCTCCAATAGTTTGCTCACCACTGATGCAAGACTCACTGGTCTATAACTCCCAGGATTATCCCTATTACCTTTCTTGAACAAGGGAAGAACATTTGCCATCCTCCAATCCTCTAGTACCATTCCTGTATCCAGGGAGGATGCAAATATCATCAACGTCCCAACAATCTCTTCTCTCACTTTCCATAGTAACCTGGCATAGATCCCTTCTGGTCTGGGGACTTATCTATCCCAATGCCCTATAATCTTTCTTAACCTCAACATGGTCCAGCACATTAGCCTGTGCTATGCTGACCTCACGTTCATCCAAGTCCCTCTCCCTGGTGAACATTGAAGCAAAGTATTCATTAAGGACCTCCCCTACCTCCAGGCATGTTTCCCCCTTCATCCCTGAGCAGTCCTAGCCTCACTCTAGTCATCTTCTGTTCCTCACATACGTGTAGAACGTCTTGGAGTTTTCCTTAATTTTACTCGCCTTCTCATGTCCCTTTCTAGCTCTCATAAGTACCTTCTTAAGCTCCTTCCTGGCTACCTTATAATTCTCAAGAGCTCTGCCTGATTTTTGCTTCCTAAAGCTTAAGTATGCCTCCTTCTTCCTCTTGACTATACATTTCACCTCCCTTGTCAACTATGGTTCCTTTACCCTGCCTTCCTTTCCCTGTCTCAGTGGGACAAACCTGTCCAGGACCCCATGCAGGTGTTCCCTAAACAGCCTCCACATTTCTTCTGTGAATTTCCCCGAGAACATCTGTTCCCAATTGATATTCCCAAGTTCCTGCCTAATACCATCATAATTAGCCCTCCCCCAATTAAATACATTCCCATAATGTCTACTCCTATCCTTGTCCATGGCTATGTGAACGGTCAGGGAGTTATGGTCACAATTTTCTAAATGCTCGCCCACCGAGAGGTCTATCACCTGACCAGGTTCATTGCCTAGTACTAGATCCAGAATGGCCTCTCCTCTAGTCGGCCTGTCCACATACTGTGTCAGGAATCCTTCCTGGACACACCAAACAAATTCTGCCCCATCTAAACCTTTTGCACTAAGGAGGTGCCAATCAATATTAGGAAAGCTGAAGTCTCCCATGACAACAACTTATTTTTGCACCTTTTCAAAATCTGCCAATTTATCTGTTCCTCAGTGTCCCGGTGGCTATTGTGGGGGGGGGGTGGTGGCGGTGGCGGTCTATGGAATACTCCCAATAGAATGATCGCTCCCTTCCTGTTTCTGACTTACACAAACACTGACTCAGTAGACGATCCCTCCACGACGTGCTCCCGTTCTGCAGCTGTGATACTATCCCTGATCAGCAATGCCACCCACCTCCCCACCCTAGAAACATCTAAACCCCGGAACATCAAGCAGCCAATCCTGCCCTTGTGACAGCCAAGTCTCTGTAATGATCACAACATCGTAATTCCATGTACTGATCTGTGCTCTGAGTTCATCACCCTTATTCTTAATATTTCTCGCATTAAAGACATTTCAACCATCCGACTGACTGTGTTTATGCCCCATCCCCTGCCTGTCCTTCCTCAGTCTCTACACCAACTGCTCCATCATCTGACCTAACACTCTGGTTCCCATCCCCCTGCCAACCTAATTTAAACCCTCCCCAGTAGCTCTACCAAACCTCCCCGCAAGGACATTGGTCCCTCTTGAGTTCAGGTGTAACTCGTCCCTTTTGTACAGGTTGTACCTTCCCAGAAGAGATGCCAGTGATCCACAAATCTAAAACCCTGCCCCCTGCACCAACTCTTCAGCCACTCATTTGTCTGCCATATCGTACTATTCTTGCCCTCACTGGCAGCTGGCACAGGCAGCAATCCAAAGATTACCACCCTTGAGGTCCTGCTTTTTGGCTTCCTTCCTAACTCCCTATATTCCGTTTTCAGGACCTCATCCCTTTTCCTATCTATGTTGTTGGTACCAATATGTACAACGATCTCCGGCTGCTCTCCCTCCTCCTTAAGAATGCTGTGGACTCAATCCGAGACGTCTCTGACCCTGGTACCTGGGAAGCAACACACCAGCTAGGAGTCTCGTTCTCGTCTACAGAATCTCCTATCTGTTCCCCAACCAATGAATCCCCTATCACTACCGCACTCCTCTTCTCCCCCCCTTCCCTTTTGTGCCACAGAGTTAGACTCAGTGCCAGAGACCTGGCCGCTGTGGCTTTCACTTGGTAGGTCGTTCCCCACAATAGTATCCAAAACAATATACTTGTTACTGAAGGGAACGGCCACAGGGGCACCGATAGCCTATTCCCTTTTCCTCCACTGACGGTCACCCAGCTACCTGCATCCTGCAACACTGGTGTAACTGCCTCCTGGTAACTTCTACCTATCTCCTACTCCTACCTAATAGGAACCTGAGGGGCAACTTTTTCACCCAGAGTGTGGTCAGAATATGGAACAAGCTGCCAGAGGAAGTGGGTGAGGCAGGTACATTCACAATATTTAAAAGACACTTGGACAGGTTCATGGACGGGAAAGGTTTGGAGGGATATGGGCCAAACCCGGGCAAATGGGACCAGCTTAGATGGGAATCTTGACCGGCATGGACCAGTTGGGCCAAAGGGCCTTGTTTCTGTGCCGTATGACTCCATGAAGAGATCATTATGGGGATCTAGAGTGGGAGAATTACACAGACCAGAAGGTCAGGATCCCAGAATGTGAACCACTGCTGCAGAGGCAACAGTGCAAGAGGTTCATTGTTCCTTAATTTAGTTTTACAATATGACTGAAAGATACCTGGAGAGCAACACTAATCTCTGGCATCTCCACTCCTACATAACTATGGATGTTCAATGTGGAACATGTTCAATATTCAACATTTTCTGTTGCTTAAGGGATCAGAGGGTTGGAATTAACGTGAGCTCATTCAATATGACAACAAACTGCAGCCTGGTTTTGGTTTTCACATTATGAAAAGGGTCCCCGTGAAAACGATCAGACTTGAGAGTCCCAGACAACTGGGCAGAATCAGCAGTGGAATTATCAGACCCAGAGGAGAGGGACACTGAAGGCAAATAGTCTTCAGCCCGGTGCAAGTTCAATAACTATAGCTCACTGAAGAGAAAACACACGGTATCTCTACAACACAAACATCATTGCCTCCACCCACAGTGGGACCACATCCCACTGCCCCCACAGCTGGTATACATGGCGCACATACTCATCACATTATTGACGAATGCAGCTGAGAAGACTCGGTCAAGTATGGCTCCAGGGAAATGGCCAAGCTGGAACATAGACATAAAGATGTTGACAGTGGCCAGGGGCGAGTTCATAGCCTTGATCTCCAGCACTGATTCCAGCTTTTCAAAGAACTTGGCTGAGTTGGTAGGTTTGTAGTTCATCCGACTGAACGGAAAAACCAGTTTCTGAATTACCTGCAAGACGACAGTACAAAATTCAATTGCAACACATGACTCAGAAAGCAAATTCACAGACACAAATGGCACCATCCACAGCAAATACTCAAACGGTTCTGGTGATGACAGTAAAGAATCACACACCCTCCAGAACACCCACAACAGCCCAGAACTTCGGGAAAGACTCGCTCACCACTGGGAATGGCAGGAAATACACAGGGATTTAAAACTCACACTAAGCTTCAACCCACATTGTTTCTGATGAGGTTAGCATAGAACAGGCTAATGTGCTGGAGCATGTCAAGGTTAAGAAAGAGATAGTGTTGAAGCTTCTAAAAACCATTAGGATAGGCAGGACCAGGGCCAGATGGGATATACCCAGGTTACTATGGGAAGTGAGGGAAGAGACTGCTGGGGCTTGACTATGATCTTTGTGTACTCTCTGGCCACAGGAGTGGTACCAGAGGATTGGAGGATGGCAAATGTTGTTCCCTTGTTCAAGAAAGGTAATAGGGATAATCCTGGGAATTACAGACCAGTGAGTCTGACATCAGTGGTGGCCAAACAATTTGAGAGGATTTTTAGGGACAGGATTTACATAGAACATAAAAGTACAGCACAGGAACAGGCCCTTCAGCCCACAATGTTGTGCAGAACCAATTACATTAGTAATAAAATGCCCAACTAAACTAATCCCTTCTGCCTACACAATGTCCATGCCCTACCATCTCCCTCACATTCACGTGCCTATCTAAGAGCTTCTTGAACACCCCCATCATATTTGCCTTCGCCACCACCCCAGGCACAGCCCTGCATATCTCCTTTGAACTTCCCCCTCTCACGTTAAATACATGCCCTCTGGTATTAGACATTTCAACCCTGGGAAAAAGATACCGGCTGTCTACTCTATCTATGCCTCTCATAATCTTATAAACCTCTATCAGATCTCCCCTCAGCCTCTGCCACTCCAGAGAGAACAGCCCAAGTTTGTCCAGCCTCTCCTCATAGCACACATCCTCTAATCCAGGCAGCATCCTGGTAAACCTCCTCTGCACCCTCTCCAAAGTCTCGACATCCTTCCTATGATGGGGTGACCAGAAATGAATGCAATACTCCAAATGCGGCCTAACCAGAGTTTTATAAAGCTGCAGCATAACTTTCTGACTCTTGAACTCAATGCCTCGACTAATGAAGGCAAGCATGCCATATGCCTTCTTTACCACCCTATCAACCTGTGTAGCCATTTTCAGGGAGCTATGAACCTGGACCCCAAGATCCCCCTGTACATCAATGCTGTTAAAGGTCTTGCCATTAACAGTGTACTGCCTCTTTACATTTGATCACCCAAGGTGCAACACTTCACATTTGACCAGGACGAGCATTTGGAGAAGAATAGTCTTATTAAGGACAGTCAGCATGGCTTTGTGAGGGCAGGTCATGCCTCTGTGAGGGCAGGTCATGCCTCATGAGCCTAATTGAGTTTTTTTTGAGGAGGTGATGAAGATAGAGCAGTGGATGTGGTGTACATGGACTTTAGTAAGGCGTTTGGCAAGGTTCCCCATGGTAGGCTCATCCAGAAAGTCACGAGGCATGGGATCCATGGAGACTTGGCTGCATGGATTCGGAACTGGCTTGCCAACAGAAGGCAGAGGGTGGTAGTAGATGGAGTGTATTCTGCCTGGAGGTCAGTGATTAGTAGTGTTCCACAGGGACCTGCTCTTGGACCGCTGCTCTTTGTGATTTTTATATATGACTTGGATAAGGAAGTGGAGGGGTGGGTTGGTAAGTTTGCAGATGACACAAAGGTTGGAGGGTTGTGTATAGTATAGAAGGTTGTCATAGGTTACAAAGGGATTATAGACAGGATGCAGAGCTGGGCAGAGAAGTGGCACATGGAGTTCAATCTGAAAAAGTGTGAAAAGATCAAACTTGAAGACGGAGTACAAGGTTAATGGCAGGATTCTTAGTAGTGTGGAGGAACAGAGGGATCTTGGGGTCCATCCATAGATCCCTCAAAGTTGCCGCATGTTGATAGGGTGGTTAAGAAGGCGTATGGCGTGCTGCCCTTCATTAGTCAGGGGACTGAGTTCAAGAGCTGCAAGGTAACGTTGCAGTTCTATAAAACTCTGGTCAGACCACACTTGGAGTAGTGTGTTCAATTCTGGTCGCCTCAGTAGAGGAAGGACGTGAAAGCTTTAGAGAGGGTGCAAAGGAGATTTACCAGGATGCTGCCTGGATTAGAGAACATGTCTTATGAGGAAAGGTTGAGTGAGCTAGGGCTTTTCACTGGAGCGACGCAGGATGAGAGGCAAGTTGATGGCAGTGTACAAGATTACGAGGGGCATAGATAGGGTGGGCAGCCAGCACCTTTTCCCCAGGGCGGCAATGGCCAATACCAGAGGACATCAGTTTAAGGTGAGTGGAGGAAAGTTTAGGGGAGATGTCAGAGGTAGGTTTTTCCACACAGAGAGTGGTAGTTCCTGGAACACACTGCCGGGGGTGGTGGTAGAGGCCGATACAATAGGGTCGTTTAAAAGACTCTTAGATAGGCACATGGAGAAAGTAAAACAGAGGTTATGGGCTGTGTAGGAGGGAAGGGTTAGATCGATCGTGGAGTAGGTTTACATAGGTCAACACAACATCGTGGGCCAAAGGGCCGGTATTGTGCTGTTCTGTTCTACGTTCGATGTTTCACACATTTTAATTTAGGTGGTGGATTCATTCATATTTTTTAACATGAGAATGTACGTGAAGTCTGGCAACTTATTTGGGAGAAGCCTGACCTGAACTCTGCCCTTGCTCAACCAGCTCTATATTTACAGATCCATTAGCAAGCATCACTTTCCCCTGACCAGCATCTCACATAGATTGACAGATCCCTGCTGGGAAATCAGACCACCATCACTGGGAAACCCCCACCCCCTGCCCTCCCCAGGGACCAACGCCATCCAGGGCTTGCTCTCCCGTCTATATGACTTGACAGAGTGACTGTGGGGATGATATTTCCCCTGGCTGTGGTGTCTAGAACCAGTGATCACAGTCTCAAAGTGGTCAGCCATTGCAAGAAGAGACTTCCAGGGGCAGTGAGCCTTTGGAATTTTCTACTCTCAGAGACCAAGGAGGCTCAGTTGCTGAGTATATTTAAGACAGAGATTGGTTCCTTATATCTCAAAGTGTACTGAAGGGTTGGTACAAGAAAGTGGCCCTGAGGTAGATCAGCCATGATACTGACTGGCGCAGAAGCTTCAAAGTGATGAGTGATCTACTCTCGTTTCTGTCTCTTATTTTCTCTCATTACAGAGACTTCTCACAGGGTTCACGTTCCTGATCTCCAGAAACCTTCAGGGATCACTGCCTATAGGAACTGAGCTCCGTCTCTTTGATAGCACCTCCTATATGTCCTGCAGTCCCCTCCTTCAGCCCTGCTGCCACCCCAGAGGGGCTTTTCTCTTGGGTTCAAAGAGTTGAAGGTCATTACCTTACTGTCCAGATAGTCGCCCTTTTTGATGAGGAATTCTGCAATGGTGTCCAGAAGTTTGCTCTCACGTAGTCGATGACGGGCAATATATTTTGCTATCAGGGCCATGGTGTAGGGGGTGATGCTGTCCACCTTTTTGGGAAGTTCCTCTAAAACAGAAAGAAGTACATTTCAGGCTGTGATCCTCATTAGTCCAGTGACTTAGGTATCCCAGGTGACAATGGAAGGAATATTAGACTGCATCACGCTTCTAACTTGAAGCAGGGATCTCTGCTGAGGGAACTACCTGTACAGACTACACGCAAAGAATTGACCTCACCCTTGATAGTTTTAAGGTTGAATATTCTTCCGGCGCTCATGCTGAGGGTGACAGGGGAAGGCCAGTAAAAGTGGAACTTCAGGAGAAAATGGACACAACCACCTATTGAAACTGTTTCTGTGGCATTCTCCGGTTGCAAGGATTTGTGATTAATTTCTGCGAGGTTTTGTGACTAATATCCAGGTGAGTGAATGAAGGCTCAATTGAACGGCATTTACATGCTGCCATGCAAGATTGTGCGATACTTAAGAAGATACTGAAGAGATTTATGAGAACGTTGCCAGGACTTGAGGGCCTGAGTTATCAGGAAAGGTTGGACAGGCTAGGACTTTATTCCTTGGAACGTAGGAGACTAAGGGGCGATCTTTAAGAGGTATATAAAGTTATGAGGAGCATAGACAAGGTTTAGCTAAGCAAATGAGACTAGCTTAGGTGGGCACCTTGGTCGATATGGACAAGTTGGGTGAAGGGCCTGTTTCCGTGCTGTATTACTCTATGACTAATTAGATAAGCCCCAACACTCACTTAAGATGCCTCTGTATTTTCATGAATCACAGGGCATTCTGATTGATGAGTTACCTGTACTTATACAAGTTACTGCTGGTTGGGGTGCAGTGCTAGAAACTCATTGTTTGTACACTTATGGTTGGGCAGTACTTTAAATAACCACACTTGGGCTGAGCCTGAAGAGGGTAGCAGCTCCTACCTGCCAGGCTGCTGATGAATTTTTCCTGTCTATTTTCATAGAAGATCTGAGAGCTGAAGATCAGCTCTAGTGACTTATTGCTGGCCTCCCGACAACACGTGGCCAACATCTCGTCCAACAGGGTCATCTCGTGGTCCCTCACGTTGGCGACGTGCCCCAGCGTGTGCTTGACCAGCCGCAGGATCTTGCGGTTGTTGAGAAGCTGCTCACTGGTGTAGGAGTCAGACTGCAGTGCCTGGGACTTCAACCTGTAGTAGGAGAGCAAGAGGAAGAGAGTCTGGGGGTGACGCTCCTTCTCAATGTTCTTCTCCAAGCCAGCGAGGCAGCTTTCCACCAGCGGGTGCTGCGTGGACCGGTGCAGTTTCATGACGCTGCTGAAAACCATAGAGATATCTTTCTGGTTGAACTGCGTGAGCCGGACTCGCGACTCCTCCTCCAGGACCTGAACGATCTTGGAATCACTGGGAAGACCTGCAACAGAAGAGAAGAGAACCCAGCTGATGCAGAGGAGCCAACGTCGATTGTTTTATTTAGTCACGGGATTTGGGCATGGCCAACATATCCTTTTGCCCATCTCTCACCTGCAGCCAGCTGCTGCTTCAGTGGGGTCCAAGTGGTCTTGGGGGTCCAAATACATACTTCCCTGAAAGTGGCAATGCAAGTAGACAGAGGTAGAGGTGGTGTACGGTACGCTTGCCTTCATTGCCAGGGGCATAGTCAGAAAGTCATGTTGCAGTTCTATAAAACTTTGGTTAGGCTGCATATGGAGCATTGTGTGCAGTTCTGGTTGCCCCATACAGGCGGAATGTGGAGGCTGTGGAGAGGGTACAGATTAGAGGGTGCTGGCCGGATTAGAGGGCAGGAGAGGTTGGACAAACCTGGGTTGTTTTATTTGGAGTGTTGGAAGCTGGGGGGAGACCTGATAGAAGTTTATAACATTATGGGAGGTAATAGATAGGGTAGACAGCCAGAATCTTTTTCCCAAGATAGAAGCAAGAGGTGGGTGCCTGGAACGTGCTACGTGCTGGAAGCGGATACGATGGTGGTGTTCAAGTGGCTTTTAGACAGGCACATGAATATACAGGGAATGGAGGGACGTGGACCATGTGTAGGCAGAGGGATTAGTTTAATTTGACATTGTGCTCGGCACAGACATGGTGGGCTGAAGGGCCTGTTCCTGCGCTGTACTGTTCTGTGTTCTATCCAGGGACGGCCATGCTGGGTGGTATAGGAACGGTGCATCAGCCCTGACCAGCAGGTTTCCTTGCCTCATACACAGCAGTGAAACAGTTGGGATTCGATGACAGTCCAACAGCTTCATTATCACTTTCAAGTGAGACCAGAATTTTATTCCTAGAACCTTTAAACTGAATTTAATTTACGTTTAGAGACACAAGAGATTGTGGATGCTGGAATGTGGAGCAACAAATGGAGGAACTCAGCGGGTTGAGCAGCATCTGTGGGGGGAAAGGAATTGTTGACGTTTCAGGTCGAAACCCTGCATCACTAATTTACGTTTTTTACATTCCCAGTTACCTTACTAATGTACTGGATGAATTTCTAGTCCAGGGTTACAAGGACCAGTGAGGAAAGTGGAGTTGAGTCCAAGATCAAACCAGCAATGACTTCACTGAATGACAGAGCAGAGCCATGTACCTCGTCCTGAGCTCCTCTCTCACGTTCTTGTGCACTCTGTACCTGCCCCGCAGGTTCAGGATTTGAAGCATTCTTGGAGTAACTCAGTGACTGTGCATCACTCACTGGGAGTGTGCCTGTGGGCACTGGTTTGGACGAGTGACCCCTGGATAAGCCCCTGGCACACAGTGACTGCTCAGGTGAACAACTGGAGGGCAACCGGTGGCCAAGGGTCAGTTCCGTGATGTGGCAGAGGGAACTCAGCTGCTGTGAGTGGGAGTGAGAGAGTCCTGGACGTTTACTGAACAGGATGAGGCTTTGGGCCACCACAGAGTAAGCACAAGGTCAAACAGCAGTAATTCCACATGCTGTTGCTGTCTGCCTGTCTCCAGCTCAGGACTCTCCAGAATCTCTCCATGGAATTCTTTATTCCGAGGGAAGCAGTACAGATTGAGAACAGGAGGACGTGTCTCATTACTACTACGGGCACAGAAGGAAGCTTGATTTGTCCAGTCTATAAGCAGATTAAAGTCCCCTGTGATTATTGTATTACCTTTGTAATAGCCTTTCCCTGCTCACGGCTCTCTGGTAATTCACTCTCTGAGAAGTTCCTTGAGATAGTTGGGGGGGGGCATTTAGAAAAGTTAGAGAGGAATGACAAAGCAGTGGAGCAGGGAAATGGATGATGATAATCAGTCTGTCAGAAAGGGACAGAACACACGAACAGACTTCCACCTACTGTCAGAGCAGCAAAAGATAACGCATGGACAGAAACCAAAGGCTCCCTATCCGAATGCACATAGAATTCATAGAAAAGTCGAGAGCTAATGGCACAGAAACAATGTGCATGGACTAACAACCATTACAGAGACATGGCTGCAAAGTAACCAACATTGGGAATTAAACAGATCATAATCCCTAACATTTAGAAAATGTAGACATAAAGGAAAAGAAGGTAGGATAGCACTGACTGGGATAAAGGCGACAGACGGGAATGATTTTAGCTCCAAAAAAACAGGAAGTCGGATCAGTTTGGATGGAGCTAAGAAACAGCAATGGTCACAAGTTGTCCATTAGCCACCAAGCAGTAGGTGTAATATTGGGGATTGCATAAATCAGAAAATTACTTTCCGCAAAGGTGATACAAGAATCGCAGGGGACTTCAATCTGCTCATAGACTGGATAAACCAAACCAGCAGTAACAGTGTGGAGGATGGGGAAAATTTCAGAATTCAGCAAAGGAAGACCAAGACAGCGATAAGGACGTTCAGATGTGTTCAGGAAGTCAAATTCTGGTCGGACATATAGAGTAAGTGGCAGGGAGTACTGATGGACAGGGTGAACTTCGGTGCAAGTCCACAGCTCCCTGAAAGTGGCGATAGGAGTGGATAGAGTAATGAAGAAGGCATTTGGTATGTTTGCCTTCATTGGCCGAGGCACTGAGTTTAAGACTTGGGACGTCACATTGCAGCTGTAAAAAACCTTGGTTAGACCCCTCTTGGAGTATTGTGGCCACCACAGTACAGGAGGGATATGGTAGCAATAGAGAGAGTGCAGAAGAGATTCATCAGGGGGTTGCCTGGAATGGAGGGCTGTAGTTATAAGGAGATATTGGATAGGCTGAGTTTATTCTCCCTAGAACGTAGGAGGCTGTAGATAGGATGAATAGAATTTTTTTCCTCCAGGGCAGGGGAGCCTGGAACTAGAGCGCACAGGTTTAAGGTACCTGGATAGGGAAGGTGTAAATGGATATGGGCCTAACACAGGGAAATAGGATTAGTGTAGATAGGCGCCATGAACGAGGTGGGTGAGGCCCCAGTTCTGTGTTGTACCCTTCCATGATTCTGTGGAAGGGAAAATCTATATTCTCACCTGGAAATGGATTACCATAGAGACAGATTGTACCAGCTTCTATAGATATGGAAAAAGAAAAAGATTAGGTAAGATTAATGTGGCAGAATGAGGCAGAAACTGGGGAAAAAGGAAATTAACAGATTTTGTGTCTGTCCTCATTGAAGACAGTGAACACCTCCATGAAAGAGTAGGGGACAACTGGCCCACAGCAAAGGAGTTCAAAGAAATTAGTGCAAGTTAAAACAAGAACTGGAGCAATTAGTGGGACTGACAGGTGATCAGTCTTCAGGAGGTTTTGGAGAAGGTGGCTGTGGAGATGGTGGACACACTGGTTGTCATCTTCCAGAACTCCACAGGTTCTAGAATGGCTGCCAGAGATTGGAAGTAATCCCACAACTTAGGTGAGAAAACAGGAAACTGCAGACCGAGTATCCTGACATCAGTAGTTTGGAAAATGCTGGAATCTATTATAAAGGTAATGACAATAGGACTGGGCAGAGTCAATGTGGATTATGAAAGGGAAATCGTGTTTGACAAATCTGTTGGAGATTTTGAAGTTGCAGAGTAGATAAGGGTGAACCAGTTGATGCAGTATATGTGGACTTTCAAGGCCTTTGATAAGGTGCCATATAATGGATTATTAAACAAATTTAGAGCACATGGTATTGGGGATAACATACGTATGAACTGAGGACAGAAAACAGTAGGGAGAAATGTCGTTTACGGGTTGGGAGGCTGTGAGCATTGGAGCACCTACTGGTGATTAGCCGTTCACAGTCTACATTAATGATCTGAATGAGGGACCCAAGTGCAACATGTCCAAGTTTGTTAGTGATACTAAGCTGGGTGGAAATGTGGGCTTTGCAGAGAATGCAGGGAGACACTGGAGGAAACAGACTAGCAAAGTGATTGGGCACGGACATGGCAGATGGAACAGAATGTGGAAAAATGGGAAGCCATTCACTTTGATGGAAAAAATATAAAGGCTGATTATATTTTGAATGGAGAGCGATTTGGAAGGCATTGGCGTTTACAGGAACTGGCATGTCTTTGGACACAAATCATGCAAAGTTAATATGAAGGTCCAGCAAACAGCACGATACTCTTGCATGCAAGGGGATTTGAGTACAAGAATGGAGGTGGTGACTTTAGCTCAGGTAAACCAAAAAACATTTTGCAAAAGAGTGTTTTTCTTGGGGGTTAACTCCCAGTGTGACTGAGAAATATGTCAAATCCCCTCCCATCTCTAGCTCTCAGCACAGCAAGAGGGGCAGAATTTCTTACCCAAGGCAGCGACCGCATACAGACAATTCACAATGCTGAAGTTGTCGAACTTGGAGCAGTCAGCCACGATGGAGCTACAGAGCGTCTGGAACTCCTCCAGCTCCAACATCTGGCTGTGGACGGTCTCCTCATTGGCCCCTCCAGGTCGCTGCTGCAGGACCTGGCCAATCTTCTGCAGAGCAATGGGGTAATGGTTGTAGGAGATTTTGCCAGGGTTCTGTGTCACCCAGCGCAGCACCTCACCCACAGTCCGCGAGCGGTCGATCAGCCGCTTCATGGTGAAGAACGTGTCATAGCTCATCTTCTCGTGGATGAAGTTCCAGGTTTTCTTCTTGATGCGGTGGTGGTGGTGGTGATGGCGGTTCTGCTTGTGTCCATTGTGCCTTCCCTGGTGCAGGTGAGGGAACTGTTCCAGATATGCGGCCCAGGTGTTGTGCGGCTTGCAGGCGTGGTAATGGGCTGCGTACATCATACCCCGGCTCGTCAGAGGGCAGGGGACAGCTCGGCAACAGGCCAGGCGGAAGAAGCGAAGGAAACAGCTCAGGCCAAGGCAAGTCAGTCTGTCTAACAGCAGAACACCTTCCCTCCTCGGCAGCAGAGACCTGAAGCAGTGCAGAGGCAACCTTTGCATCTTAGGCACAGCTCACCTCGAGGGAGTGTGGACGATAGCAGAAACCTTGAGGAAGCACAGAACAGCATGCTGTGATATCTGACATGGTAGCAGGCATCTAACACCATACCTGGACTAATAGAGTCATAGCTGAAGGACCTGTACTGTGCTCTACCGTGCTATGTTCTATAACGTCAGAGTCATTTCACACTGTAGGTCATTCAGCCATTGCCCAGGTCTGCTCTCAGTACCTCAAATCAGTCGGTCTTATTTTCCTACTCTCTCCCCACTGCCCTGCAATTTTATTACCCTCAAGTGCTTATCGAAGTTCCTTTCGAAGTTGTTGCTCATCTTTGCTTCCATCAGCCACGTAGGCAGCAGGTTCCACTTGCAGTGTTGAACAGTTCCTCCACACCCCCACCTGTATCTCTCATCCAAAACCTGAAATCTGTATTGCTGGTTCTCGTAACACCAGCTCATGGGAACAACTCTGTGTAACCTACCTAAACCTGTCGTGTTGTCCACCCTATCAAACTGCCCCTCAACCTTAGCAGTCAGGCAGAAGGTCAAAAAGCTGGACCTCTAGGATCAGGATCCTAGGATCAGCATCACTCCTGGTGCTAACGAGGGTGGGAATTGGAGGATAGGGCGAATGAATGCATGGCTCAAGAGCTTTTGCAGGAGGGAGGGATTTAATTTCCTCAACCATTGTGATGCCTTTCGGGGCAGAGGTAAATTGGTTTATTATTGTCTCATGTACCGAGGTACAGTGAAAAACTTTTGTTTTGCATGCCATCCATACAGATCATTTCATTACACAGCACACTGGGGTAGTACAAGGGAAAACAATAACAGAATGCAGAGAAAGTGCAGTGCAGGCAGACAATAAGGTGCAGGACCATCACAAGGTAAATTGTGAGGACAAGAGTCTATCTTATCGTACTAGGGAACCATTCAATAGTCTTATAACAGTGGGATAGAAGCTGTCCTTGAGCCTGGTGGTACGTGCTTTCAGGCTTTTGGGATGGGAGTGGGGGAGAAGAGGTGACCTGTACAAGAGGGACAGGTCACATCTAATCTGGAGGGGGACCAATATCCTTGCAGGGAGATTTGCTAGTGCTACTCAGGAGGGTTTAGACTACTCTGGCAAGGGTGTGAGACCACTAGGCAGGCCAAGCAGGGGCAGGACAGGGAATGAGGAAGGTC
The DNA here is from genome assembly GCF_009764475.1 of Pristis pectinata. Lineage (NCBI taxonomy): Eukaryota > Metazoa > Chordata > Chondrichthyes > Rhinopristiformes > Pristidae > Pristis > Pristis pectinata. Next base: position 1,167,557 of record NC_067413.1, on the reverse strand, counting down.
TGAGAGACTGTATTTACTTTAGTGCAAGAAGCCTCACAGGTGAACTCAGGGCATGGATCGGCACATGGGATTGTAATATTATAGCTACTACAGAAACATGACTGGAAGGGCAGCTTAATATTCCAGGGTACAGATGCTTCCAGCGTGACAGGGGTGGAAGTAAGAGAGGAGGGGCAGTTACATTATTGATTAGAGAGAACATCACGGCAGTACTTACAGAGGATATTCCCGGAGGAATGTTCAGCGAGGCCATATGGGTAGATCTCAGAAATAAGCTGATCACTTTGATGGGATTGTACTATAGGCACCCCCCACCCCCAATAGTCAGTGGGAATTAAAATAGCAAACACGCAAGGAGATCACAGATCGGTGTAGGAATAATAGGGTTGTAATGTAGGTGATTCAAACTTCCCTAATATTGACTGGGCCTGCCACAGAGCTAAGGGACAGAATTTGTTAGGTGTGTCCAGGAAAGCTTTCTGAAGCAATATATAGATGGTCCGACTAGAGAGGGGGCTACACTCGACCTCCTCTAAGGAAATGAAGCTGAGGTGTCAGTGGGGGAGCACTTTGGGAGCAGTGACCATAGTTCTATTAGTTTCAAGATAGTCATGGGAAAACATCGGACTGGTCGACAAGTCAAAGCCCTAAATTGGGGGAAGGCTAATTTCAATGGCGTCAGACAGGAACTCACAAAAGTTGAATGGGAGGGGCTGTTTGCAGGTAAAGGGATGTCTGGCAAGTGGAAAGCTTTTAAAAGTAATACAGGGAGAGTTCAGGGACAGCATGTTCCCGTTGAGTGAAGGACAAGGCTGGCAGGATTCAGGAATCCAGGTTGATGAGGATATTGAGGCTCAGATCAGAAAAAAGACAGATATCAGGTACAGGCATCTGAGATCGAGTGAGTCCCTTGACGAGTATAGGGGATGTCGGAGTGCACAAGGAGGAAATTACGAGGGCTAAAAGCAGACATGAGATATCCCTAGTGGACAAAATAAAGGAAAATCATTAGAATGACAAAAGGGTAACTAGGAAGAGAGTTGGTCTCCTTAAGGATCAGTGTGGCCATCTGTGTATAGGACCACAGAAGACGGACAACATCTTAAATGAATACTTCTCGTCTGTACTTACCGTGGAGAAGGGCGTGGAAGCCAGTAAGTTCATGGGAGGGAACAGTGATATCCTGGAGCATATTAACATTTTGAAGGAGTTGTTGGAGGTCTTGAAATGCATAAAGGTGATTAAATCCACAGGGACTGGCCAAATGTATGCTAGGATTTTATGGGAATCAAAGGAGGAGATTGCTGGGGCTCTAGCAGAGATTTTTGTAACTTTGTTAGCCACAAGCGAGGTACTAGAAGACTGGAGGATGGCTAATGTTGTGCCTTTATTTAAGAAGGGCTGAAGGGACAAGCCAGGGAACTACAGACCGGTGAGCCTTACATCAATGGTGGGAAAGTTATTAGATGGGATTCTGAGAGACAGGGTCTATCTGCATTTGGAAATTCAAAGATTGATTAGGGGTAGTCAGAGTGGCGTCGTACAAGGGAAATCGTGTCTCACAAATTCGATAGAGTTTTTTTGAGCAAGTGCCCAAGGGGATTGACGAGGGCAGGGGCAGTAGACATTGTCTACATGGACTTTAGCAAGGCTTTTGACAAGGTGCCGTATGGTCTGGTTCAGAAGTTACAACACATCAGATCCAAGATGCATTAGCAAATTGGATACAAAATCGGCTTGGTGGTAGGAAGCAGAGGATGTGATGGAGGCCTGTGACCTGTGGTATTCTGCAGGGATCGGTACTGGATCCTTTATTGTCATATATATTAGTGATTGGATGAGAATGTAGGTAGCATGATTAGTGAGAGAGCACATCACACCAGAAGTGGTGGTGTGGACAGTGAAGAAGGTTGTCTAAGGTTACAACAGGATATAAATACTGGGAAAGTGGGCAAGGGAATAGCAGATGGCATTTAACTCAGACAAGTGTGAAGTTTGCATTTTAGGAATGAAATACACAGTGAATGGCAGGGCCCTGGGAAGTGCTGAACAGAGAGGTCTTGGGGTACAAGTACATGGTTCCCTGGAGGTGGCAACACAGGTATACAGGGTGGTGAAGAAGCCGTTTGGCACGCTGGCCTTCGTCGGATTGGGCACTTACAAGAGTTGGGGCGTCACGTTACAGCTGTACAATTGGTGAGAGCACACCTGGAGTGTTGTGTACAGTTCTGGTTGCCACACTACAGAAAGGATATGATGAAGCTGGAGAGGGGGGTAGAAAAGATTCACAAGGATGTTGCCAGGAAATGGAGGGCTGGAGTTATGAGGAGAGGCTGGGACTGTTCTCCCTGGAGCAAAGGAGGCTGAGGAGTGACCTTATAGAGGGTTATCAAATCACAAGGGACACAGATAAGGTGGAGGGTCACAGTCTTTTCCCCAGGGTGGGGGAGTCTAAAACCAGAGGGCACAGGTTGAAGGTGAGAGGGGAAAGATTTAAAGGGCACCAAGGGTATGTTTTTCACACAGGGGGTGGTGGGTATATGGAACGAGCTGCCAGGGGAAGTGGCAGAGTTGGAGATAATTACAACATTTAGAAGACATTTGGACAGATTCATTAATAGAAAATGATTAGAGGTCAAACGAAGGAAAATGAGACAAGCTCAGGAAGGCACCTTGGTTGGCATTAACGGGATGGGCCAAAGGGCCTGTTTCTGTGCTGCACTACTCTATGACTCTATATAGGCAACTAGGATTAGTACAGATAGGCATGATGGTCAGCAGAGACACCGTGGGCTGAAGGGCCTATTTCTATGCTGTACAACTCTATGTCTCTAACTCCCTTTTCACCAGGGAGAACAACTGAAGCTTCTCCAGTCTAACCTGGAGCTGAAAGCCCTCGTCCTGGAACCATTCTGCCAAATCTCCCTGCACCCCTCAACATCCAGAACTGGATGCAATACCTGAGCTTTATAAAGGTCCAGCATCACTTACCAGCTTTTGTAGTAATATCTCTATTCACAATGCCCAAGATCCCACTTAATATTAAGATATCTTTATTAGTCACACGTACATCGAAACACACAGTGAAGTGCATCTTTTGCATAGAGTGTTCTGGGGGCAGCCCGCAAGTGTCGCCGCACTTCCAGCGCCAACATAGCATGCCCTCAACCTCCTAACCCGTACGTCTTTGGAACGCAGGAGGAAACCGGAGCACCCGGAGGAAACCCACGCAGACACAGGGAGAACATACAAACTCCTTACAGACAGCAGCCAGAATTGAACCCGGGTCGCTGGTGCTGTAGTAGGGTTACGCTAACCACTACACTACCGTGCCTGCCCTACTACTTGCTCTGCTGGTTATTCTTCCAATATGTTCTGCTACCTTTGAGGATTTCTACACATGAACCCCAAGGTCCCTCTGTTCCTACACACTCTTTAGAACTCTGTCATTAAGTAAATGATGCCTCTTTCCATTCCCTCTTCAAAATGCATCACATCACACGTGTGTTATATTAGTTGTCTCCAATCAGGAGGCTGTGGGACCAAATCCAAAATCTAGGCCAACATTCCAGTACAGTATTGAGAGATGCCACACTGTTGGAGGCAAAGTCCTTCAACAGAAAAGTTGAACAGAGACCTTGTATTCCTTGCCTGACATTCATAAAAGAGATCACATGCAGTACTGAAAAAAAAGAGCAGAAGTACAGAAGGTACTACACTGAAAATAAGCAGAGGCATTTTCTCCACTGACCTGGCCAATGTTTAACACTCAACATCGCAATTCAAATCAGAAAAGTAGTCATTATTGCATCACTGTTTGTGAGAGCTCACTGCAGTTCTGACGATACCTGCCAAATTAATGGTCCCAAAGCACTTTGCATTGTCCCAAGATCAAAAAAAGCCACCACAAAAATCTATCCCATACTTCATGTAAACAAGGCCAGTCTGCAGCCCTTTCCCAGTTATGACAAGCAAGGCAACCAGTCAGGTTATCAGCCTCTGAGCTGTGTCTGGGGTTTACACATACAAATACACTCTCAGCAAGATATCAATCACTATTATCTCTCTCATCGAGGGAGCAGAGGCTGTAGACAGCAGACATGTAGAGTGTGCTATAATAATTATAGGAGATGTACGAGTACAGAAGGAGGAAATGAAGAAAGCCAAAAGGGGCCATAAAATATCCCTGGCAAATGTGGTAAACGAGAAAAGTAAAAGATTCTACGTACATTATGGGCAAATGGGGAGAGAGTAGGTTCCCTTAAGTATCAGTGTGGTAACGTGTGTGGGGCCATGGGATATACGAGGTTTTAAATGAATACCTCTCATCTGTATTTATGGTGGAGAAGGGATTATCAGCAGTGCTTTGTTCACAGGAAATCACATCTTGCAAATTTGGTTGAATTTTTTGAGGTGGTGACCAAGAAGGTCGACAAAGGCAGGGTGGTGAATGTGGTCTCTGTGGATTTCAACAAAGCCTTTGACAAGGTCCATACGATAGGCTGGTTCAGAACTTTGAAAACATCGGATCCAGGGGGAGCAGCAAATTGGATACAAAGTTGGCTTGGTGGTAGGAGGTAGAGGGTGGTCGTGGAGGGTTGACTGGAGACCTGTGACCAGTGGTGTGCCACATGGATCGACGTTGAGTCCTTTATTGTTGGTCACATATATTAATGATTTATAGGAGAGTGTAGGTGGCAAGATTAGTAAGTTTGCATGTCACACCAAAACTGGTGCGGTAGTGGACAGTGAAGCAGCTGACAACAGTATCTAGAACAACTGGGAAAGTGAGTAAGGAAGTGGTTGATGGAATTTTACTCAGACAACTACTTCCATCCATCCTAACCACTTGTGTTGGCACTTTTAGCTCCCTGAAAGTGGCAAAACGAGTGGATAGGGTGATAAAGAAGGCACGCAGATACCTGCGTTCATCGGTGGGGGCACTAAGTATAAACGTTGGGAAGTCACGTTGCAGCTGTACAAACTTTAGTTAGGCCACATTTGGAGTATTGTGTACAGTTCTGGTCACTACACTACAGGAAGCTTTGGAGAGGGTGCAGAAGAGGTTCACCAGGATGTTGCCTGGATTGGAGAGTATTAGGAGAGGTTCTCTTTTACCAGGGATATTTTATCATCCCTTTTTTCTCTCTATGTCAAAGTGCAGAGAGATGCATTTTGGGACATACACAATGGCAGGGACCTTGGAAGAGTTATTGAATAGCCAGCCCTTGGGGTACAAGTACATGGTTCTCTGAAAGTGGTGACACAGGTAGACAAGGTGGTGAAGAAGGCGTATGGTGTGCTTGCCTTCATTGGCCAAGGCATTGAGTATAGGAGTTGGGATGTCGTGTTGCAGTTCTGCAGATCATTGGTTAGGATGCACTTGGGAATAAGGTGTGCAGTTCTGGTTGCCACTCTTTAGGAAGAATGTGAGTAAGATGGAGAGGGTGCAGAAAAGATTCACAAAATAACTGCTCGGACTGGAGGGCTCGAGTCTGCAGAGATCGGACAGGCCGTGACCATTTTCCCTGGAGCAAAGGAGACTGAGGGGTGACCTTAAAGAGGTTTATAAAATCATGAGGGGAATAGTAGATAATCACAGTCTTTTTCCCAATGTAGGGAGTCTAAAACAAGAAGGCATAGGTTTACGGTGAGAGGGGAAAGATTCAAAGGTGATCTAAATAGCAAAGAGGTTCCACACAGAGGGGGGTGGGTGTATGGAACAAGCTGCCAGAGGAAGTGGGAAAGGCAGGTACAACTACAATGTTTAAAAGACATTTGGACAAGAACAGGGAATGGTTCAGAGGAATATGGGCCAATTGCAGGGAAACATGCATCTTTCATGCATCTTGGTCAGAATGAATGAGTTGTGCTGTATGACTCTATAACTCCTCTCACTCAGGCTATTTTCCTCCCTCTCCAGAGGAACATGCTTGGCTCACTCCCCTTCCCCCCCCTCCCCCCACCCTCCAGCCACACCAAATATCAGCACTGAACCCCGCAAACTGTAGAGAAACATCAGGATGTCAATAAATGTTAGTGGAACAACCCAGTGAACATCTGTATCTGAGGGATGGTGGCAGACCAGTCTTCACCAGCACTCGCCAGTGTTACAAGGTCACAGCTGCCCCCACCGGTACTGTACCCCCAGTGTTACGATGGTACCAACAGCACAGCACCCCAGTGTCACAGCACACACTTGTACACCAGTACCCCAGTGTCAGAGCACACACTTGTACACCAGCACCCCAGTCTCACAGCACACATTTGTACACCGGCACCCCAGTGTCAGAGCACACACCTGTACACCGGCACCCCAGTGTCAGAGCACACACCTGTACACCGGCACCCCAGTGTCAGAGCACACACCTGTACACCGGCACCCCAGTGTCAGAGCACACACCTGTACACCGGCACCCCAGTGTCAGAGCACACACTTGTACACCAGTACCCCAGTGTCAGAGCACACACTTGTACACCAGCACCCCAGTGTCAGAGCACACACTTGTACACCGGCACCCCAGTGTCAGAGCACACACCTGTACACCGGCACCCCAGTGTCAGAGCACACACCTGTACACCGGTACCCCAGTGTCAGAGCACACACTTGTACACCGGTACCCCAGTGTCAGAGCACACACCTGTACACCGGCACCCCAGTGTCAGAGCACACACCTGTACACCGGCACCCCAGTGTCAGAGCACACACTTGTACACCAGTAACTGGTACCAGGTTGTTGACTCGCACCCGGGGGTTGCTTCCTACTGTTATAGGTGGAACACTGACTGAGGGGTTAAATTGCTCAGGAGGTAGTTTGGGGCTGGGTTTGAATCTACTTGTCCCCCGTTGACATCTGCAGCATAATGAAGCAGCGAGCCTGCCCGGCTGATGTTCCACTAACCCTGGAGGTGTGAGTGGACGGTGAGCGGGAGGACACACCACCGTTCCCCGGGGCTCTCACCCGGGCCTCCGCTGCTCACACGTCGGTGGGAGCCGGTGACCAGGGCCCATTGTTGGCGGGGCCGGGGCCGGCTCCCCCGGGCCCCTCACCGGCTCCCCGCTCTCAACAGGCCGGCAGGCCTCGCTCCCCCGCCGGAAGGCCCGGCTCCCACACCCCGCTCCCCGGCCGCTCACTTACATCGCCCAGCAGGCCCCGCAGGGCCCGGCTCAGGCCGCGGACTCCCCGCTGCTCCTGCGGCCGCGCCGCGCCGCGCCGCTCGCTCAGCTCCCGGGCCCGGACCGGGGGCCGCTCCCGCCGCACCCGCGCGTTCCCGCCCGCCCGCCTGCGCGCTCCCGCCACCCCCAGTGCGCAGCCGCGGCGGCACCCGGAGCGCCAGCGCCGGCCCCGCCCGTCCGGCCTGATCCAGCCCGCCTCTTCCGTCCGCCCGGGCCCCGGCCCCGGCCTCGGGGGTGTCGGCACGGCCGGGACCGGAGGCCGGGGACGGAAGGCCGAGGACCGGCCCCAAGCGCTGCGGTCAGGTCCGGGCGGGGCTCCGACCCCCGGTATAGTCCCACCTCCCTGCATTAACTCCACTCCCCTCTCTGCCCCGCTCGTCCCGGTCCCGGTACCTGCCCCTGCCCCGGTCCCGGTCTCTCTCCCTGTCCCTGCCCCGGTCCCTGTCCCGGTCCCGGTCTCTCTCCCTGTCCCTGCCCCGGTACCTGTCCCGGTCTCTCTCCCTGTCCCGGTACCTGCCCCGGTCCCGGTCTCTTTCCCAGTCCCTGCCCCGGTCCCTGTCCCAGTCCCGGTCTCTCTCCCAGTCCCAGTCCCGGTACCTGCCCCGGTCCCGGTCTCTCTCCCAGTCCCTGCCCCAGTCTCTCTCCCAGTCCCAGTCCCGGTACCTGCCCCGGTCCCGGTCTCTCTCCCAGTCCCGGTCTCTCTCCCAGTCCCTGCCCCAGTCCCAATCCCTCTCCCTCTCCCGGTCCCAATCCCGGTCCAATGCTGTCACTGTTCCTGCCTCCGCCTCCTCTGGCAGCCGGTTCCAGGCACCAACCACTGTGTGTGAAACATTTATCCCGTGGCTCTCCTTTAAACCTCCCTCTCACCTTGAACCGGTGCCCTCTGAAGCAGATACCGTCGACCTACCGTATCTCTGCCCCTCGTAATTTATAAACCTCTCTAAGATCACCTCTCGGCCTCCTACATCCCGGGATATCGGATGTCGCCGCCCCGTTCTCCAGTCTGGGCTAGGTATGGGGAGAGGCTGAATAGCCTGGCACTGTACCCTCTAATGGGATCTCATTGAGACCTGCCTCGGGCCAGGTGTTTGCTCCAGCTGAGCAGCCGAGGACCGAGGTGCACCTGGAGAATTCTGCTCTGCAGCCAGTACTGTTCAGAACACACCAATAGGGTTTTGGGCATTAGGGGAATCGAGGATTAAGCAGGTGGTGCAGGAAAGTGGCACTGAGTTAATCAGCCATGGTCATGAATGGCAGAGCAGGCCCGATGAGAGGTGTATTGCTGCTCCAATCTCTGACGTTCTTCCCTCTACAGAGGGAGTGATGTCCAGTTGGAGGGGTGCCAGCTGTAACTAAAACAAGTTGATAAGGAAGAGGACACTGTCACCGTTTGCCCAAACTGTGGTGGAATTATGGGTCCATATTTCATAGTGACAGCGGCAGCCCTTCAGCCCATCGAGTCTATCCCATTCTCTCCCCCATGCCTATTAACCCTACCCTGATTCTCCTCCCAGCCACCTACACCAGGGGCAATTTACAAAAATCAATTAACCCGACAACTAGCATGGAAACCAGAGGACCGGGGGACTCCCCACAGACAGTGCCAGAGGTCAGAATCGGACCAGCTCAAGTTGTGAGACATTTGTGTCATGTGCCACCCAAGTTTAAGCAAGAAAATAGACTTTTTGGCGAGCCCTTACAGCAAACACTGCCACACACATACCAGCTTCGTGGCAAGTATTTTCATAACAATATGCAAAGCACCACCTTGAGGAGTTTGGTGATCAAGCTGTGACTACCCTGGGAGCACATCCATGGGAGGAAATATAGTGGTGGATGGGCATGGAAAATGTGCAGATATCCAATTGTCCCTCTACTGAGGTTGGGGAAAGGTCTCTGTATCTAAATGTGAACATCCACCTTGATTTTATCCTTATATCTAGATGTACGTATTTTATGTATAAGACAGTACTTTTGTAAAACAAGTGCTGAGCTCAAGTAACAAATTAGGACTTTAAATATGTACCTGTTATTTCAATTCAGTTAAACTGGAAGATGTAAAGTTGATGCCGTCACAACTGTTTTTAATAACTGAAATTTACTGAACACAAACTAAATGAACACCCCAAACCTGAAAAACAGTTCAGAAGTGAAATTAAATAAATGATTCTCAGCCAGCACCTGTATTGAGAAATCAATGTTTCAGATTGATGGACTTTCATCCTGTTCGACGCTGCAGTACAAATATAACCTGCAGTCCAAGTAAGGGCAAGGAAAAGTTGGACCAATTAGCTGGCCACATTGTGGTGAAAATGCCAGATCCATTATTAGGAATATGGTTTCAGCAAAAATTTCTTTAAAAATCATATGATTAGCAGAGATGGTTTATGAACAGTAATGTGTTTGAGTTTAAAGGATTTGAAGCTGTAATTCGCAGCGTAGGTAAGGGGAATTGGTGGACATAGTGTATGTAGAATTTCGAAAGGTAATTGGTCAGCGGCTGCACAAAGTCAAGTTACAACCTGCAACAATTTGCAAGGTTGGGGATAACACTTTAGTGTGGATAAAGGATAGGTTAAAGGACAAAATCTGGAGCAAGGGTGGAAGGGCAGTCTGTCGTGGGGTATCACTAGGCTCTCAGATGTTCACAATTTCTATGAACAAGGTGGATGAGTAGATGAACAAATCCAAAATTCAATAGTTTGGAGGAAAGGTGAGCTTGGAGGACACAGGTATCAAAGAGAAAGGTAGATCGAAAGGTGCTAGATGGAGTACAATGTGGAGATATGCACCTTGTTAGGAAGTAATTAGTTTATTATTGTCACATGTACCAATGTTTTGCCTGCCGTCCACACAGATCATTCCATCAGTTCAGTACATCGAGGCAGCATGAGGGAGGCAATGACAGAATGCAGAATAAAGTGTTACAGGGAAAGTGCAGTGCAGGCAGACAATGAGGTGCAAGGCAATAATGAGGTAGATTGTGAGGTCAACACTCCATCTTATTGTATAAGAGGTCCATTCAATAGTCTTATAACAGTAGGATAGAAGCTGTCCTTGATCCTGGTGGTATGTACTTTCAGGCTTTTGTATCTTCTGCCTGGGGTGGGGGGGTGGGGGTGGTGGGCGGTGGCGAGAATAGAGAATGTCAGGGCTGGGTGGGGTCTTTGATTATGCTGACTGCTTTTCTGAGGCAGCGAGAAGTGTAGACAGCCCATGAAGGTTTCCATGATGGGCTGGGCTGTGTCCACAACTCTCTGCAGTTTCTTGCAGTCTTGGGTAGAGCAATTGCCGTACCAAGCCGTGATGCATCCAGATAGGATGCTTTCTATGGTGCATCTCTAAAAATTGGTAAGGGTCAACATGGACATGCCAAATTTCCTTAGCCTTCTGAGGAAGTAGAGGCACTGGTGAGCTTTCTTAGCCATTGTGTCTACGTAGTTGAACCAGGACAGGCTATTGATGATGTTTACACCTAGGAACTTGAAGCTCTCAACCATCTCTACCTCAGCACCATTGATGCAAATAGGGGTGTGTACTCCACCCTGCTTCCTCTCGTTTTGCTGACATTGAGGGGAAGGTTGTTGTCATGACGCCACGTCACTAGACTCTCAACTCCTTCCTGTACTCCGACTTATCATTTGAGATTTGGCCGACTACGGTGGTGTCATCTGCAAACTTGTAGATGGAGGTAGAGCCGAATCCGGCCTCTCAGTTGTGAGTGTAGGCAGCAAAGTAGGGAGCTGAGGACGCAGCCTTGTGGGTCACCATTGTTGAGAATAATCATGGCAGAGGTGTTGCTGCCTCTCCTCACTGATTGCGGTCTGTTGGTCAGGAAGTCGAGGATCCCGTTACAGAGGGAGGTGTTGAGTCCCAGGTCTAGGAGTTTGGAGATGAGTTTGCTTGGAATTATGGTATTGAAGGTAGAGCTGTAGTCGATAAATAGTAAGTACACACAAAAATCTTACCGGTGAGAAACTAGTAAACCTTGGTGCAGAGTGGAAACTGGGTGTGCTGGTTCAAATGTCGCAGAAAGCTAAAATGCAGCAAGTGAGTGTGTTAGAATGCAAGTGTCTTGCGACAAATGCACGGAGCTTCAGTGAGACTGCATCTGGAAAATTGTGTGAAGTTTTGTTCTCTGTAAAGTACAGTCTTGCCTTGGAGATTGAACAGTGCAGACTCAAAAATTGATTCCTGGGATGAGGAAGTTGCCTGACGAGTAGTGATCGAGTCAAAGTGGCCTGAACTTTCAAAGAATGGAGGTGATTCTGCTGAGACAAATTCTGAGAGGGTTTCCTCAGGCAGGCACAGGTAGAACTCGTCATAGTCTTGGCATGAGAAGTCAGCCAGATGGGACTGAGATGAGAAATTTCTTGGAGGGTTGTATACCTTCAGCTCCTCCTACATTTTCAGAGCTGAGATTGCTAGGTCTGTGATCATGATTTTGAGACATATGGGGACTGGGTGGGGAAATGGTGTTGAGGAAGATAAGGCATGATTTTGCTCAAGGGGTCACACTGCTTACTCCCACTGCTATTTGCGATTGGGTGCTGGTTTACCATGTTATTGTAAGGTAATACAGCCATTTCACTGTGGCCTTTTTTTCTCATGAAATGTTTAACAAAGGTTCTGGGAAATGTCAGAAATGATCTGTCACTCACTGTGCACATTTTGTTTTTCAAAAGCTGAAACTTGTTGAGTGTGGGATGTGGCTACAGACTCCATACAAGACCTCACTTTCAAAGGTTTTGTTGCCCTGGTGACACAGATGAGGAATAGTCAGTGACACTCTGGTACACACCGAAACAACAGTGACAGCACCTCTCAAACCTGCAACCTCTATGCCCAAGGGCAGCAGTGTATGGGGGCAGCACCCCCTACAGGATCCCCAACATCTTGCACACCCTCCTCATGGGAAATATAGGTCACTAGGTCCAGACCCCAGAATTTCCTACCAAACCTTCATCAAAAGGACAGCAGTCTTTCTCTAAGGCATTCATGGATGAGCAATATTGCTTGTTTTACCATAACCACAATGTGTACAGACACTCCTCCAGAAACAGGGTGATGGAGAAGGGCAGCACGGTAGCGTAGCGGTTAGCATAACGCTATTACAGCGCCAGCGATCAGGGTTCGATTCCCGTCGCTGTCTGTAAGGAGTTTGTACGTTCTCCCGTGTCTGCGTGGGTTTCCTCCGGGTGCTCCGGTTTCCTCCCACATTGCAAAGACGTATGGGTAGGTTAATTTGGGTGTAAAATGGGCGGCGTGGACTCGTTGGGCCGCAAGGGCCTGTTACCACGCTGTAAATAAAATTAAATTAAAAAATTAAAATTAAATATTGATACTTCAAATAGAACAGGTCAATTTCTGGATCTCTGCAGGGAAGAGGGATTAGGTTAATTAGGAGCCTTGGTTTAATTAGTTCAGCACAACATCATGGGCTGAAGGGCCAGTCCTGTGCTGTACTGTTCTATGTTCAATGTCAAGTTTAAAAAAATAAAAAAAACTCCAGGAAAACCAGTTTTGACGTCAATATACAAGTCAATGGAGAGGCTCCCAAGCAGATTCACTGGAATGGTGCCTTGTTAAAGGAACTACAAGAAGACAAAATGCCAGTTTGCTTTAACATCTCAATAGTAAAAACTCTGTAAAATGAAAGACCAACTCATGTCAAGGCTTGGTAATTGTTTAGTTGGCAGCAGATACAGATCAGAGATAAAAATGTTGTTGCTCTAATTGACAGGATGTGACAAGTTGGATTACTAGAACATAGAACAGTACAGCACAGGAACAGGCCCTTCGGCCCACAGTGTCGTGCCGAACTAGTTAAACGTCATAAATGACCTAACTAAACTAATCCCTTCTGCCTACACAATATCCATCTCCCTCCATTCTCTGCACACTCATGTGTCTATCTAAGAGCCTCTTAAACGCCTCTATCATATTTACCTCCACCCCCACCCCAGGCAGCACATTCCAGGCACCCACCACTCTGTGTAAAAAAAAACTTGCTTCCCACATCTCCTTTGAACTTACCCCCTCTCACCTTAAATGCACACCCTCTGGTATTAGGCATCTTGACCCTGGGAAATACCAGCTGTCTACTCTATCTATGATAATCTTATACACTTCTACAAGGTCTCCCCTCAGCCTCTGCTGCTCCAGAGAAACCAACCCAAGTTTGTCCAACCTCTCCTTATAGCACACGCCCTCTAATCCAGGCAGCATCCTGATAAACCTCTTCTGCACCCTCTCCAAAGCCTCCACATCCTTCCTGTAATGGGGCGACCAGAACTGAATGCAATACTCCAGATGCAGCCAAACCAGAGTTTTATAAAGCTGCAGCATGACTTTGCACATTTGAACTCAATGCCTCGACTAATGAAGGCAAGCATGCCATATGCCTTCTTTACCGCCCTATCAACCTGTGTTGCCACTTTCAGGGAGCAATGGATTTGGACCCCAAGATCCCTCTGTACATCAATGCTGTTAAGGGTCTTGTCATTAACAGTGTACTGTCTCTTTACATTTGATTACCCAAGATGCAGCACCTGACACCTACCCAGATTAAACCCCCATCTGCCATTTCTCCATCCATATCTGCAACTGATCTATATCCCACTGTATCCCTTGGCGATCTTCGACACTATCCACAACACCACCAATCTTTGTATCATCTGCAAATTTACTAACCCATTCATGTTTTTATCCAGGTCATTTATATATATCACAAACAGCAGAGGTCCCAGTACAGATCTCTGCACAACACCACTGGTCACAGACCTCCAGCCCGAATAAGACCCATCAACCACTACCCTCTGTGTTCTATGGGCAAGTCAATTCTGAATCCAAACTACCAAGTCACCGTGGATCCCATACATCTGAATCTTCTGGATGAGCCTCCCATGAGGGACCTTGTCAAACGCCTTACTAAAATCCACGTAGACCTTCATCAATCATCTTTGTCACCTCCTTGAAAAACTCAATAATTACTGAGAGACAACCTACCCCACACAAAGCCATGCTGACTGTCCCTAATTAGGCCATGGTTTTCCAAATGCTCATAAATCCTATCCTGAAGAATCCTCTCCAATCAGGATTACATCAGGATCAGTTCCATACCTTAGCTTTTCAAAGAATAGCACATGAAGGGAGAGTTGCATCTGTGATCAACAAACACATACACCTCAACAACACAAGATCAAAACACAAAGTCTGCAGGTAGAGCCATTAATTAGGAAGCTGGAAGATGTGTAGTCCAGACAAAACCACTCAACCCCAGGAAACATCCAGGACTCTTCCCCATGAATAATGACGGAGCAGGGAAATAATGGGATGAAGTGCACCTCATTTTTAAGAAACATGGAACATAGAACAGTACAGTACAGTACGGGCCCATCGGCCCACAATGTTGTGCCAACCTATATATACACCTACTCCCTGATCAATCTAACCCTTCCCTCCTACACAGCCCATAACCCTCCATTTTACTTCCTTCCATGTGCCTATCTAAGAGTCTTTTAAATGGCCCTATTGTATCAGCCTCTCCCACCACTCCCAGCAGCATGTTCCAGGCACCCACCGCTCTGTGTGAAAGTAACCTACCTCCAACATCTCCCCTGAACTTTTCTCCTCTGACCTTAAACTGATGTCCTCGAATATTGGCCACCCTGGGGAAAAGGTGCTGGCTGTCCACTCTATCTATGCCCCTCATAATCTTATATACCTCTATCAAGTCACCTCTCATCCTGCATCGCTCCAAAGAGAAAAGCCCTAGCTCACTCAACCATTTCTCATAAGACATGTTTTCGAATCCAGGCAGCATCCTGGTAAATCTCCTCTGCACCCTCTCTAAAGCTTCCACATCCTTCCTATAATGAGGTGACCAGAACTGAATAGAAAATTCTAGTGTGGTCTAACCAGAGTTCTATAGAGCTGCAACATTACCTGGTGGCTCTTGAACTCAATCCCCCGACTAATGAAGGCCAGCACACCATACGGCTTCTTAACCACCCTATCAACTTGTGTGATAACCTTGAGGGATCTATGGACTTGGACCCCAAAATCCCTCTGTTCCTCCACACTGTAAGAATCCTGCCATTAACTTAGAACCATAGAACAATACAGCACAATACAGGCCCTTCGGCCCACCATGTTGTGCCACCCTTCAAACCACACCTAAGACTATCTAACCCCTTCCTCCCACATATCCCTCTATCGTAAATTCCTCCATATGCTTATCTAACAATCGCTTGAACTTGACCAACGTATCAGCCTCCACCACCACCCCAGGCAGCACATTCCATGCACCAACCACTCTCTGGGTGAAAAACCTCCCTCTGACATCGCCCTTGAACTTCCCACCCATTAGCTTAAAGCCACATCCTCTTGTATTGAGCATTGGTGCCCTGGAAAAGAGGCGCTCTATCTATTCCTCTCAATATCTTGTATACCTCGATCATGTCTCCCTTCAGCTTCCTTCTCTCCAATGAGAGAAGCCCTAGTTCCTTTAGTCTCTCCTCATAATCCATACTCTCCAATCCAGGCAGCATCCTGGTAAATCTCCTCTGCACCCTCTCCAACGCCTCCACATCCTTCCTATAATGAGGCGACCAGAACTGGACACAGTAAGTGTGGCCTAACCAGAGTTTTGTAAAGCTGCATCATCACTTTGCGGCTCTTAAACTCAATCCCCCGACTTATGAAAGCTAACACCCCATAAGCTTTCTTAACTACCCTATCTACCTATGAGGCGACTTTCAGTGATCTGTGGATATGAACCCCCAGATCCCTCTGCTCCTCTACACTGCCCGGAATCCTGCCATTTACCTTGTGCTCCGCCTTGGATTTTGTCCTTCCAAAATGTAGCATTTCACACTTCTCTGGATTGAACTCCATCTACCACTTGTCAGCCCAGCTCTGCATCCTATCAATATCCCTCTACAAGCTTCGACAGCCCTCCACACGATCCACAACACCACCGACCTTTGTGTCATCTGCAAACTTGCTAACCCAGCCTTCCACCCCCTCATCTAAGTCATCAATAAATATCACAAAAAGTAGAGGTTCCAGAACCAATCCCTGCGGGACACCACTAGTCACAGCCCTCCAATCTGAAGGCACTCCCTCCACCACAACCCTCTGCTTTCTACAGGTAAGCCAATTCTGAATCCACACGGCCAAGCTTCCCCGGATCCCTTGGCCTCTGACCTTCTGAAGAAGCCTACCATGCAGAACCTTGTCAAATGGCTTACTAAAATCCAATGTAGACCACATCCACTGCACTACCCTCATCAATCTTCCTGGTCACCTCCTCAAAAAACCCTATCAGGCTTGTGAGGCAAGATCTTCCCTTCACAAAGCCATGCTGGCTGTCCCTAATCAGTCCATGATTCTCTAAATGCTCATAGATCCTATCTCTTAGAATCCTTTCTAACAGCTTACCCACCACAGACTCAAGGCTCACCGGCCTGTAATTCCCTGGACTATCCCTACTACTTTTCTTGAATAAGGGGACAACATTTGCCACCCTCCAATCCTCCGGTACCATCCCTGGGGACAACGAGGACTCAAAGATCCTAACCAACAGTTCAGCAGTCTCCTCCCTCGCCTCACGAAGCAGCCTGGGGAATATTCCGTCAGGCCCCGGGGACTTATCTGTCCTAATATTTTCTAACAACTCCAACACATCCTCTCTCTTGATATCTACATACTCCAGAACATTACCCTCGCCTACACTGTCCTCAGCATCATCAAGACCCCTCTCCTTGGTGAATACTGAAGAGAAGTATTCGCTGAGAACCTCACCCACTTCCACAGCTTCCAGGCACATCCTCCCACCTTTGTCTTTAATCGGACCTACCTTTACCCTAGCCATCCTTCTGCTCTTCACGTACGAGAAAAAAGCCTTGGGATTCTCCTTAACCCTACTCGCCAAAGCCTTTTCATGTCCCCTTCTCGTTTTCCTCAGCCCTTTCTTAAGTTCCTTCCTTGCTACTCTATATTCCTCACGAGCCCTGTCTGATCCTTGCTGCTTACACCTTATGTATGCTGCCCTCTTCTTCCTAACCAGTTGTTCCACCTCTCTCGTCACCCACGGTTCCTTCACCCTGCCATTCCTTCTCTGCCTCACCGGGACAAATTTATCCCTAACATCCTGCAAAAGATCCCTGAACATCGACCACATCTCCATAGTACATTTCCCTTCAAAAATGTCATCCCAATTTACACTCCCAAGTTCTCGCCTTATAGCCTCATAATTCGACTTTACCCAATTAAATATCTTCCCGTCCTCTTTGCTCCTATCCCTGTCCATAACAATTCTAAAGGTTATGGAGCAACGGTCACTGTACCCCAAATGCTCACCCACCGATAGATCTGTCACCTGTCCCGGTTCATTACCTAAAACTAGATCTAATATGGCATTCCCTCTAGTTGGCCTGTCAACATACTGTGTCAGGAATCCGTCCTGGACACACCTAACAAACTGCGCCCCGTCTCAACCCTTGGCACTAAGTAGGTGCCAATCAACATTTGGAAAGTTGAAGTCTCCAGTTATAATAACCTTGTTATTTTCGCATCTCTCCAAAAACTGCCTCCCAATCTGCTCTTCAGTAATTTGGTACTCTGCCTTTGTTCATCCTTCCGAAGTGTTTCACTTCACACTTTTCCGGATTGAACTCCATCTACCACTTCTGCATCCTGTCTATATCCCGTTGTAACCTATGACAACCTTCTACACTATCCTTTGTATCATCTGAAAACTTATTAATCCATCTCTCTACTTCCTCATACAAGTCATTTATAAAAATCACAAAGCAGGGGTCTCAGAACAGATCCCTGCGGAACACCACTGGTCACCGACCTCCAGGCAGAATACTCTCCATCTACTACCACCCTCTGCCTTCTGCGGGCAAGCCAATTCTGAATCCACGCACCAAGTCTCCATGGATACCATGCCTCATGATTTTCTAGATGAGCCTACTATGGGGAACCTTGACAAATGCCTTTCCAAAGTCCATGTACACCACATCCACCGCTCTAGGGCAGGCACGGTAGTGTAGCGGTTAGCGTAACGCTTTACAGTGCCAGCGACCTGGGTTCAATTCCAGCTGCTGTCTGTAAGGAGTTTGTACGTTCTCCCCGTGTCTGCGTGGGTTTCCTCAGGGTGCTCCGGTTTCCTCCCACATTCCAAAGATGTACAGGTTAGGAAGTTGTGGACATGCTATGTTGGCATTGGAAGCGTGGCGACACTTGCGGGCTGCCCCCTGGAACCCTCTACGCAAAAGATATATTTCATTGTGTGTTTCAATGTACATGACTAATAAAGATACCTTAATCTTACCTTACCTTCATCAATTTATTTTGTCACAATTGAAACAATTGGATAAATGTTTGAATCAGAGGAAATGAAGCAGTGAGGCAATGGGGCATGCTTGAGAGAGCAGGGCACTGGAGTTAGTTTGGGAATGAATACAGGACCATGGAAAGAGAGCAGGAATCAAGGAGATGGGCTGAATAACTGTTTTTAAATTCTCTGGATTTAAGTGACTTGGAATATGAAGCTGGCCCTTCAACTGAGATAAGTGTGGCAGAAGAAAACCATCCCCTTCAGGAGGTATGCACATTGACAAAGCCTCCCCAGCTCGGCTGGCACCCAATGTGGGCAAGGGTGGACAGGTGTTATCTGACAGGGAGATGAGGAGCCCCACTGCATGCTCCTGCAGGGGTGCGCAGGGGTAGAACAATGACCAGATGGCAGTCACAAGGTGCAAAGAGCTTTATCGATGTCAGTGGCAGCACTATTGCCTTATTAAAACAGCTCCATCACAGCAGAAAATCACACGGTAACATCATATCGCCACACCTTCCAAATGATTTCCAGTTTCAATGGATAAAAATCAGAGTAGACGCCAGTCCTGAATGGGGTTCCCTGTTCCCTGGGCCAGGTCAGAATCTCACCGCCGGTAAGCTCCGAAAGCCACGAAGCTGAAGAGGATGGTGATGCCGACCAGTGAGATGGTGGCCGGTGCCGTGAAGAAATGCCGATAGTTGATCTGGTAATACCACAGTACTGAGAGCATGAGGAAGAAGAGGGGCAGCATCAACCCCCCGACGTTGAGGGTGGTCTCGGTGTTCTCCGCCGCGTGGCTCCCTGCTGGAGACTGCGGCGTGGCATTCTGCGAGATGTGGCAGTGAACTACACAGTTGCCCGTGATGTGAAGTGAGGAGAGTGTCTGTGTGTCGTCTCCCAGCAGCTGCCCTTGGTATATGAGACGCACCTGGTGCTCCTGGTGAGGGAACTGAGTCCTGGCAGGGGGAAGACAGACAAACACATTAACAAGTGGCAGCAGAAAAAGACCACCAGCCGCCCTGCCGGTGTTTAATTATGTCTGCTGGGATTTGGTATCAGGGCTTAGGGTCCTGCCCTCACAACTGTGTGTGTGTGATCTGTGAGAGAGATCTGGGTCATGAGAGTGCTGGGAGATCATAGCACAATGAGTGGGTCACCTCTGGACCTTGAGCTGTCCTCATCTGACACCGAAAGGGACAGACCCGGCAGAGATAAGGCACAAACTCAGGTGTCAGTGTGGTTCGTGACCGGATAGCAGCCACATACCTGTGGAGGTCAACTAGCTGTGACCGAGAGCTGACAGACCCCCAAGAATCCCTCAGTGCCTCCCCCCACTGAGAAGGCTATCACATCGCTGCAGGGAGGTAGGTGGTGGGACAGTAGTCAGGGGATGGGAGGTGGGAGAGAGATGGAGGGAGTTCTGGTATTGAGTAATGAAGAACATCTTTTGCCTCAAACGTGAAGTCCAAGTGATGACACCGTGTGGAATCAAGGCAGTGATATTACCTCTTTATGTGTCCGATCGTGTGTTCAGGTCTGACCTGAACTATTCTCTCAGTGTCATTCAAGAACTTCAATCTCATCACCATGGAGCTGTCCTGGGCACAGTCACTGTGGGGGAGCTGGTCACCAGCGGACTGAGTCTCAGCAGCATCCCCACCTCTCGCTGCGGCCACTCGCCGCCGCGGGTGTACAGGCACATGATCTGTAACCAAGTCCTCAGTGGCAGTGACGGTGGGCGGCGTTTCCTCATGTTCAGGCAGAACTTGCTCCTCCGTATCTTTCTCCGGCCTCTCCCCTTCCACTCCGTCCCCCTCTACTCCGTCCCTCTGCCTCTCCCCCTCCCCACCGTCCCCCTCCTGATCCCCCTCGACTCCGTCCCTCTGCCTCTCCCCCTCCCCACCGTCCCCCTCCTGATCCCCCTCCACTCCGTCCCTCTGCCTCTCCCCCTCCCCACCGTCCCCCTCCTGATCCCCCTCCACTCCGTCCCTCTGCTTCTCCTCCTCCCCACTGTCCCCCTCCTGATCCCCCTCCACTCCGTCCCTCTGCCTCTCCCCCTCCCCACCATCCCCCTCCTGATCCCCCTCCGCTCTAACCCTCTGCCTCTCCTCCACTCCAACCCTCTGCCTCTCCTCCACTCCAACCCTCTCCCCCTCCGCTCTGTCCCTCCCTTGATCCCCCTCCGCTCTGTCCCTCTGCCTCTCCCGTTTCCCCTCCCCTACATCCCTCTGCCTTCCTGCTGTGCATTCTGCTGCTGTTGTGCCAGTCTCGGTTTCTGCTGGGTGTGGGGGGGCCTCGGTGGAAGAGGGGCATACAGGGTCCTGTTGCTCCACAGGGGTAGCTCCAGTAGGTCGCAGCGCTTGGTCACCTCGGTCCACGGTGCGAGTGGAGGCCCATGCCAGGATGAGAACCAGCATCATGAAAACTAGGCTGAAGAGAACAGTCACCTCATCACCCACTCCTTCGATTAAAGCCATGGTGTGGACCACGATCTCCCACAGTCACTCAACTGGGAAGCTGAAAGAATAAAGCATGGAAAAGGTGAGAAACAACAAATGGACCACAGTCTCAGACAGATGCAGGTGAGATTAAGAGAAAAGGTAGGTACCCCGATTGTCAGGCAGTGCCTCTGGATCAAGGACACATCCTTTCATCATGTTTATACACAACTTGGATGGAGAATAAAGAGGCAGGTATTTCAATTTACCCAGCATAAGATGGCATGATAACTGGCATGGGGGGAGCACAAAGGCACTTTAAGAGTTTCAGAGAGTGGGCAAAACTATGGCAGATGCAGTTTAATGCGGAGAACTGCAGAGCAATCTGCTCTGGATGTGAGAAAGATCAAACAGAGGACTTGTAAGTGGCAAGAAACTCCAAACGGGATTTATGGGTCTATGTACAGAAATCAGGGAAGGCACAACAAATTGAAAAGCAAATGGAATTGTAGCCTTAATGTCAAGAGGCCTGGAAAACCATGGTGTGGGCACTGGTTATCTGAAAGCTCTGATCTGAACCAATCTGGAGTCATTCCACTTTGTTAGGAGTTGAGGAGATTCAGGACGTCACCAAAGACTCTTGCAAATTTCTATAGAAGAACATTCTGACTGGTTGCATCACCGCCTGGTATGGAGGCTCCAATGTGCAGGATCGCAAGAGGCTGCAGAGGGTTGGAGACTCAGCCAGCTCCATCATGGGCACAACCCTCCCCACCATCGAGGACATCTTCAAGAGGTGGTGCCTCAAGAAGGCAGCATCCGTCACTAAGGACCCTCACCACCCGGGACATGCCCTCTTCTCGTTACTACCATCGGGGAGGAGGTACAGGAGCCTGAAGACCCACACTCAATGATTCAGGAACAGCTTCTTCCCCTCCGCCATCAGATTTCTGAACGGTCCATGAACACTACCTCATTATTCCTTTTAGTAATTGTATGTCTTTGCCCTGTATTGCTGCTGCAAAACAACAAACTTCACGTCATACAAATCAGTGACAATAAACCTGATTCCACATTCCAGGCCATTCAGGGATTGATGCGAAGAACAGTGTGATTTTTTTATGGGGTAGGGTTAAGGGTTGCAGGTTGGTGGATGCAGTCCAGAAACTGATCAACCATGATCTAAAATAAATGATGGAATGAACTGAAGGGTCTGAACAACCTCTTGCTGGTCAGAACACCATTTTTGCCACACACCGAGGGCAGAGAGACACAGAACGACTCAAAATTTCACAGCTATCCCCAGCATGAAGCTTCACCACTGCTCCTGGACTGAATGCCGGTGGGTTCCGAAGTTCACTGCCAGGGGTCTGACTGCTCTGGTCTCAGAAGAGCTCAGTGTGGTCAAGGGGGCTCACATTCACATCACAACCTGTCCAGGTGAATCAGTCCTGAGGTGGAAGATTTGCATCCAAGCATCCTGAAGGAAACGAGGGAGACAACTGCAGCAACTCTAGCACAAATAGACAATAGGAGCAGAAGTAGACCATTCGGCCCTTCGAGTCTGCACCGCCATTTTGAGATCATGGCTGATCCTCAACAATCAATATCCTGTTCCTGCCTTGTCCCCATATCCCTTGATTCCCCTATCTATAAGAAACCTATCTAGCTCCTTCTTGAAAGTGCCCAGAGAATTGGCCTCCACTGCCCTCTGAGGCAGTGCATTCCACAAATTGACAACCCTCTGGGAGAAGAAGTTTTTCCTCACCTCTGTCCGAAATGGCCTAGCCCTTATTCTTAAATCACGCCCCCTGGTCCTGGACCTCCCCAACATCTGGAACATATTTCCTGTCTCTATCTTGTCCAATCCCTTAATAATCCTGTATGTTTCAATCAGATCCCCTCTCAATCTTCTCAATTCCATCGTGTACAATCCCAGTCTCTCCAACCTCTCAGCACAAGACAGTCCGACATCCCTGGACTTAACCTCGTAAACCTATGCTGCACGCCTTCTATAGCCAGGATATCCTTCCTTAACCCTGGAGACCAAAACTGTACACAATACTCCAGGAGTGGTCTCACCAAGGCCCTGTACAAATGCAAAATCTTCAAGTAATTATTGAAAACAGGAGCCTACAGACCGAGTTAGGGAATAATATCATTTCCAAAAGAAATTGAAAATAGTCACTGACAATGCAGTGAGTTAGACGTTCCTGGCAGATAAAGCTGCAACATCTCCCGATCGCTCGATCTTGGAATGTCTGGATGGAAATAAATGACTGCAAAACATTCATGAAGGAGACCTTTGCCAATTGAGCTGGCTGGCTTCCACTGATTGTGAAACATGTGGGTGTGGTAGTGTTCTGCTGTACTCGGGCATCGAGATCCACGAGGTCTTTGTGGCAGCTCCACAGGTACAGAACAGGAACAATGGAAATACCGACAGTGGATATCCGAGCGGGTCGAAAGGTAATGCCCACACTTTGTTCTCAGTCAAGCAGAAGATTACCGTCACCTCCCCAGGGCTGTGCTTTGGAACATCTTTTGTTTGATGTCTTCATCAATTATTTGGAGCTTGGAGCCACTAGCACAAGGGATTTACTTCAGAGAATCACACAGCACATTGTGCCTGTGTTGCTTCTTTGAAGAAGCCTGGCAACTAGACCATGTTTAACATGACAGGTACCCTCTGTGGCAAGAGGAACAGGTTAATGTTTCAGCCCCATGATCTTCCATCGGAATTGGGAAAAGTTACAGATTGACGCATTTTCTCAAGCACCTCCGTCCGTTGTCCTTTGGATGAACGGGTCACAGCTGAGAAACTGCTGATGAACATCCCTGGTGAGCTACTGCACTGATTGTGTACACGATGCACACAGCAGCCACAAAAAGTTGGCAATGGAAAAAGGCAGTCTTGAATGTGGAGTGCAGGATGAGAGCCACAGAATGCTGTGTCTTACGGACAGATATGGTGAGATCAGGGAGGGGTGTGTTGATATTCTAGGGCACGTCCATATTAAGGAGGAGGAGGTGTGTGTAGTGAGAAATGTTAAGGTAGATAACTCCCCAGTGCCTGATGGAATCTTTCGCAGGATGCTGAGGGAGGCAGGGGAGGAGATTGCTGGGGCCTTGGCATTGATCTTTGTATCCTCTTTTGCCACAGATAAGGTCCTGGAAAATTGGAGAACAGCTACTGTGGTTCCTTTGTTTAAGGGCAACTGGGATAACCCAGGAAATTATTGATTGTTGGCCCTTACATCAGTGGTAGGGAAATTGTTGGAGAAGATTCTTAGGGACAAGATTTACTCACATCTCGTTAGGGACAGTCAGCATGGCTTTGTGTGGGGCATGTCCCGCCTCACAAACTTGGTTGACTGTTTGAGGTGACGATGAAGATAATCAATGAGGATAGGACAGTCAATGTTGCCTACGTGGCCTTTAGTACCGCATTTGACAAGGCCCATCACAGTGGGCTGTTCCAGAAGATTGTCATAAGATCCATGGTGAATTGGCCATGTTGGCTTGGTCATAGCAGGCAGAGAGCAGTGGTAGTGGGAGTAGTTACTGGAACTCCGTGACCAGTGGTGCTCCACAAGGATCAGTGCTGGGACACGTGTTGTGATATTTGGATGAAAATGTAGGTCCGCTGTTTGCAGACGACACAAAAACTGGTGGAGTTGTGGATAGTGGGAAGGTTGTCCAAGGATGCAGCAGGGTATAGGTCAGTTGGAAATGTGGGCAGGCAAGTGGCAGATGGAGTTTAATCTGGACAGGTGTGAGGTGTTGCATTTTTGGAGGTCAAAAGCAAGAGGAAAGTGCACAGTAAATGGCAGGACCCCTGGGAGCACTGATGTACAGAGGGATCCATAGCTCTCTGAAAGCAGGAACATGTGAATAGCGTGGAGGAGGTGTGCGGCGTGCTTACCCTCGTCGATGGGGCACTGAGCATTAAAGTCGAGAGGTCACGTTACAGCCGTTTAGAACTTTGGCTGGGCCACATTTGGTGTAGTTCTGGTCATGACACTATAGGAAGGATGTGGAGGCCTTGGAGTGGAAGCAGAGGTTCACTAGGGTGTAATGTATTAGCGATAAGGAGGCTGAGGGGAGACCGAACAGAAGTTTATACAATTATGAGAGGCATAGATTGGGTGGACAGGTGGAGTCTTTCTCCCAGGATGGAAGTGTCAAACACCAGAGGACATAGGTTTAAGGTGAGGGGGGAAAGTTTAAAGGAGATTCATGAGGCAAGTTTTCCCACACACAGAGAGTGGTGGGTTCCTGCAACACACCGCCAGGGGAAGTGCTGGAAGCAGATATGATGGCAATGTTTAAGAGGGATTTAGACAGACACATGAACAGGCCGGGAATGGAGGCATATGCAGATGGGATCAGTTTAGATTGACATCACGGTCAGCACAGACATGGTGGGCCGAAGGGCCTGTTCCTGTGGTGTTACATAGAACATTACAGCACAGCACAGTCCCTTCGGCCCACAATATTGTGCCGACATTTTATCCTGCTCTAAGATTTATCTAACCCTTCCCTCCCACATAGCCCTCCATTTTTCTATCATTCATGTGTCTCTCTAAGAGTCTCTTAAATGTCCCTAACGTATCTGCCCCCACAACCTCTGCCGGCAGTGCGTTCCACGCACCCACCACTCTGTGTAAAAAAACTTACCCCTGACATCCCCCTTATACCTTCCTCCAATCACCTTAAAATTATGTCCCCTCATATTAGCCATTGTCACACTGGGGAAAAAGTCTCTAATTGTCCACTCGATCTACGTCTCTTATCATCTTGTACACCTCTATCAATTCACCTCTCATCCTCCTTCGCTCCAAAGAGAAAAGCCCCAGCTCACTCAACCTCTCCTCATAAGACATGCTCTCCAATCCAGGCCACATCCTGGTAAATCTCCTCTGCACCCTCTTGAAAGCTTCCACATCCTTCCTATAATACTCCAAGCGTTGTCTAATCAGAGTTCTATAGAGCTGCAACATCACCTCGCGGCTCTTGAACTCAATACCCCGACTAATGAAGGCCAACACACCACACACCTTCTTAACAACCCTATCGACCTGTGTGGCAACCTTGAGGGATCTATGGACGTGGAACCCAAGATCCCTCTGTTCCTCCACACTGCTAAGAGTCCTGCCATTAACCCTGTATTCTGCCTTCAAATTCGATATCCCAAAGTGTATCACTTCACACTTTTCCAGGTTGGACTCCATCTGCCACTTCTCAGTCCAGCTCTGTATCCTATCAATATCCTGTTGTAATATACAGCAACCTTCTACACTATCCACAACACCACCAACCTTTGTATCATCAGCAAACTTACTAACCCACCCTTCCACATCCTCATCCAAGTCATTTATAAAAATCACAAAGAGCAGGAGTCCCAGAACAGATCCTTGCGGAACACCACTGGTCACTGACCTCCAGGCAGAATACGCTCCATCTAACACCACCCTGTCTTCTATGAGTGAGCCAATTCTGAATCCACACAGCCAAGTTTCCCTGGATCCCTTATCTCTTGTTCTCTGTTAACATTCCAACGTGATGACGGAGGTACTCAAACTGGAAATAGAGCTGAACTTTTAGAAGATACAAGGCTGTGAAAAAGACTTCACTGGGTACTGGCCGTGCAGGGATTGCCGCTGCCGCCTCACCGCTCCAGTGAGCTGGGTTTCATCTGACCTCTGGTGTCACATGGAGTCTGCAAGTTCTCTCTGTGATTGCGTGGGTTTCCTCCCACATCCCAAATACGTGCAGTTTGTTGGTTAATTGGCCCTCATGCAGGAATGTGGTTGGAGAATGAGGTGGGAAGAGGGGCTTAATAGGCATGTGAGAGACTAGATTGCAAGGAGATGTCAGGGCATGTGACTGATGGGCGTGTTTGGGAGCTAGCAGAGACCCAGTGTCTGAATGGCCTCTGTAAGAAATGAGAGAAAATATGAAAACTGAGATTACTTTGTGGGTGCCACAGCCACTGCACCAACTTTAATTCTCTCAGTTTTTAAGCTCAATATCCTCTGCTGTGTCCGTGGAGTGTGGTTTATGGTAAGTAAGGGGAGAGTTTGATTTTCATTTTAAAAAATTATTGAACTGGATTTGCAGTTACATTTCCTTAAGCTTGTGGTTTTAAATATCAATTATAAGTAAACGACTAGACGGTCTCCGGGTAATTGGGTAACCAGCAAGAACTGGTAAATAGAAGTCAGGTCACAAACACCTGGGAACAGAAGTCTGTTGGTTCCAGTAAAGGCAGGGCCTTGGGAGAAGGGACATTGTGGATGGGGCCATGCAGAGAGAAAGAAAACCATTGGAACCCACAGTGACCACGTGTAGTAAGTGCCGGTGGCTCAAGGAATTGTCTCGGAATGGGGGAGTCCGAGAGTCAAACACTACAGTGGATTAGGGAGGGGAAAGTCGCCAGGACACCCTGTTCCAGGAGGCAGTCACACCTCTTAGATCCATAGAATTGTAGAGTTGTACAGCACAGAAACAGGCCGTTCATCCCATCACACCCATGCTGACCTTTTAGCCCACATTAGGACTGGATCACTATGCCTTGCCTACTTAAGTGCCTGTCTAAATGCCTCTTAAATTGTATCCGATTCCACGAGCTCCTCTATCAGCACATTGCAGTTATTAATCGTTCCCTCTGTGTAAAAAACTTTCCCTTCAGATCCCTTTAAAACTCTTTCTCCTCACCTCAAACCTATGCCCCCTTATTTTTGACACCCCTACCATGGGAATAATGCACTGACCATCTATCCTATCTGTGCCTCTATACACCTCTATCAGGTCATCCCTCAGCCTCCTTCACTCCAGGGAAAACAAGACCAGTTTACCAATCTCCGCCCGTATCTAAAGTTCTCCAATCCAGCAACATCCTGGTGAATCTCCTCCACTCTCTGCAGCACAATCACATCCTTCCTGCAGTGTGGTGACCAGAACTGCACCCAGTGCTCCAAGTGCAGTCTCACCAGTGTTTCGTAAGGTTGCGAAATAACATCCCAACTTTTATATTCTGTGCCCCAACCTATGAAGGCAAACATGCCATATGCCTTCTTCACCACCCTGTCCACCTGTGTTGTCACCTTCGTAGAACTATGGGCTTGAACCCCAAATTCCCTCTGTTCATCAACATTCCTCAGTGCCCTGTCATTTACTATGTGTCCTACCCCTATCTGACTTCCCAAAATGCATAACCTCGCACTTGTCAAGATTCAATTCCACCTTCTGATGTTCCAACTTTCCATCCAATTGATATCCTGCTTCAGCCTTCGACGACCTTCCTTGCTGTGCACAACACCACTGACTATACCCCCTCTCAGCCCCGGTGCAGGGCTTTGCCCCAAAACATCGACAGTTCCTTCTCCCCACAGATGCTGCTCGGGGGCTTAGTCACTTAGTACATTCAAAGCAGTGACCGACAGACGTTTAGCTATTCAGGGATATGGGATCAGAACAGGACAATGTACAGAGGAAAAAGATTAGTTTTGATTTTATTGAATGGCAAAGTAGGCATGAATGGTCTGGTCACGATTCCATTCGAGTTCTCATTGGAAAGAATGTAACAATTTATTTTTTTAAAAAGACGTGCATAGCAATTTCTAAAGAACATTGACTTAGTTCTGTGAGTAACATCCAATTACATTTTGCTCTTTAACCTCACTTCATCTGAAGACTTGCAGTAACAACATGCTCCGGGAACCAGTCACAGAGCAAGACCAAAAACATGCCGAAGTACAAGGATCACAGAGCCATGCAGCACTGGAACAGGCCACCGATCCTCTGCACCGACTGTGAAAGACCAAGGATCACAGAGCCATGCAGCACTGGAACAGGCCTTCACCTGTCCTCTGCACCGACTGTGAAAGACCTATTTATACCAATTGTATTTTATTCTCTCCACAGTCCCATCAACTCTGCCCTGACTGCACCCTTCACCTACCAACCCATACAGCTCTGGGTTGTGAGAGGAAACCCAGGCAGACACAAGGAGAACATGCAAATCCCAGACAGACAGTAGAGGTCAGGACTGAACATGCGTAGCTGGAACTGAGAGGCAGCGACTCTGCCAGCTGGTTCATGAAAGAACCTTTTCCACCTCAGTCACCTACTGCACATCCCAAAGGACCTCGCATCTGAACCAATATCATTCATGTTGCGTTTTCCATCCACTAATCTTTAGATGAAGCATCGAATCATACAACACGGCCCAACTTGTCCATGCCGACCGAGACGTTGCTCCAAGCTAGTCCCATTTGCCTGCATTTGGCCCATATCCCCTTAATCCTTCCCTATCCATGTACTGGTCTTATGGTCATCTGGAGCTTTATTTAGACCAATAAGATATAGGAGCAGAATTCGGCCATTCGGTCCATCAAGTCTGCTCTACCATTCAATCGTGGCTGATTGTTTTTCAACCCTATTCTCCTGCCTTCTCCCTGTAACCCTGAACTCCCTTACCAATCAAGAACCTATCAATCTCTGTCTTAAATATTCCTAATGACATGGGCTCCACAGCCCTCTGTGGCAACGAGTTCCACAGATTCACCAACAACCACCCCCCCCGGCTGAAGAAATTCCTCATCATCTCAGTTTCAAAGGAACATCCCTTTATTCTGAGGCTGTGCCCTCGGATCCTGGACTCTCCTACCAATGGAAACATCCTCTCTACGCCCACTGTATTCAGGACTTTCAGCATCCAGTAGGTTTCAATGATCTCCCCCTCATCCTTCTGAACTGCATCAAATACAGGTCCAGAGACATCAAACGCTCCTCATAGGTCAAGCCTTTCATTCCTGGGATCATTTATGTAAACCTCCTCTGGACCCTCTCCAGGGACAGCACATCCTTCCTTAGATACAGGGCCCAAAAATTGCTCATAATATTCCAAGTACAGTCTGACCAACACCTTATAAAGCCTCAGCATTGCATCCTTGCTTTCATGTTCTAGTCCTCAAAATGAATGCTAACATTGCATTTGCCTTCCTTACTACTGACTCAACCGGCACGTTAACCTTTAGGGAATCCTGCTCTAAGGCTCCTAAGGCCCTTTTGCACCTCCGATTTCTGAATTTGCTTCCCATTTCGAAAACGGTCTACACCTGGACAAACAAGACCTGGACATGTTTAGGTATGGGCTGATTAGTGGCACGTAACCCAGTACCAGGCAACAAGAGAGTCTGATTACCAACCAGAAGTTCAGCTGCACCAGCCACTTAAATACTGTGGCTACAACAGTGGGTCAGAGGCTGGGGATCCTGCAAGGGTGACTCACCTCAGACACCCCAAGGAATTTAGCCCATCTACACCCTCCACTCTCGGGAGGCTCGGCACCATCCAGTGGCCCATCCACCACCTCCCCCCGAACACTCACTCCCACTGCCTTTAGCCCCAGCCCAGCAGGAACAGTCAAGATGCCCTACACCCACAGGCTGACTCAGGTACTTACAGCAGCCTGGGGCTCAGGTACAGTCATACAGCACGGATACAGGCCCTTCCACCCGACCAGTCCATGCTGACCACAGTGCCCGCCCAGCTAGTCCCAATTTTCTGCGTTCGGCCCATATCCCTCCAAGCCCCACCCCTCCATGTACCTATCCAAGTGCTTCTTAAATGACACCGTTGTACCTGCCTCACCCACTTCCCCTGGCAGCTCGTTCCATACACTCACCACCCTCTGCGTGAAAAAGTTGCCCCTCAGGTCCCTTTTAAACCTTTCCCCTCTCACGCTAAACCTCTGCCCCCTAGTTTTGGACTCCCCTACCCTGGGGAAAAGACTCTTACTGTCCACCTTATCTCTGCCCCTCACGATTCTATAAGGTCGCCCTTCATTCTCCTACGCCACAAGGGATAGACACCTAGCCTGGCCAACCTCTCCCAAAAACTCAGGTCCTCTAGTCCTGGCTGCATCCTCATAAACCTCCTCTACACTTTTTCCAGTTTAACCACACCTTTCCTATAACCGGGTGACCAAAACTATACACAGTGCTCCAAGTGCGGCCTCACCAACGACTTATACAACTGCAACATAACGTCCCAGCTCCGAAACTCAGTGCCTGACAGAGGAAGAGCAGCGTGCTAAACGCCTTCTTCACCACCCTGTCCACCTGTGACGCCGCTTTCAACAAACTGTGCACTTGTACTCCTGGGTCCCTCTGATCAATTACGCTCCCTAGTGCCCTGCCATTCATAGTACAAGTCCTATGCTGGTTTGACTTTCCAACATGCATCACCTCACATTATCTGCCTAGAAATCCATTTGCCACTCCTCAGCCCACTTCCCTAACTGACCCAGTTCCCTCTGTAGTCTACGATAACCTTCTTCACCATCAACAACACCTCCTAATTTCACGTCATCCACAAACATACCGATCAAGCCTGTGCATTCACATCCAAATCATTTATGTAGATGACGAATAACAAGGGTCCCAACACTGACCCCTGCGGCACACCACTAGTCACCAGCCTCCATTCCGAGAAACAACCCTCAACCACCACCCTCTGCTTCCTACCTCTGAGCCAACTTTGAATCCACTTAACCCGCTCTCCCTGGATTCCATGGGACCCAACCTTCCAGACCAGCCTCCCACGTGTGGCCTTACTGAAGGCCAAATAGACAACATCCACCGCCCTCCCCTCACCTACCCATCGGTTACTGCTCCAACACACTAAACTGTTCGTCAGTTGTTCCGGGGTATTTACACCAGGCTCGGGTACTGACTGCAGCCCCGGGTACTCAACCGCCCCCCCCCCACCCCACCCCGGGCCCGGGTACTCACCCCCCCACCCCACCCCACCCCGGGCACTCACCCCCCCCACCCCACCCCACCCCGGGCCCGGGTACTCACCCCCCCACCCCACCCCACCCCGGGCCCGGGTACTCACCCCCCCCACCCCACCCCACCCCGGGCCCGGGTACTCACCCCCCCACCCCACCCCGGGCCCGGGTACTCACCCCCCCCACCCCACCACACCCCGGGCCCGGGTACTCACCCCCCCCACCCCACCCCACCCCAGGCCCGGGTACTCACCCCCCCACCCCACCCCGGGCACTCACCCCCCCCACCCCACCCCACCCCGGGTACTCACCCCCCCACCCCGGGTACTCACCCCCACCCCGGGTACTCACCCCCCCCCACCCCACCCCACCCCGGGCCCGGGTACTCACCCCCCCCACCCCCACCCACCCCGGGCACTCACCCCCCCACCCCACCCCACCCCGGGCACTCACCCCCCCCACCCCACCCCACCCCGGGCCCGGGTACTCACCCCCCCACCCCACCCCACCCCGGGCACTCACCCCCCACCCCACCCCACCCCGGGCCCGGGTACTCACCCCCCCCACCCCACCCCACCCCGGGCCCGGGTACTCACCCCCCCCACCCCACCCCGGGCCCGGGCACTCACCCCCCCCCACCCCACCCCACCCCGGGTACTCACCCCCCCCACCCCACCCCACCCCGGGTACTCACCCCCACCCCGGGTACTCACCCCCCCCACCCCACCCCGGGCCCGGGTACTCACCCCCCCCCACCCCACCCCGGGCACTCACCCCCCCCCACCCCACCCCGGGCCCGGGCACTCACCCCCCCCACCCCACCCCACCCCGGGCACTCACCCCCCCCCCACCCCACCCCGGGCACTCACCCCCCCCACCCCACCCCACCCCGGGTACTCACCCCCCCCACCCCACCCCACCCCGGGTACTCACCCCCCCCCCACCCCACCCCACCCCGGGTACTCACCCCCCCCCACCCCACCCCACCCCGGGTACTCACCCCCCCCCACCCCACCCCACCCCGGGTACTCACCCCCCCCCACCCCACCCCACCCCGGGTACTCACCCCCCCCACCCCACCCCGGCCCCGGCTACTCACCCCCCACCCCGGCCCCGGGTACTCACCCCCCCCACCCCGGGTACTCACCCCCCACCCCGGCCCCGGGTACTCACCCCCCACCCCGGCCCCGGGTACTCACCCCCCACCCCCCCACGCCACGCCCGGACACTCACCGCGCCCCCACCCCGGGCACTCACCCCGCCGGGCCCCGCTCCATACTCCCCTCTCGGCCAGGCCGAGGCTTCAGGCGCGGCCTCCGCGGCGGCGCAACGGCAAGCCAGCGGTACCCTGACGTCATCACGCGAGGTCCATGACGTCACCGCGCACAGCACCGGCTGCGCCTCCAAACAGCGTTCGGTATCTCAGGCAACGTCCCCGGGCGTCCGCTGCCCGTGACGTCATCGGAGACGGTGGCCCCGGCGGCAGGGGTGCACGCAGGCTGCGGGAGCGGCTGCCCGGTGTTATACCGGCGGGGGTGCACGCAGGCTGGGGGAGCGGCTGCCCGGTGTTATACCGGCGGGGGTGCACGCAGGCTGGGGGAGCGGCTGCCCGGTGTTATACCGGCGGGGGTGCACGCAGGCTGCGGGAGCGGCTGCCCGGTGTTATACCGGCGGGGGTGCACGCAGGCTGCGGGAGCGGCTGCCCGGTGTTATACCGGCGGGGGTGCACGCAGGCTGGGGGAGCGGCTGCCCGGTGTTATACCGGCGGGGGTGCACGCAGGCTGGGGGAGCGGCTGCCGGGTGTTATACCGGCGGGGGTGCACGCAGGCTGCGGGAGCGGCTGCCCGGTGTTATACCGGCGGGGGTGCACGCAGGCTGGGGGAGCGGCTGCCCGGTGTTATACCGGCGGGGGTGCACGCAGGCTGCGGGAGCGGCTGCCCGGTGTTATACCGGCGGGGGTGCACGCAGGCTGCGGGAGCGGCTGCCCGGTGTTATACCGGCGGGGGTGCACGCAGGCTGCGGGAGCGGCTGCCCGGTGTTATACCGGCGGGGGTGCACGCAGGCTGCGGGAGCGGCTGCCCGGTGTTATACCGGCGGGGAACGTGCGGGCTTCGCGCAAAGGTTCAGCGTCTGGGATGGTTATGGTGACTTTTCTTCCCAGCATGCGTAGCGTGTGGAAAGTCCTCTATCAACCGAAGGCGCTGTTGCTTCAATAGGGCACCCCACCGCCGCGCGGCTCTCTGGGTAATTCGCTCGCCATTCGGCCTCCCGCGGAACACTGGAAGCGACATCTGACATTTATAGCAAGCAAGCAACAAACCGCTGGAGGAAGTCAGCGGGTCAAACAGCATCTGTGGATCCAAAGGATGGTCGACACTTCGGGTTCAGATTCCAGCATCGATGTGATGCTGCTGCGAGCAAGTTTTATAAGATCAGATCTTTATTAGTCACATGTACATCGAAACACACAGTGAAATGCATCTTTTGCGTAATGTTCTGGGGGCAGCCCGCAAGTGTCGCCAAGCTTCCGGTGCCAACATAGCATGCCCATAACCTCCTAACCCACACGTCTTTGGAATGTGGAAGGAAACCGGAGCACCCGGAGGAAAGGCACGCAGTCACGGGGAGTCATTGTACCCGTGCATAGATGTACCTGTGCATATGGTAATAAACTAGACTTTGATTTGCAATTTCTTGTGTGTCCGTACTGACATTTATACAGTGCCTGTGGCAATTTCGGCGGGTCTCAAAGCGCATTTCATGGTGAATTAAATACTTCTGAAGTGTAAGGAAAGCAACAAGGAGCTATTTGGTGAGGGAGCAATATTGCGTTGGTAAAATGGATA
Organism: Pristis pectinata; assembly: GCF_009764475.1. Classification (NCBI taxonomy): domain Eukaryota; kingdom Metazoa; phylum Chordata; class Chondrichthyes; order Rhinopristiformes; family Pristidae; genus Pristis; species Pristis pectinata. Next base: position 1,132,942 of record NC_067413.1, on the reverse strand, counting down.
GATGGAATTTAATCTTAAAGAATGCAACGTGATGCATTTTGAGATGACCAAGAAGGCGAGGGTAGACCCATAGGACCTTAAATGATGATGAATAGAGAGACCCTAGTGTACACGTCCAAGGATCCCTCAAGACAGCTGCACATCTAAATAAGGTGATGGAGACATAGGTACCAGCTGGGCATAAAATAGATGATCGTACAACTACATAAAACATTGATTAGGCCACAGCTGGAGCACTGTATCCAGTTCTGTCACCGCACTTTAGAAAGGATGTGAGTGCAGTGGAGAGGAGGCAGAGGAGATTCACTAAGATGTTGCCTGGGATGGAGCATCCCCACTTTGAGAGACTGGATGCACTCGGTTTGTTTTCCTTGAAGTGGAGGAGGTGAAGGAGGATTTGAATGAGCTGTACAAAATTATGTGGGGCATTGAGAGGGTGGATGATGGAGGCTTTTCCCCATGGCAGAGATTTCAGTGATCAGAGGACAAAGGAGTAGGAGATTTAGATGGGATCTGATGAAGATATTTTTCCACCTAGAAAATGTTCAAAATTTGAAGCTCTCTGCCTGGAGTGGTGGTGGAGTCTTTTACCACAGAGGTAAACGATCAGCCATGATCTTATTGAATGGGTGAGCAGGTATGAAGGGCTGAATGGCTTCCACTTACTTTATCCACTCTACTGAAATCCTTCACTACTTTCAGCAGCTCTATTGGGTCGCCGGTCGGCCTGGTTTTCTCAAGAGGAAAGAGACCCTACAGTTAGTCCATTAATCACATTTAATTCCCCAGATGCCATGGTTGGTGTCTCTGAATCATCAGTCCATTGTCTAAATGGCAGCACCTGCAATGGTGCAGGTTTCTCACTGTACAGTGAGTGTGGGTTTAGATTAATGGCTCAGACCTCTGGAGTATCACTCTGTCTGACTGAGAGTCGAGTGATATTACTGGAATGATATCAAGTTATGGGAGCTCCATCTAAGATGAACAGAAAGGATCCCTTTCCACTGTCAAAGAGGTCAATAGCTTTATGGCAGCAATGCCCAAACTGTAGTCCCAGGAGCATGCTTGGCTGACAAAAACTTTTGTTTAGTTCACTGAACAGCAGTCTGGAAGGAGCTCCACCACTTTACCAAACCCAGGGTATTGCTCCGTGACCTCTTGCTGTGGGAATTGGAGAATGTCTGGGGACCTGGAGACTCCACGAGGCAGCACATCACAGGCACTGAAGTGCTGGGAACAATTTTGCCACATGGTCTTCAGCCTTGACCTGAAAATAGCCTCCCAGCCCAAAGGTTTGGACACTTCTAATGTAAGGTTATAAGCCAAAGGTTGGAGAAAAATGGTAACTTTTCCACATAAAGTTGGGATGGGGGAGGGAGGAACTGCAACACTGCCTGGGTAACTGGTTGAGGATGAAATCCACAGCACATTTAAAAAGTACCTGGATGAGCTCCTGGCATGATGCAGACTACTGGGCTTTGGACCCAGCAATAGAATTGTTACAGCTCAGGGGATTATTCAACCCATCGTGTCGACAGCAGTCCGTAGTCGACCACTCCCTGCTCTTCCCACGAGCTCTGCAAATGTCTCTCTCCAATGCCTCTCCTGCTTGTTTTCTTTCCAAACGAACGCTGCCCACCCCCCCACCACAGCAAGTGCGCTCCAGACCTTTACTGTCCCTGTGTAAAAGGGGTTCTCATCACACTCCCCTGTCCACATGTTAAACCTCTAGCCCAATGTCTGAACTGATTCCCTCTGTCAACCATGTCTAAACCAATCACAACCCCGTCCGTCTTTAATTCTACTGCCAACCTTCTGTACTCCAGATTCTCCAGTTTAACCCTGTCAATGAAACCTCTGTCTCTGCAGCCGCCCCAATATATTTCTTCTGCAGCCCCTCCACACCCTTTGTGAAGTGTGAGAGCTGGATGGGACACAATGATCCATCTGTGGCCACACCAGTGTTGCGCACAGGTTCAATAAACCTCCCTGCTTTCCAGCTCTATGCTTCTATTTATGAAGCCTCAGGTCTCATTTGCTTTACGAACCACAATCTCAACACGCTCTGCCACTTTCGAGGAGTTCTGCACATTTAGACCTGGGTCCCTGATACCTCACTGCTTTGGAACTGGTTTATTTAGTCGATGTTCCCTCCATGTTCTGTCTTCCGCAGTGTGTCACCTCGTAAGTTAGCCAGCGTGGACCACAACAGCTGAACAGCCTCCTGTTGTTGTAACTTTCCGTCATTTGACATTAGACCTGCATTTATCTGACAGCATAAATCACTTTGGAATGTTTCAAAGTGCTTTCCTGCAATGAGGCTGACACGGAGATCACTGCCAGAACGAAGACCAGTGGGGACTTGCCCCTCACCAGAGTCAGAGGTCCCTCAAGCTGCAACAATGATTTCCAATTGTGAAACTCTGCTCTGTTTGTTTTTCCCATTCCTTTCCCGTCACGTATTATTGAGGCATCATCAACAACAGCTTCAATAATTATCAGGAGCAACAAAGGAAATGTCAACATACAAGCCAAAATCTCACTGCCCAAGAGTGTGGAGACCAAGGTCAGCGTCACAGCCGCTGCTGGGCTGACCTCAGCCGGGACCAGCAATCTATTCCATACCCTTTGACCCTGCTCTGGTCCGTTTCTTCCCACGGGAGAGCTGGGCTGTGGTGAATTATATCATCATACAGCACAGAAATAGACCCATCAGCCCACTTGTCGACACCAATCCCATTTGCCCACACTAGGCCTGTATCCCACTACAACTTTCCTATCAAGTACCTGTCCAAATGCCTTTTAAACATTGTAGTTGTATCTGCATTCACCACCTCCTCTGGCAGTTCGTTCCAAATGTTCCACACTGTCTGTACGGAAAAACGTACCCCTCCGATCTTCTTTACATATCTCACCTTAAACCTGTGTCCTCTAATTCTTGACTCCCCTGCCCTGGGAAAAGACTGTGGCCATCTGTCCTATCTATGCTCCTCATTATTGTATAAACCTCTGTAAAATTGTCCTCAACCACTGAGAACAAACCCAGCCTATCCGATCTCTCCTTAAAACTACAGCAACATTCTGGTGAATCTCTTCTGCATTCTCTGTATTGGTATTGGTTTTTTATTGTCACTTGTGCCGAGGTACAGTGAAAAACTTGTCTTACACACCGATCGTCAAGTCAATTCATTACACAGTGCAGTTTACATTGGGTTAGTACAGAGTGCATTGATGTAGTACAGGTAAAAACAATAACAGTACAGAGTAAAGTGTCACAGCTACAGAGAAAGTGCAGTGCAATAAGGTGCAAGGTCACAACAAGGTAGATCGTGAGGTCATAGTCCATCTCATTGTATAAGGGAACTGTTCAATAGTCTTATCGCAGTGGGGTAGGAGCTGTCCTTAAGTCTGGTGGAACGTGCCCTCAGGCTCCTGTATCTTCTATCTGATGGAAGAGGAGAGAAGAGAGAATGTCCCGGGTGGGTGGGGTCTTTGATTATGCTGGCTGCTACACCAAGACAACGAGAGGTAAAGTCCAAGGAGGGGAGGCTGGTGTCCGTAATGCGCTGGGCTGTGTCCACAGCTCTCTGCAGCTTCTTGCAGTCTTGGGTAGAGCAGTTGCCATACCGAGCTGTGATACATCCAGATAGGATGCTTTCTGTGGTGCATCAGTAAAAGTTGGTGAGAGTCAAAGGGGACAAACCAAATTTCTTTAGCCTCCTGAGGAAGTAGAGGCGCTGGTGAGCTCTCTTGGCCGTGGCATCCACGTGGTTTGTCCAGGACAGGCTGTTGGTGATGTTCACTCCCAGGAAATTGAAGCTATCAACCCTCTTGACCTCAGCACCATTGATGTAGACAGGTGCATGTACACCGCCCCCTTTCCTGAAGTCAATGACCAGCTCTTTAGTTTTGTTGACATTGAGGGAAAGGTTGTTGTCATGACACCATTCCACTAAGCTCTCTATCTCCTTCCTGTACTCGGACTCATCGATGTTTGAGATACGGCCTACAACGGTGGTATCATCTGCAAACTTGTAGATGGAGTTAGAGCAGAATCTGGCCACACACAGTCATGAGTGTATAGGGAGTAGAGTAGAGGGCTGAGGATGCAGCCTTGTGGGGCACCAGTGCTGAGAATAATTGTGCCGGAGGTATTGCTGCCTATCCTCACTGATTGTGGTCTGTTTGTTAGAAAGTCAAGGATCCAGTTACAGAGGGAGGTGTTGAGTCCTAGGTCTCGGAGTTTGGTGACGAGCTTGCTTGGTATTATTGTATTGGAGGCAGAGCTGTAGTCAATAAACAATAGTCTAACGTACGTGTCTTTACTGTCCAGATGCTCCAGAGCTGAGTGAAGTGCCAGGGAGATGGCATCCGCTGTAGAACTGTTTCGCCGATAGTTGAATTGAAATGGGTCCAGGATGTCTGGTAGGCTGGAGTTGATGCGTGCCATGACCAACCCCTCAAAGCACTTCATGATGGTGGATGTCAGAGCCACTGGTCGGTAGTCATTGAAGCATGTTACCTTGCTTTTCTTTTGCTACCACATCCCTCCTGCAGTGTGGGGACCAGACCACATGCAATACTAACCAACGTTTTGTACAGCTGCAACCTGACGTCCCAACTCAAGCATGTCTTCTTCGATACCCTATCCACCTGGTGGGACGGGTCTCTTACTTCTCTGTCTGAATGTTGTGAAAATGTTTGAGTACTGGAGCTAGGACATCATGTTGCAGCACTACAAGTCATTGGCACCACCACACTTGGAGCATTGTGTGCAGTTCTCGTCACCCAGCTATAGGTTAGGGTGAGAGGGTAAAGATTTAAAAGGGACCCGAGGAGGCACATTTTTCACACTGAGTGTGGCAGGTATATGGAACAAGCTGCCAGAGGAAGCGGTTGAGGCAGGTACAATTACAACATGTAAAAGACATTTGGACTGGTACATGGATAAGAAATGTTCAGAGGGATGTAGGCCAAATGCAGGCAAATGGGACTACCTCTTGGTCCGCATGGACCATTTGGGCCGAAGGGCCTGTTTCTGTGCTGTATGACTCTGAGTCAGTAACCGAGTCGTGGGTGAGATACTAGCCACATGCACTGTCCTGACAGATTGGAAGATGATGCTCAGTGTTTGTGTGGGCACACACACTCAATGGGTGATACAGATGGTGGAGGTGTCACCTGTATGTCCAGTGACCCAGCTTGACTCTTACTTCCACTGCTGTCTGTGTGGAGTTTGCACGTTCTCCCCACAACTGTGTGGTTTCCCCCGGCTGCTCTCGTTCCCTCCAACACCCCAGAGATGTGCTGGTTGGAAGGTTAATTGGTGACAGTAGACTGCCCCTTGGTATCGCTGGGCGCAGACTATTGGTGGAGCTGAGGGGAACATGGGGAGGATAGATTACAAGGAAACAGAGCGGGATGGCTCAGTGGGCTGGCATAGACTGAAGTGGCCTCAGACGTCACAAGAAGGTATGGACGTTGCTCTGGACGTTGGCAGTGTGGATTACAGAGGCAGCAGGAACAAAGCAGAAGTACAAGTCAAACCACAGAGATGATTCTGGACACAGGATACACGTGACAACATTCAGACACTCTCCCTGGAATGTACAGGGCATCAGAAGAGTGTGTAAGTGCTCACAGGGGCTCCCAGAAATCCCTCAGTAATCACGCTCTCTCAGGGCAGATCCCTGAGTGATCCCCTCCCACTGGTTGGAAGAGGTGCAGGTAAATCGATGCCTTACCTGGAAGGATGGCTTCGGTTCCTAGATGGTGGTGAGGGGGGAGGTGTCAGGGCATTTTGGTTTATTGTTGTCACTTGTACCAAGGTACAGTGAAAAACTTGTCTTGCATTCCATTCGTACAGATCAATTCATTACACAGTGCATTGAGGTAGTACAGGGTAAAATAATAACAGAATACAGAATAAAGTGTCACAGCTGCAGAGGAAGTGCAGTGCAGGTAGACAATAACGTGCAAGGTCATAGCGAGGTAGATTGTGAGATCAAGAGTCCATCTCATCATATAAGGGAACTGTTCAATAGTCTTATCACAGCGGATTAGAAGCTGTCCTTGAGCCTGGTGGTACGTGCCCTCAGGCTCCTGTATCTTCTACCCGATGGGAGAGGAGAGAAGAGAGAATGTCCCGGGTGGGTGGGGTCTTTGATTATCCTGGCTGCTACACCAAGACAACGAGAGGTAAAGACAGAGTCCAAGGAGGGGAGGCTGGTGTCCGTGATGCACTGGGCTGTGTCCACAAATCTCTGCAGTTTCTTGCAGTTGCCGTACCAAGCCGTGATACATCCAGATAGGATGCTTTCTATGGTCAATAAAAGTTGGTGAGTGTCAAAGGGGACATGCCAAATTTCTTTAGCCTCCTGAGGAAGTAGAGGCACTGGTGAGCTTTCTTGGCCGTGGTGTCTCCGTGGTTGGACCAGGATATACCTGACACTGATATGACAATGTGTGAAACTTGCATTGTGACACTGTTACATGTGACACTGACTACAGTTATGGGTAAAGAGTCAGAATCAGGTTCGTTATCACTGACTTGTATGACATGAAATTTGTTGTTTTGCAGCAGCAGTAAAATTCAATGGCAGAAAATGACTACAAATTATAAAAAAAAGTGCAAAAAAAAGGAATAATGACAGTTAATGGAGCATTCAGTAAGGCAGAGGGAAAGAAGTTGTTCCTGAACCATTGAGTGTGGGTCTTTAGGCTCCTGTAGCTCCTCCCTAATGGTAGTAACAAGAAGAAGGCGTGTCCTAGATGGTGAGGGTCCTTAGTGATGGATGCCACCTTCTTGATGCACCACCTCTTGAAGATGTCCTCGATGGCCTGGGGAGCATGTCAGTACTTACAGAGGGTCCCAGGGAGTGTGTCGGTATTTACAGGGGTTCCTGGGGAGTGTGTCGGTATTTACAGGGGGTCCTGGGGAGTGTGTCGGTATTTACAGGAGGTCCTGGGGAGCATGTTGGTATTTACAGGGGTTCCCGGGGAGTGTGTCGGTATTTACAGAGGGTCCTGGGGAGCATGTCGGTATTTACAGGGGTTCCCGGGGAGTGTGTCGGTATTTACAGAGGGTCCTGGGAAGCATGTCACAGTGGGTCCTGGGGAGTGTGTTGGCATTTACAGGGGGTCCCAGGGAGTGTGTCAGAACTTACAGGGGGTACCGGGGAGTATGTTGGTATATACAGGGGGTCCCGGGGTGTATGTTGATATATACAGGGGGTCCTGGGTAGTGTGTCAGTACTTACAGGGGGTCCCCGGATGAGGGGTGTCGGTATTTACAGCGGGTCCCGGGGAGGGTGTCGGTACTTACAGGGGGTCCCCGGGGAGGGTGTCGGTATTTACTGTGAGAGTACTATCTTGCAGTGTACCCTGTAAGATGATGCAGGAGTGTGGGTAAGGAAGTCTTTGAGTACGCAGTGCTACTTCCAGTGGGTTCGCTCGAGTCCGTCAATGTTTGGAGGGTTTCGAGGGGAGAGTCAGTGTTCCGGTTGATGTTTATGATCTGTGGCAGGTCCCAAGGAGACGGTCACTGTTTCTGGGGAGGTTGTCAGTCAGGGTAGGAGGATCAGCATTTAATGGAAAACTTGGGGAGAGAGGGGTGGGTCTGTCGTGGGTCCCAGGGAGAGGGACCCTGTTTACAGGGAACGATGGGGAGAGAGACAGGTTGTTCCCCTCGCTGGGAGGCGTGTTGGTACTTGCAGGGAATCTTGGCAGGAGGTCACCATAGAACCATAGAACAATACAGCACAATACAGGCCCTTTGGCCCACCATATTGTGCCGCCCTTCAAACCACACCTAAGACTATCTAACCCCTTCCTCCCACATATCCCTCTGTCTTAAATTCCTCCACATGCTTACCTAACAATCTCTTGAACTTGTCCAACGTATCAGCCTCCACCACCACCCCAGGCAGCGCATTCCATGCACCAACCACTCTCTGGGTGAAAAACCTCCCCCTGACATCTCCCGTGAACTTCCCACCGATTACTTTAAACCCATGCCCTCTTGATTTGAGCATTGGTGCCCTGGGAAAGAGGTGCTGGCTGTCCACTCTATCTATTAGTCTCAATATCTTGTATACCTCTATCATGTCTCCCCTCATCCTCCTTCTCTCCAATGAGTAAAGCCCCAGCTCCTTTAGTCTCTCCTCATAATCCATACTCTCCAAACCAGGCAGCATCCTGGTAAATCTCCTCTGCACCCTTTCCAACGCCTCCACATCCTTCCTATAATGAGGCGACCAGAACTGGACACAGTACTCTAAGTGTGGTCTAACCAGCGTTTTGTAAAGCTGCATCATCACTTCACGGCTCTTAAACCCGATCCCTCGACTTATGAAAGCTAACATCCCATAAGCTTTCTTAACTACCCTATCCACCTGCAAGGCAACTTTCAGTGATCTGTGGATATGAATCCCCAGATCCCTCTGCTCCTCCACACTGCCCAGAATCCTGCCATTTACCTTGTACTCCGCCTTGGAGTTTGTCCTTCCAAAGTGTACCACCTCACACTTCTCTGGATTGAACTCCATCTGCCACTTGTCAGCCCAGCTCTGCATCCTATCAATATCCTTCTGCAAGCTTTGACAGCCCTCCACACTATCCACAGCACCACCAATCTTTGTGTCATCTGCAAACTTGCTAACACACCCTTCCACCCCCTCATCTAAGTCGTTAATAAATATCACAAAAAGTAGAGGTCCCAGAACTGATCTCTGCGGGACACCACTAGTCACAGCCCTCCAATCCGAATGCACTCCCTCCACCACAACCCTCTGCTTTCTACAGGCAAGCCAATTTTGAATCCACACGGCCAAGCTTCCCCGGATCCCTTGGCCTCTGACCTTCTGAAGAAGCCTACCATGTGGAACCTTGTCAAACGCCTTACTAAAATCCATGTAGACAACATCCACTGCACTACCCTCATCAATCTTCCTGGTCACCTCCTCAAAGAACCCTATCAGGCTAGTGAGGCAAGACCTTCCCTTCACAAAGCCATGTTGGCTGTCCCTAATTAGTCCATGATTCTCTGAATGCTCATAGATCCTATCTCTTAGAATCCTTTCTAACAGCTTACCCACCACAGACTCAAGGCTCACTGGTCTGTAATTCCCTGGACTATCCCTACTACCTTTTTTGAATAAGGGGACAACATTCGCCACCTTCTAATCCTGCGGTACCATCCCCATTGACAATGAGGACTCAAAGATCCTAACCAATGGTTCAGCAATCTCCTCCCTCGCCTCATGAAGCAGCCTGGGGAATATTCCGTCAGGCCCAGGGGACTTATCTGTCCTAATATTTTCTAACAGCTCCAACACATCCTCTCTCTTAATATCTACATACTCTAGAACATTACCCTCACCTACACTGTCCTCAGCGTCATCAAGACCCCTCTCCTTGGTGAATACTGAAGAGAAGTATTCATTGAGAACCTCACCCACTTCCACAGCTTCCAGGCACATCCTCCCACCTTTGTCTTTAATCGGACCTACCTTTACCCTAGCCATCCTTCTGCTCTTCACGTATGAGAAAAAAGCCTTGGGATTCTCCTTAACCCTACTCGCCAAAGCCTTTTCATGTCCCCTTCTCGCTCTCCTCAGCCTTTTCTTAAGTTCCTTCCTTGCTACTCTATATTCCTCACGAGCCCTGTCCGATCCTTGCTGCTTACACCTTATGTATGCTGCCGCCTTCTTCCTAATTAGTTGTTCCACCTCTCTCGTCACCCACGGTTCCTTCACCCTGCCATTCCTTCTCTGCCTCACCAGGACAAATTTATCCCTAACATCCTGCAAAAGATCCCTGAACATCGACCACATCTCCATAGTACATTTCCCTTCAAAAATGTCATCCCAATTTACACTCCCAAGTTCTTGCCTTATAGCCTCATAATTCGCCTTTCCCCAATTAAATATCTTCCCGTCCTCTTTGCTCCTATCCCTGTCCATGACAATGCTAAAGGTTATGGAGCAACGGTCACTGTACCCCAAATGCTCACCCACCGATAGATCTGTCACCTGACCCGGTTCATTACCTAAAACTAGATCTAATATGGCATTCCCTCTAGTCGGCCTGTCAACATGCTGTGTCAGGAATCCGTCCTGGACACACCTAACAAACTGCGCCCTGTCTAAACCTTTGGCACTAAGTAGGTGCCAATCAATATTTGGATAGTTGAAGTCTCCCATTATAATAACCCTGTTATTTTCGCATCTTTTCAAAAACTGCCTCCCAATCTGCTCCTCAGTATCCCTACCGATACCAGGGGGCCTATCGCGCCAGCGATCGGGGTTCGATTCCCGTCACCGTCTGTAAGGAGTTTGTACGTTCTCCCGTGTCTGTGTGGGTTTCCTCCGGGTGGTCTGGTTTCCTTCCACATTCTAAAGATGTACGGGTAGGTTAATATGGGGGTTTAAAATGGGCGGCTTGGAGTCGTTGGGCCAAAAGGGCCTGTTACCACGCTGAAAATAAAATGTAAAAAAAATGTAAAAAATGCTCCCAGGAGGGTAACTGCTCCTTTCTTGTTCCTAACTTCCACCTATACTGACTCTAGAGAGGATCCTTCTGCATTATCCACCCTTTCTGCAGCTGTAACAGTGTCCCTGAACAGTATCGCCACCCCTCCTCATCTTCTCCCCCCCCATCCCTTTTAAAACACTGAAAACCAGGAAAATTCAATATCCATTCCTGTCCTGATGTCAGCCATGTCTCTGTAATAGCCACAATATCATAGTCCCATGTACTTATCCAAGCTCTCAGTTCATCTCCCTTATTCCTGATGCTTCTCGCATTTAAGTAAATGCACTTTAGCCCATCCACCTCACTACTTTTGTAGCCTGTACTCTGCTTCTCCTTCCTCAGAGTCTATCGACCCGTCAGATCTGACTTTTCCCCATCCCCTTCTTCCTCTGACCTCCTCCTCCGGTTCGCTTCCCCCTCGCAATCTAGTTTAAACCCTCCTGAACCACCCTAGCAAACCTGGCCGCAAGGATATTTGCCCCCCTCAGGTTCGGGTGTAACCCGTCCTCTCTGTACAGGTCCCACCTTCCCCAGAAGAGATCCCAATGATCCAAAAATATGAAACCCTCCCTCCTGCACCAACTTCTCAGCCACACATTTATTTGCCATCTCCTCCTATTCCTACCTTCACTATCGCGTGGCACTGGCAGCAATCCAGAGATCGCTTCCCTTGAGGTCCTGTTCTTCAGCCTTCTGCCTGCCCAGCTCACTAAACTCACTTTTCAGGACCTCATCCCCCTTCCCACCTGTGTCGTTGGTACCAACATGAACCACGACTTCTGGCTGTTCTCCCTCCCGCTCTAGAATCCTGTGGACCCGATCAGTGACATCCTGGACCCTGGCACCTAGGAGGCAACATACCATCTGGGATTCATGCTCACTGCCACAGAACCTCCTATCTGTTTCCCTGACTATCGAGTCTCCTATCACTATTGCCTTCCTCTTCTCCTCCATTCCCTTCTGAGCAGCAGGACCGGTCCCAGTGCCACAGACCTGGCCACTGCTGCTGGGCCCCGGCAGGTCATCTCCCGCAACAGCCTCCAAAGCGGAAAACCTGTTATTGAGGGGAACAGCCTCCGGGGTCCTCTGCTCTATCTGCCTGTTTGTTTTCTTCTTCCTTTTCCCTCCCCTGACAGTCACCCTTCTACCTACTTCCTGGACTCCAGTAGTACCTGCTCTAAGGGGGGTGACTGTCTCCTGATGTACAGTATCTACATAACTCTCTCCCTCCCTGATGCTGCGCAGTGTTTGAAGCTGCAACTCCAGCTCATCGATTCTGAGCCGAAGTTCCTCCAGCCTCAAGCACTTACTGCAGATGTGGCCATCGTGGACCACAGCAAGGTCCACGGGCTCCCACATCAAGCAGCTGCAGCACACCACCATGTCCTCCATCAGAACTCATTCCTTTTTTCCCCCTAGTTTGTCCTACATAAATATTTATCACAGATAACAGGTAAACCTTACCTTTACCTACCTACCAGCTACTCACCTGCCTTGCCCCTTTACGCCGAAGCCCCTTAAGCCAAAGCCCAACCACTCTGCTCCCTCTCACTCAGCTGCCCGCTCTGACGCTACCCGCTGGATATGGCGGTTCGCTTTTTAAACTGCTCGTGCCGCGCCTGCGCAGTCCAGCCCCCACTCTTCCCGACTATCTCTGATTGATAGTGTGTGGGGCTGAGGGGTAGGGGTCAGGGATGAGTGTTGGGGGTAGGGGTGAGGGTTGGGGGTCAGGAGTGTGTTTGGGAGGTGGGGGTGAGGGTTAGGGTTGGGGTGAGGGTGAGGGTTGGGAGTGAGGGTTGAGGGGTAGGGGTCAGGGGTGAGGGTTGGGGGTCAGGATTGGGGTTGGGGGGTGGGGGTGAGGCTGGGGTTGTGCCACATTTGAGTCTGGTGTGTGTTTACTTCTCACACTCCATATAAGGTGGGAGAAGCAGGAAGGCTGAGCTGGCTGCTGTGGCAGTGTGTGGGATGGGTGAATGTGGAGCGGGGGCTGTGATTATTCACAGGAATCCAGAGCCTCTCAGTGCCCAATTCACAGAGAGCCTGAAGCCCTCAGAGAGGCCCAGTGTGGGTCCCAGCTGAGTGAATCCTGACTGACAGGAGCAGGGTCAGTGGATGAGCTCAAAACCTTACAGGGGGTAATGCCTGGAGAGATTTGAGAAATTCACCTCCCTCCCTCTCTCCCTCTCTCTCTATTATCTATGTGTGTGTGTCTCTCTCATCCCACTCTCTGTGTGCCTCTGTCTCGGATGCCTCATTGGAGCAGTAACGTGCTGAGGAAGTACCAATACTGAAGGACATGAAACAAGGGAAGCCTCCTCCTGAATCCCACCTCCCATCCTCCCTCAGCTGATGAACTATTGCTCTTCCATGTTGGAGGAAGGCCTAAACTGAACCAATATGTGGGATCTTGTCCTCACCACCTACCTCTGAAGGACACATTGGTCCATGATAGAATTGCTTGACACTGTCACAGCACAAACATTGGAGACAAAGTCCAGCCTTGCCCTCTTATTGCAACCACCATCGGGCAGGAGGTACAGAAGCCTGAAGTCCCACACCACCAGATTCAAGAACAACTACTTCCCTTCAACCATTTGGTTCTTGAACCAACCTGCACAACCCTAATCACTGCCTCAGTACAGCAACACTATGAGCACTTTGCACTACAACGGACAATGGTTTTTTTTTGTTCTAATTGTGTTCTTTCTTGTTAAGAATATTATGTAATTTGTTTTTCTTGTGAATGTTGTATATCAGATGCTCTGTGCCTGTGTTGCTGCTGCAAGTAAGTTTTTCATTGCATCTGTGCTTGGACTTGTGTATATGACAATAAACTCAACTTTGACTTTAATATTTAAAATCAAAGACCTTCATCAGAACAGGGAAAGGGAGAAAGTGAGTTTTAAGTTGCAGAAAGTGAGGGTGAGACAGATAGGACAAAGGGAATATCTCTGATAGGGTGAGGCCAAGGTTGCAATTGGGATAAGTTGTTGATGAATTTATCTGGTTGATAGATTAATGAGGGTGATCAGAGAGAGACGACACACACAAAAGAACATTAAGGCTGTGAAGTGCAGATCTGCAGGAAGTGTCCAGCAGATCAGACTGTGCTATTGCAAATGTGCAAAATGAGATGGACCTGCAACACATCTGACAGCTCAAGACTGGGCCTCGGTGAGGTGCTGGGACCAGCAGAAACATACACCGGCAGAGTGTGTAACCTCTTGGCCCAGTGTACACATCACCCTTACTATCAAAGAGGAAAACACGAGTGGTTGATTGTGCCTCACACAAAGAAATGGTGTTGGAGGTCAGTCACCCCAGACCCAGGACATCACTGCAGGAGTTCCTCTGCGCACGATTCTAGGCCAAACCATCTTTAGCTGCTTCATCAATGACCTTCCTCCCATCATAAGATCTGGAGTTGGATCTCTACTGATGGCTGCACAATGTTCAATTCTGTTTGCAACTTGCCAGCAATGCACAGCCCCTGTCGGCACACAACAAGATCTGGATAACGTTCAAGGATGAGCTGATAAGTGGCAGCAACATTCATTGCCATCATAGTGACCATCTCCAACAAGAAAGTCTAACCGGCAACCATTGAATGCCATGACCATCACCACGTGCTGCACCATTAACATCCCGGGGAGCATAATTTCCAGAACTGAACTGGGTCCCATGTGTACCAGAGCAGGTCAGAGGATGGGCACCCTGTGGCAAGTGGCTCGACTCTTAAAACTGCAAAGCCTTTCCAACTGCCTGATGAGAACAGCACCAAGAGAGGCTTGAACTAATCCAGAACAAAGCAGTCCACTTAATTCACCACCCTGAACATCATTCCCTCCTCATCAGTGCACAGTGGCTGCAGTGTGTATCATCTGCAAAATACACTGTAGTTCCTCGCCCAGGCTATTCCAACAGCGCATCCAAAACCACAAGCTCTCTCACCAAGAAGGAGGTGTTCTAGTGCATGAATCACAAAAAAAATCTAGCAGACAGGTGCAACACACACAAAATACTGGAGGAACTCAGCAGGTCAGGCAGCGTCCATGGAGGGAAATAAACAGTCGACGTTTCCGGTTGAGACCCTTCATCAGGACTGGAGAGGAAGAGGGCAGAAGCCAGAATAAGAAGGTCAGGGGAAGGGGAAAAGTACAGGGTGGCAGGTGATAGGTGGAGAGAGAAAATGGTTAACTTTTCAACAAAAATGGAGGATGTCACAGATTAACAAGTTCTTTTAAGTTTTATCTTGTTCTTTAACATAACAGGGAATGAGTGGCATGTTCCTGTGCTATAGATTCCTTTAGCTCCTCAAATTATGATTTAAACAGAATAGGAGTATGAAATATTGTGGTACAAATGAATCTGGTGTTCTAGTAGATAAAACACAGAAGGTTAGTGTGCAAGGAAAGCAGTAGTTAGGAAGGTGTACAGAACGGTAGCCTTTACTGCAAGGGGAGATGGAGTATACAACCAGGGAAGTTTAAATGCAACTTTTCAGGGCACTGTGACTAGTTTTTCTCCTTATTTAAGGAAGGATGTGCTTGCATTGGAGGCAAGTAGAGAAGATTCACTAAACTGATATTGAAAAAGGAAATGCTGGAAACTCTCAGCAGGTCAGGCAGTATGTGCGCAAAGAGAAAGTCAACGTTTCAGATCTCAGAGTTCTGACGAAAAGTTTTCAACCTGAAACTTAACTCTGCTTCTTTCTTTACAAATGCAGCTTGATCTGCTCAGTTTTTCCAGCATTTTCTCTTGTTATTTCAGATTTCCAGCATCTGCAGGTTCTTGACACAGTCGTCATAATCCAACCAGGGAAGGGGCCGTATTGGATCCTGTTTTGGGAAATCCTGTTTTGGGAGCTTGACGAGGTGACTGGAGTTTCAGTGGGAGAGCATTTTGAGAACAGCGATCATCACTCTGTAAGATTTCAGATAGTTATAGATATGGATAAGACTGGACCTCAGGGTAATGTGCTAAATCGGGAAAAGGCTAATTACAACAGCATTAGGCAGGAGAGCAGATTGGGACTAACTGTTATTGGGCAAGTCCATATCTGACATGTGAGCATTGTTTAACAACCAGCTGGTCAGAATTCAGGACCAACATATTCTTGTGAGGAAGAGAGACAAGGATGGCAAGGTTCAGAACCTTTGGGTAACAAGAGATGTTGCAAATTGAATCAAAAAGAAAAAGGAAATGTATGTAAGGTTTCGGAATCTAAAATCGGACAAGGTCTTTAAGGAATATAAAGGAGCAGGAGAGAACTAAATAGGGCATCAGGAGAGCTTAAAGGGATCATGAAATATCCTTGGCAAGTAGAATTAAAGAGAATCCCAAGGCACTTTATACATACATTAAAAACAAGTGGGTAACTTGGGAAAGGGTAGGATCACTCAAAGGCAAAGGAGGGAACTTATGCCTGGAGCCAGAGGAAATGGGCAAAGTACTAAGAAAGTCCTTCTCATCGATATTCACCAAGGAGCAGGGCATGGAGGATAGTGAGATCAGGGAGGGGTACGCTGATATTCTGGGTCATGTTGATATTAAGAAGGAAGAGGTGTTGGGTTTCTCAGAGATCAATAAGGTGGATATGTTCCCAGGACCTGATGGAATCTATCCCAGGTTATTGAGGGAGGAAAGAGAGGAAATTGCTGGGCCTTGACAGAGACCCTTGTATTCTCTTCAGCTACAGGTACGTTCCCAGAGGACTGGAGAACAGCCAGTGTTGTTCCTCTGTTTAAGCAGGGCAGTAGAGACAGACCAGGAAATTATAGGCTGGTGAGACTTACATCAGTGGCAGGGAAATTATTGGAGAAGATTCCTACTCGCATCTGAAAAAACATGGACCTTATTAGGGACAGTCAGCAAGGGTTTGTGCAAGGAAGGTCATATCTTACAAACTTGATTGAGTTTTTTGAGGAGGTGATGAAGATGATTGATGACTGAGAAATGACCTTATTGAAATACATTGGATTCCGAGGGGTATTGACAGGGTGGGAACAGAGTGGGGAAGTGGTGTTGGATCAGCCATGATCTTATTGAATATTGGAGCAGGCTTGAGGGGCCTGTGTTTCAATGTTCAAATGCTTCAACTCTCCTGTCCAAGGCCCTCTTCTTTCTTGTAATGTGCACAGGACTGTTGTCTAACGTGTTGTTGACAATTCTAGCATAAACTGCTTGCTTTTATATTTCCATGTCTTGGCTGACAAGGAAAAGCATCCTGTGTGTCCTTCTAGGCACCCATTGACTTGTTGTTCCACCGATATGGATAGAGGGGGAGTTGGTGGATGTGAGAGAATAGGAGACAGTGGAGGAATGGGGCTCCTTGCAAATGTTCTGAGAGCTGGCACTCTCGTTCAATTTCAATTCAATGGGCCAAACGGCCTCCCTCTAGGTTGCAAAAAATATGAAAAGGTGTTTTTGGTAAATTCACAAGATCACAAGATCACAAGATAAGGGAGCAGAAGCAGGCCATTCGGCCCATCGAGTCTGCTCCAAGGAAAAGGGAAAAAGAAATGGGGTGGGAAAAAAAGAGAGAGAAAAAAAAAACTATTCTAATCCCATTTGCCAGCCTTATCCCCATATCCCTTGATACCCTGACTATTTAGATATCTGTCTATCTCCTCCTTGAACACCCCCACTGATCTGGCCTCCACTGCTGTGCGTGGCAAGGAGTTCCACAATTTCACCACCCTCTGGGTAAAGAAACTTCTCCTCATCTCTGTCTTGAAACTGTACCCTCTAATTCTAAGATTGTGCCCTCTGGTCCTGGACACGCCCACCAAGGGAAACAGCCTAGCCACATCTACTCTATCCTTACCTGTCAACATTTTAAATGTCGCTACGAGGTCCCCTCTCATCCTTCTGTACTCCAGCGAGTACAGTCCAAGAGCCGACAAACGCTCATCGTACTTAAGCCCTTTCATTCCTGGAATCATTCTCGTAAATCTCCTCTGAACCCTCTCCAACGTCAGCACATCCTTCCTAAGATGCGGGGCCCAAAACTGCGCACAGTATTCCAAATGAGGCCTCACTAGCGCCCCGTAGAGCCTCATCAACACTTCCTTACTTTTATACACTATACCTCTCGAGATGAATGCCAACATAGCATTCGCTTTCTTAACCACCGATCCAACCTGGTGGTTAACTTTTAAGGTATCTTGTATAAGTACCCCCAAGTCCCTTTGTACTACCGCACTATCAATCTTCTCTCCTTCTAGATAATAATCTACCCGCTTATTTCTACTTCCAAAGTGTACAACTGCACATTTCTCAACATTGAATCTCATCTGCCATTTTCTTGCCCATTCTCCTAAACTGTCTAGGTCCCTCTGCATTCTTTCTATTTCCTCTATGCTCCCTACTCCTCCACTTATCTTGGTGTCATCCGCAAACTTAGCCACACAACCATTTATTCCATCATCCAAATCATTGATGTACAAGGTAAAAAGGAGAGGCCCCAACACCGACCCTTGCGGCACACCACTAGTAACCGGTAACCAACCAGAACGAGATCCTTTTATTTCCACCCTTTGCTTCCTGCCAACCAGCCAATTCTCCACCCATTTTGCTACCCTGCCCATAATTCCATGACCTCTCATCTTATTAATCAGTCTCTTGTGAGGCACCTTATCAAAGGCCTTTTGAAAGTCTAAATACACAACATCTACCGCCTCTCCCTTATCCACCCTACCTGTGATTTCTTCAAAAAACTCCAATAGGTTGGTCAGACAGGACCTCCCCTTCACAAAACCATGTTGACTAGGTCCTATCTTGCCTTGCGCCTCTAGGTATTCGGTAACCTCCTCCTTGAGGATAGACTCCAATAATTTTCCCACCACTGACGTCAGACTAATAGGTCTGTAATTGCCTTTGTGCTGCCTCCCACCTTTCTTAAAATTGGTTTATTATTGTCACACGTACAGAGGTACAGTGAAAAACCTGTTTTGCATACCGTTCATACACATCAATTCATTACAATAACAGATAAAACCATAACAGAATGCAGAATAAAGTGTTACAGTCACAGAGAAAGTGCAGTGCAGGTAGACAATAAGGTGCACGACCATAGGAGGTAGATTGTGAGGTCAAGAGTCCATCTTATCGTCTTATTGTACTAGGGGACCGTTCAATAGTCTTATAACAGAGGGGTAGAAGCTGTTCTTGAGCCTGGTGGTACGTGCTTTCAGGCTTTTGTATCTTCTGCCCAATGGGAGAGGGGAGAAGAGAGAATGTCCAGGGTGGGTGGGGTCTTTGATTATGTTGGCTGCTTTACTGAGGCAGCGAGAAGTGTAGACAGAGTCCATGGAGGGGAGGCTGGTTTCCACGATGGACTGAGCTGTGTCCACATCTCTCTGCGGTTTCTTGCGGTCCTGGGCAGAGCAGTTGCTGTACCAAGCCGTGATGCATCCCGATACGATGCTTTCTATGCTGCATTGATAAAAATTAGTGAGGGTCAACGGGGACATGGTTATTCCCTGTTGCACTTCCTCAAGTGCATTACCTCAGACCTTGCTGCATGAAATGCCATTTGACACTTTTCACCATGAGCAGGCCACTCGGCCCCTCAAACCTGCCCCATCATTCAGTGTGATCATGGCTGGTCTGTCCACATCATCCATGTAAGATAAGATTCTTTTATTAGTCACATGTACATCGAAACACACAGCGAAATGCATCTTTTTGTGTAGAGTGCTCTGGGGGCAGCCCGCAAGTGTCGCCATGCTTCCGGTGCCAACATAGCATGCCCGCAACTTTGTGCCCTCCACTATTTGGTCTAAGTCATTAATTACGAAACGTGAGTGACTGAGCACAGAGCCCTGTGGAAACCCACTGATACCAGCCATCCAGTCACCAAAACACACATCAACTATTACCCTTGGCTTCCTGTCACCAAACCGGATTTGGAAACAATTTACCACTCTGCCTTGGATCTGTGGGGTTTTAATGTTGTGTCTCAGCTGCAGGAAGTAGAGGGGCTGTGGGTCTCAGCAGGAATTTCAGCAGAGATGTGCTACCTTTGTGTTGGTCCAACTTGGTACTACCCACACAGGTTATTTACTCCCAGCCTTTGGGGCAATGGTGTCCCTGCCTCTCCAGGAAGGGCTGGGTGGTTTGTTTGGAGTGTTTCCAGTTATTTTAGAATGTGATCCTGATCCTACACTATGTTGACATGTGGGGTACTCATCGCCCAGGTCCAGCTGTTGTGGGCCCAGCTAAATCAGCGCAAATATGGGATGTGCAACAATATCAAGTAGGGCAAGGTGAGAGTGAGGGGAGAGGGCATACTGAGGAGGTACAGGGCAGGGGTGGGACAGGGTGGGGTGGGGCAGGGTGGGATGGGCAGGGGTGGGACAGGGTGGGGTGGGGCAGGGTGGTGTGGACAGGGGTGGGGCAGGGTGGGATGGGCAGGGGTGGGACAGGGTGGGATGGGCACTGGGAATGCGTGGGACACCACTGTTGTACAGGGCATGAGGAAGGGGTGGTGGGAGTCTGGGAGCAGTGGTGGGTGAGGGTAGGATCTAGGCCCTGGAGTCTGTGGATAGGGGTGGGTGGGTGTGTGGGACAGTGGTGATGGCAGTGTGGGACCGTGTGTATGTCCAGGACACTGGATATGGGGGTCTGGGACCCTGGGCACAGGGGCTACTGTTGGGGTTGTACAGAACACTGGATAAGGGGGTTCTGGCTCGCTGGACAGAGGGGTTCACTGGGGGAGGGGTGTGTACGGGAACCCTGCAGAGAGGGGTTCACTGGGGTGGAGGACCTCGGTGGTGAGGGGTGGGGGGGCCCGGTGGTGATGGGGGACCGGTTTGTGATGAACCCGCCTGCCTGCGCTCTCCAGCTGTGGTCCCGGGCAGGCCTGGAGAACATAGTCGGTGTGGCCAGGGGGCGGGGCCGGGCTCCAGGGGGCGGGGCCTGGCTCCCGGGGGCGGGGTCTGGCTGCCGGGGGCGGGGCCGGGGACGGGTCCTGGCTCCAGGGGCGGGGCCGGGCTGCCGGGGGCGGGTCCTGGCTCCAGGGGCGTGTCCGGGGGCGGGGCCGGGCTGCCGGCGCGGTGACGTGCGGTGTGCGTGGGGTGCGCGCGCGCGGCGGGCGGAGAGCGGGCGGCGCGGCGGGCGTTTGACCCGAATTAGCGGAGCTCACGGGCGCCCGGCGGAAAATCCAAACAATAAACCCGGGCGGGCGGCGGCGGCGGCGGGCGGCAGCGAGGCGGGCGATGGAGCGGAGCGGCGCTGGCCTCCGGCACCAGGCTCACGGCTGCCCCCGGCGCTGAGGTAACGGACCGGCCTTTGTGATCGGCGGCGAGGGTCCCGGGCCCGGGCCACGCCTGACCCGACCCCCGACCCCGTCCCCCGTCCCTCAGCGGCCCCGACCCTTCCCCCGGCCCTGGCCATGAACTTCCAGTCTCCGCCCGCGCTGCTGGCCGGCTCCCCGGGCTCGGGCTCCGGCTCGGGCTCGGGCTCCGGCTCCGGGGGCTCGGTGTCGGTGCTGGGGCCGCCCGGCGGGGCTCTGGCCCTGGGCTGCGGCTCGGGCTCCGGCTCCATGCCCGTGCTGTCGCACTCGGGCTCCGGCCCGGCGGCGGCCGCCTCCCCGGCCCCGGCGCTGTCCAACTCGGCGGCCATCCGGGCGGAGATCCAGCGCTTCGAGAGCGTGCACCCCAACATCTACGCCATCTACGACCTGATCGAGCGGGTGGAGGACGTGGGGCTGCAGAACCAGATCCGGGAGCATGTCATCAGCATCGAAGGTAGGACTGGCCGCCGGCCGCACACCGGTTGTTGCAGCGATAGCAGGCAGTGGCACCGACACCCGGTCCTGGCCCGGTTATTGCAGCGATACCCCTCGCCAGTGGGAACCGACACCCGGTCCTGGCCCGGGGATTACACCCGGTCCTGACCCGGTTATTGCAGCGATACCCCTCGCCAGTGGGAACCGACACCCGGTCCTGGCCCGGGGATTACACCCGGTCCTGACCCGGTTATTGCAGCGATACCCCTCGCCAGTGGTACCGACACTCGGTCCTGGCCCGGGGATTACACCCGGTCCTGACCCGGTTATTGCAGCGATACCCCTCGCCAGTGGTACCGACACTCGGTCCTGGCCCGGGGATTACACCCGGTCCTGGCCCGGTTATTGCAGCGATACCCCTCGCCAGTGGGAACGACACCCGGTCCTGGCCCGGTTATTGCAGCGATACCCCTCGCCAGTGGGAACGACACCTGGTCTTGGCCCGGGGATTACACCCGGTCCTGGCCCGGTTATTGCAGCGATACCCCTCGCCAGTGGCACCGACACCGGTTACTGACCCGATAATTACATCCGTTTCTGACTCCCGATTATTGCATCTCCTCTCTCACTGGTGGGAACCAACGCCGGTTACTAACCGCCGATTATTGCATCGTTTACTGACTCTTGATTATTGAATCGATATCGTCTCGCTGTTGGGAACCACATCGATTACTGACTCCCTATTATTGCATTAATATCCTCCCACTATTGGGACCAACACCGGTGACTGACTCCCCATTATCGCACCGATACCCTATTGCTTTTGGGAACCGATACCGTATACCGACTCCCGATTATTGTATCGATACTCTCTCACAGTGGGGCACCAATATGTTTTATTCATTTCGGATTAATGGATTGATATCCCTTCACCACTGGGCACCAGCACTGGTGACTGATTGCATCCATACCCCTCGCTACTGGGCTAGTAGTGTTTCCCGATTATTTTAACGATTCCTCTTCACAGCCTGGAATCTGCAGGGATTACTGATTTCCTATTATTGCCTCGATACCTTTCCTGTCTGGGCACCAACACAGTTTACTAACTCCCGATTACAATATAGATAAACCATCAGCACCGCACACCTGCACCCATTGTTGCAAACGTCACATCGGTATTCCCTGGTCACCGCCGCACTAACAGCGATTATAATTCGATTAGTTGGAATCGAGATATCTGCGTTTATTTCGTCTTAAATATTTTTATTGGTGTTTAATAATTGAAGTGGATTGTGATTATTCGGAATATGTGTTCTGTAAATTCTGTATTGAATGCATTCCCTTGGGTGTATTATTTAGAATATTTGCCGGGGAGTTCTATATGGGGAGTTTGATTTGTTAAGGTCTGTTCAAATGGACTCGGGAGTTTAAGAATGCACAGGAGGTTATCTTAAATTATGCCATTATTGTGTCAAATGATATGTTAGTTAATGCTGAGTACATTTGTGAATTGAATGTGATACTGGAGTTATTGATACAACTGAGCTTATTACATTTGAACACCGAGGTCTGGGTTGGTGGCACATTTACTGAATTAAGGTGCATCTTCTTGACATAAGCAAATAATTATTTTTTTACCTGTAATTTCATTTTAGAGATTGCATGAATTATAATTTGAAGAATAAAGATCAACTTCAACCGATTTTGGTTATGGGGAGTGGATTATTTTGTCGTTGCCAGCCCTGTTGATTACACAGCTAAGATTGGATATACATTCGTTTCAACGTTACATGCCTTTAATACGCGTGCTTATTGTAATGAAATGGAGGTGGGCCAACAACTAAATTTAAAATGAGAAAATTTTAGAAACACTCTAGCATTAAACATAAACACATTTACGGGGATAAGATGTGGTGATCCAAGATATTAATGGAATATCCCTTTGTACCTGATAGGTGTTTTTTTTCATTTCTAACACTGAAACAAGGTTTTGGTGTTAAAGGGACACAGTTTAATCTCACCTGATTCTGTACCTTGCTGGTATCTTTTGTTGAATCCTGTGCCAGAAGGGAAGAGGGTATTTCTAGAACTTGGTTGGAGCTTGAACTTATCAACACATTTATATGCTACAATCCTGAACAATGGAGCAGCTTTGATGCACGGTGCAGAGCCCTGAAATTGGCTGCATGTTTGCTTGTTTATGTAACATGATCAGAGTGGGACACTGAGTACAAATAAAAGTGAAATGGGCAACCTGAACACTGGTGCTGTGTAACACTGTCGCAGTCTGAATGAAGACCTCATCGAATTGACAGCTCTGCAGCATTACCCAGCTGTTCAAGCACTGCACTGTGGTTGGCAGAAACGTGATTATATCAAGCCATTTGTTTCAGCGAAATCCATATCTGGAAAACTCCATCTTGTATGAACCTAATATTAGTTCTAATGCAGCATTGTCACAGTTATAACAGTGTGTGGGTGTCCCAGTAATTTGGAGCATGTGGTGAACACTGGTTTACTTGACCACTGGAGGAAACTAATGGACAAATAAATGAATTCCACTCCAGAGCCTACCAATGGGTGCTTTCTTGTGTGGCTTCATTTTATTAAAATATTCCTATAATTTGTGTGCGTGTTAATAAAGAACTGTTCATGATATTGCATTGGATCATTGTAGTTTGCTAATGGCTCATTGATTGTTCGTCCTTGCCCCTTGACCGTCAGTTCGTTCTGCCTTTTATTTGTGCTTGAAAGCGAGGTTTAAGTTTCTTTGACAGCTGCGGGATGATTATCTTGCCTATAGTGGAATGTGCATTCAGAGAGTGGAGAGGTGTGGGGATAATTGCTCAGGGTTGTATTTTATTTTCCCAATTCCTCAATTAGTTTGTTAGAAATAAAAATGACGAGGATTCAATTAAACCGAATGTGGGGAGAAGATTAGAAGTGAAGCAGCAATGGTGTGAGGGAAGGCTTCGCGATGGTAGCAGTGGATTAGTAAAATGGCAGAGAGGTAGCAGGGCAGTTTCACTTGGATAACTCGGGAGTGTACATTTTGGGGGGAAGCACATGGAATTGGTGTATAAATACAGTGGAAAACATTCAACACATGGAGTCTCAAAACAATTTAAAGCTTAAGATAAATTTGAAACATTTTGGACATCTGTTCCCCCACCAGGATAATATAGGTGGTATCTTAGACAGTGAAGAGTGTTATCAAAAATTATAGGGTGATCTTGATCAGCTGGGTAAGTGGGTCCAGGAATGGCAAACGGCATTCAATTCAGATAAGTGCGGTGATGCATTTAGGGAAGTCAAACCAGGGTAGGACTTTCACAGTGAAAGGTAGGGCCCTGGGGAACACTATAACAGAGGGACCTAGGAGTAAACGTACATAATTTCCTGAAAGTGGTGTCACAGAGAAGTGTTCATGAACCATTCAGAAATCTGATGGCAGAGGGGGAGAAGCTGTTCCTGAAACATTGAGTGTGGGTCTTCAGGCTCCTGTACCACCTCCCTGATATTAGTAGCATGAAGAGGGCATGTCCTGGGTGGTGAAGGTCCTTAATGATGGATTCTACCTTCTTGAAGCACCGCCTCTTGAAGCTGTCCTCTGGTGGTTAAGAAGGTGTTTGGCATGCTGACCTTCATCAGTCAGGGCAGTTATAGGAGTTGGGACGTCATGTTGCAGTTGTACAAGATGTTGGTGAGGCTGTACCTGGAGTATTGTGTACAGTTTTGGTTGCCTTGTTATAGGAAAGATATCATCAGGCTTGAAAGAGTGCAAAGGATTTACGAGAATGAGGCCAGGAGGTGAGGTTGGGTAGGCTAGCATTGGAAACTGAGCCGTGACCTTATAGAGGTGTATAAAATGATGAGGGACATAGGGTAATTACATAGTTATTTTCCCAGAGAAGGGGAATCAAAGACTGGAGGGTAAAGGCTTAGGGTGAGAAGTGAAAGATTTAAAAGGGACCTGAGGGGCAACTTTTTCACCCAGAAGTGGTGAGTATATGGAACGAGCTGCCACAGGTAGTGGGTGAGGCAGGTACATTAACAACATTTAAAAGAGAGTTGGACAGGTAAATGGATAGGAAAGGTGCCAAACACGGGCAGATGGGACCCGCTTAGATGGGCATCTTGGTTGGCATAGACCGGTTGGGCCGACGGGCTGTATCACTCGGACTCCTCTCCTGCCATGCCTTGCATCTTTAGGCCAGTCTCCTGACTGTTCCTTGAAGTCATCTAAAACTGCAGCCTGTGACCTAAATCACACCATGTCCTGTTCCCCAAACACTGAAGTACACAGACAGCTGGTTAAGCAATGGCTTGGATTTAAAATACTTCCTTGATTGCAAGTCTCTCTCCCCACCCCCCATGGTCTTGCCCCTCCCTATGTCTGTAATCTGCCCAACCCCATAACCTTCTGACATTTCTGTGCTCCTTTTACTATGGGCATCCATGCGTTGACCTCTGATTCCCATCCTAAATCTCTACCCTGTCTCCTGAGGTGCTCCTTAAGACTTGCCTCTTTGATTAAGCTTTGGGTCATTGACCCTCATAGCATTTGGTAGCAATTGTATGAAGAGGGTGGCTTTGATATGACAGAGGTGCTATATAAATGCATATAGTTGCTATGAGTAAAGAGCAAAGTTGTGAGTAAAAAGCTAGGCATATATGTGGCTAATAATATTTATGACTAAGCTAAAGTATTGTGTGCAGCTTTGCGACCTCCTTGAACAAAGTATTAAAACTATATTGGTAAGAATCATCTTTGTGTTCAGTTGAAGGAGTAAAAAATGGAAGCAATTTTAGTTTCATACAGCTGCAGTGTAGTAAAATATGTTCACAGTTCAATGGAGGGATATGGATCATGTACACGCAGAAGAGATTTAGTTTAATTCGGCATCATGTTCGACGCAGCCATCGCGGGCTGAAGGGCCTGTTCCTGTTCTGTACTGTTCTATGTTCCGTGTTAATATCAGAGATGAGATACAGTTGCAGAATTGGATGTTGAATTATATGTGTGGATATGTAGGTTTGTTTGCTGTTCCCAGAACAATATGAACTTCGTTTTAGACAGTTTTACCTCTGGTTAGTTGTACCCATTTTGAATGTCTTTTGGGCAGCATCTGGAGCTGTATGATCAGGAGTCTTTTGTTTTTAATTTCTCTTTTTCCACCCCTCCCCCCCCCTGGATTTGTATGAAAATGTGCATGCCCTCAAATAATGTTCCTCAGTTAAATTTGTCAATTGATAACCTTTGATCTGGTGGCTAAAGTGCAAATACTGGCTGATACCATTACGTGTTCAGGGTTTTCCCTGTCCTTTTTTTAAACCAAACAGCTTCAGTCTTGGTAGTGAGTTTAGATTTTTTTAATAATAAAATTATTCCAATTTATTCACCTATTAATTATCATTTTCAATTACTAATATAGGGTATTGTGATTTGTAGGGTTTAACACAATGCATTTAGCAGTATTTTATCTTTTTGATTCATGTGTTCTGTATTTTCTTTGTGGAGTTAAAAAATATTGTAAAAAGAGAATTTGTAGATCTGTCAAACGTTCACAGCCAAGCCCTAATGTCACAGTAAGTGCACAGTAAGTAAATCCAGCTCTGGCTGGATTTCTTTCCTGTTATCAAACTCCCTCTAATTCACAGGCCTCAGCCAACCAAACCCACCATCCAGCCAGGTAGTGATGTGAATAATGTGAGATTACATTGACTGGGTCCTGCAGATTGCTGAAGCATTGCAAAGATTGTTTATATGATACCATGGGAAGAAACAGGACTGTGTGTGCCATTCAAATGGGAATAATCTGACCAGGTTGGTTATTTGGCAGGTGTTTATGGCTATTTTGGCTTGCAATAAGTTCTGCAGGCCCAGTGTATGGCTGCAGATCAATATCAGATTTAATTGTTTTCCGAAATACATCATGGCATGGAGCAGTAATCTACTAATGTCCCAATGTGGTTTTTGTTCTGCAAGATGTACTTTTGAGGTTTGTGTGTATGTACTTGTCTGATGATGGATACAGGCCACTATTTTTAAAAAAAAGATTGGTACTGGTATGATCTCTACTTGTGATTTTTTTTTCAAGATAGTAGTTTTCTTCCCGGGAATTAATTGAGCATAAGACAAGTGGCTTTTGTGCCAGAGGCTATAAACATCATTTAAAAGGGACATGGATAAATGTTTCAAGAAGAATGTTAAAGCACATGGAAAGAGGATGCAGAGATGTGATTACAGTAAGGGTAATAGCTGCTGCTAGATCAGGATCAATTCGTGTCAACCCCTCCTGTCATTTCTCATTCATTCTCAGAATGTGGACGTCACCAGCCGGCCAGTTTGTTGTCAATCCCTAATGGACTTTGAACTGAATGGCCTGCTCAGCCATTTCAAGGGCAGTTGTGATCTAGTGTTGGGGTTAGGATGGAAGATTTTCTTCCCTAAAGTGAAGCATGGAATTATATGACAATCCTGTAGCTTCATTGTTATCATTATTAGCACTAATTTTTAATATTTTAAAAATATTTATTAGGTAACTGAACTTAATTTATGCAGCTGCTGCGGGGATTTGAACTTGTGTTTCTGGGTTACAAGTCCAGTAAACTACCAACAGTGCAACTATGCCCCTAATGTCCATTCCTTATAGTTAAAGATTCATCTTCTGTTTCCACGCTGCTACATTCTTCCTCAAATGTTCCCTCTGTCTCAATTGTGACATTTTCATCTGCTCTATTGTACCTTTCAGCCTTAGTGTTTCTGAAATATGGATAGTAACTTGGCTTTCTGAAGCTTCTCTCACAAAGAATCGCAGTTCTGCTGCCCAGTATTGAACCTTGTTGTATTCTGAAGATGCATTGCAGTAGACTGATGTCATCTCTGTTATAAGCTGCAGCATTCTGCCTCCTCACTTTGTTATCGTGAGTGCATCAGAGGTTCAGGATCCATTATTCAG
This sequence comes from Pristis pectinata, assembly GCF_009764475.1. NCBI lineage: Eukaryota > Metazoa > Chordata > Chondrichthyes > Rhinopristiformes > Pristidae > Pristis > Pristis pectinata. Next base: position 1,104,715 of record NC_067413.1, on the reverse strand, counting down.
ATGTTTGTCTTAAAATTTATCAATCTCAGATTTTGGTATTCTTGAATAAGCATTGACAAACCTCTGAATTCTCAATAAAGCTCTGCATAATTTTAGCAAGTCTTCCTTATCATTGTATTCTAACCCTTTGCAACAAAGGGAAACATACTAATTATCTTCCTAATTAATGTCACATAGCACGGCAATGGGCCTTTCAATCCTGAGTCTGTGCTGACTATCAAACACCCAACTACATGAATTCTACTCCAATCCCATTTTATTCCCTCCACATTCCCATTCATTTCATGATGAAGCTACTCGCCTATAACTAGGGGCAAGTTTACTGTGGCCAGTTAATTTACAAATCCACGTTTCTGGAATGTGGGATATAGCAGAGCACTTGGAGGAAATCCATGTGGTTACAGAGAAGTTGCAGCCTCCACACAGACAACACCAGAGGTCAGGATCAAACCTGGATTGCTGGAGCCGTGGGGCAGCACCTCTGTTACTGCACATTAGCTGCACTACTGTGCCACGCTTGCTTGCTGGACCTGTATTATAAATGTATGCATGTTGTGCACCAGTGCATAATAGTTGTCATGTTTAACTGTTCTTCCAACTGAAGTGAATAATCTTGCATTTTCTACGTACCATGCTTATGCCTTTGCAGAAACTCTGTAACCCTCCTCCTAGCTTGTTCTTCTGCCAAACTTTGTATTACGAAACTTCATACTGTACACTTGATCTTTTCATCTGGGTTATCAAAGTAGGTTGTAAATAGCCGAGGATTGTCTAATCATTGTGGGACTCCACTAGTAATAATCTACCAAACTGAGGATCACCATTTACACCTGCTCTGCTTTCTGTCCTTTTACCAATCTTTTGATCAGGTGAACATCTAATTGCTAATTCTGTGAGCCAATATTTTAAGTATTGGCCTTTTTGTATGGTACCTTATCAGTTATTTTTGTAAATCTAGATGTACCGTGTCATCTAGATTGGACAAATTTGAGGGTATTTGGAATAGTTTCTCAGAACAAATACTGTGGAACAGTAGGGAGCAGGCCATTTTAGATCTTGTCTCATGTCATAAGATAGGAATAACATGCTCTTGTAGTAAGAGGATAAGTGACACAATTGCATATTCAATTAGAGCAAAAAACTTGGACCTGAAACTAATATTTTAAAATTAAAAGCACTTACAAAGAATGAAGGCAGAGTTTGCTATAGTGGGCTGGGAAAATAGATTACAAGGGAAGATAGTAGATAACACTGACAGACATGAAGAAATATTTCATAATTTTCAACATGGGTACATTCCATTGAGAAGTAGTGACTACACAAGAAGGATGATCCATTTGTGGCTAATTAAGAGAGATAAGAATGGTATCAGACTGAGAGAAGACAATGTTGGGAAGATTGGGAAGAATTTGGAAACTAGCAAAAGATAATTGGAAAAAATGGAAGAGAACAATAAAATAGCAAGGAGTGTATATGTGTCCAGAGAAGAATACACCTAGAAAAAAGCAGTTGTCCTTTTGAGGATGAGACTGGGGAATGAAGAGGAAATTAGGTAATAGACGTTGATCAGGTATCTTGTATCTGTCTTCACAGTGGAAGACACAGAAAACATAATAACAATATAAAGTCAGGGGTAAAAACTAGAGGGGAACTTAATGCATCTGGTAGGCAGTTCATGCATCTCTGCCTCTCAATGACCTGGGTTCAACCCTGACCTTGGGTGCTGTCTCTATAGAGATTGGTAATTGGTTTGTTATTGTCACATGTAATGAGATGCAGTGGAAAAACTTTGTTTTGCATGCCATCCATACAGATCATTTCAAAACATAAGAACATTGAGGTAGTACAAAGGGAAGAACAATAACGGAATAGAGAATAGTGTTAAAGTTACAGAGAAAGTTCAGGGTAGGTAGGCAATAAGGTCCAAATAAGGCCAAGAGTTCATCTTTATCATGCAAAAGGTCCATTAAATAGTCTTATTACAGTGGGATAGAAGCTGTCCTTGAGCTTGGTGGTATATGTTTTTAAGCTTGTCCACTGGAAGGGAGGAGAAGTGATTATGCTGGCTGCTTTACCGAGGCAGCGAGAAGTGTAGACAGTTCATGGAGGAAAGGCTCATCCTTGTGATAGACTGAGCTGTGTCCACAATTCTCTGCAATTTCTTGTGGTCTTAGAGTGTTTGCCATACCAAGTTGTGATAGGTCTGGATGGGATGCTTTTTATGGTGGATTTGTAAAGATTAGTGAGGGTCAACAGGGACATACTGAATTTCCTTAGCCTTTTGAGGAAGTAGAGGTGCTGGTGTGTTTTCTTGGCCACAGTGTCTACATGGTTGGACCAAGACAAGCTATTGGTGATGTTTACACCTAGGAACTTGGTCTCAACCATCTCCACCTCAACACCATTGACACATACAGGTTCTCATTCAGTCAGTGATAGATGACAGGTTCTCCCTGTGATAGTGGGTTTCCTTTGGGTTTTCCTGTTTTTTCCCACATCCTAAAGATGTGCTGGCTGGTGGGTTCATTGGCTGCTTTAATTACCCTTGGGTCATGGGTAAAAGGGAGGTGGGTGGCAGGGGAATTGGGTGTTGGAGGATTTCATGGGCATGTGAGAGAGAATAGTTTGTAGGGAAATGGGGGAATTGTATTTATGGGAATGCTCTGAGACTAACAGAAGATCGATGGTCTCATAACTGTCTATGTGATGGAATATGAACATTACTAAGCAAATTAGTGGGATCAAGGGTTGGCAGGTCCTTTTGAACTGGAGGCTGCGTTCCATGCAGAAGAGGTAGTGGATGTTTTGGTTGTGATCCGTTTGGCCTCTCATGGCTTCTATTTCACTCAATAAGATCATGGCTGAACAGTTATCTCTGCTCCACTTGCTTTCACTAACCCTGTGTCCCTTGGTTCCCTTAATATCTAAAAATGTATTGATCTCTACATTATCCCCAGCAACTGAGCTCCATAGGGTTTAGGGTGGACAGTTCAAAAAAATTCACCACCTTCTGTATGGATTATCTGAACCCTTTGACACTGACACCTGCTTTGAGACATCACAGTCGGAGGAAATATTGATTCAGCATCCACCCTGTCAAGCCCCTTGAATTTTGTATGTTTCAGTGAGATCATTCTTTTGAACTCAATAGAGCATAGGTCTCGGAGACACAAGACTGCAGATTCTAGAATCTGAGCATCACAGAAGGTGCTGGAGGAACTCAGTGGGTCAGGCAGCATCTAGAGAGGGAAATGGGCAGTCGATGTTTCAGGTCAATACCCTCCATCTGGACTGAAAGATGGAGGGGAGATGGATAGCATAAAGAGATGAGGGGAAGGGGTGGAGCAAGAGCTGTCAGGCAATGTGTTGATCCAGGTGAGGAGGGGTGATAGGCAGATGGAGGAGGGGAGAGTAGAAATAGTGACAGAGGCTGGGAGGTGATAGGTGGAGGTGACAAAGGGCTGAAGGTGATGGGATCTGATAGGGGAGGAAGGTGAAGCATGGAATCAAGTGTTGGAGGTGGGGAGGGCAGAGGGGAACAGTGGGGGAGGGGAACCAGTGGGAGGAGTGGTTAGCGATGGGCCCATGGAGTGTGTGGAGGAGGGGAAAGAAACAGGGTAACGTTGAGCGTCGAGGAACTGGGTACATCAGGAGGAGAGAGAAGAGGGACCGAGGGGGAGCAGTTTACCGGAAGTTGGAGAATTTACTGTTCGTGCCGTCGGGTTGCAGTTTACCCAGGCAGAATACCAGGTGCTACTCCTCTAATTTGCACTTAGCTTCACCCTTGCTTTGGAGGAGGTTGAGGACAGACATGTCGATGTGGGAATGGGGAGGAGAATTAAAATGGCTCTAGACGGCCATGGCAGATGGAGCGCAGGTGCTCGGCAAAGCAGTCACCAAGTCTGTGCCTGGTCTCACCGATGTAGAGGAGGCCACATCGGGAGCACCAGACGCAATAAATAATGCTGGAGATTTGCATGTGAATGTCTGCCTCACCTGTAAGGGCTGTTTAGGGCCCTGGATGGTGGTAAGGGAGGAGGTGTTGGGACAGGTGTTACACCTCTGCAGTTCAAGCAGGAAGTGCTTGGGGAGGGATGAGCAGACCAGGGAATCGGGGAAAGAGTGATCTCTGTGGAAGCAAAAAGGAAGGGGGTGAGGAGGGGAAAATGTGGCTGGTGGTGGGTTCATGTTGTAGCTGGTTGGAATTTGCGAAGAATGATGTGCTGGAGGGCCAGGGAACTCTAATCCCTGTTCTGTCTGGAGGGTGGGGGGGTGTGGTAAGAGCAGAAGTGTAGAAATAGCGGGGATATGGGTGAGAGCATGGGTCTTGCCTGCTTACTCCTGCTTTGCCTGACAACTTGCCCATCCCAGGAATCAATCTGATGACCATTCATTGCAGTCCTTTGTAACTTGATTTTTTTCCATGGGGCCTCACCAGAGCCCTATGCAATTGGAGTAAGAGAATTCTGCTTTGGTACTCAGTTCCTCTTGCAGTGATGGCTAACATACTGTTTGCTTTCCTAACTGCTAAACTTCGGAATACTAACATGTTAACTTTAAATGATTTATGCACAAGGACATCAGGACTTTTCAATCTCTCACCATTTAAATAAAAAATAACTCCATCTTTTTACACAGTGGGTGACCTCCACAATTTTCTACATTATATTCCCTCTGCTATGTTGCTTGTACTATTCAGTTAACCTGTCTATAATCCCCCAAACCCCTCTCATTTCCTCACAGCCCACAGAATAAAGTAAATGGGCAGATGGTAAATGTGAGGTTATCCTTTTTGGTGGGAAGACTAGAAAAGCCCAATATTGTTCAAACAGAGGGTGACAACAGAATGCAGTCATGTGGAAATATGAAACACAACAGGAAGGTACAGCAGATAAATAGAGAGGCAAATGAAATGTTGGGCTTTATTGCAAGAGGATCGAGTACAAAAGTAGGGAAGTCCTGTTACAACTGTACAGGCATTGGTGAGACCACAACTGTAGTACGATGTGTGATTTTGAGCTTGTGCTTTGTAGCAGTGTTGATAAGGTTCACCAGGTTGGTTCCTGGGATGAAGGGGTTGCCTCATGGGGAAAGTTGAGCGGTTAGGCCTACGTGCTTGCTGGAGTTAGAAGAATGAGAGGTGATCTTATTGAAACAAAATGGAGAGAAAATGCATTGGGGTGCTGAGGGGATGATTTCCTCTGTGGGAAATCTCCAATTAGGGGACATAATTTCAGATAAAATTGTCACCCATTGAATATGTAAGTTTGGGAGAATTTATTTTTCCAAGGATCATTAATTTTTGTAATTCTTTACCTCAGCTTTAGAGGTTGTCATATATTCAAGGTCAAGGCAGATTTTTGATTTACGGGGAGTTGAAGGTTATGGAGAACAGGCAGGAAAGTGGAGCTAAAACCAAGATCAGATCATCCGTTATTTTACTTAATGATACAGGAGGCCTAATGGGCCGTATTATCAGTTCCTCCAATTTCTTATGTTCTTGTTTACTGGTGGTGCTGTTATCTCTTCATTTGAAACCTGTAGCTGAAATCGTTAAGGTGGATGTCCCCAGGCCTGATGGGAGATGTCCCCAGGGCCTGATGGGATATGGCCCAGGTTACTTAGAGAGGCAAGAGATGAAATTGCTGGGGGCTTGACCAAGATCCTTGTGTCCTCTCTAGCTTCAGGCGAGGTCCTAGAGGATTGGTGAGTACCTAATATTGTTCTGTTGATCAAGAAGGGACATAGAGATGGTCTTGGAAACTACACCACTGAGCCTCATGTCAGTGGTAGGGAAACTATTGGAGAGGAATGTTAGGAAGGGGATTTATGAGCATTTGTAAAATCATGGGCTAATTAGCTGTAGATGATGTCTACATAAATTATAGTAAGGCGTTTGACAAGGTAGCCTCATCTAGAAGATTGCACAGGATCCACGATGACTTGGCCATTTGTATTCAGAATTGTCTTGCCCGTGGAAGACAGAGTATTGGTTGATGGGACTTACTCTGGCTGGAGGTCTGTGACTAGTGGTGTTCTTCAGGGATATATATTAAAATAAATGATTTGGATGAAAGCGTGCATGGGTGGGTTAGTAAATTTGTGGATGATACGAACATTGATGGGGTTGTGGATAGTGTCGAAGATCACCAAAGGATACAGCGGGATATAGATGAGTTGTAGATATGGGCAGAGAAATGGTAGATGGCGTTTAATCCAGCCAAGTGTGAGCTGTTGCACTTTGGGAGATCAAATGCAAAGGGACAGTGCACAGTAAATGGCAGGAGCCTTAACAGCATTGATATACAGAGGAATCTTGGGGTCCAAGTCCATGGCTCCTTAAAAATGGCTGCACAAGTTGATAGGGTAGTAAAGAAGGCATATGGCATGCTTGCCTTTATTAGTTGAGACATGCAGCTTTATAACACTCTGGTTAGGCTGCATCTGGAGTATTGCATTCAGTTCTGGTCGCCCCATTATAGGAAGGATATGGAGGCTTTGGAGAGGGTGCAGAAGGTGTTTCCCAGGATGCTGCCTGGAATAGAGGGCATGTGCTATAAGGAGAGGTTGGACAGGCTTTGGTTGATTTTTTTTCTGGAGTGGCTGAGGGGAGGTATAGAGGAGACAGCTGGCATCTTTTCCCACAGGGTCAAAATGTCTAATACTAGAGGGCATGCATTTAAGGTAAGAGGGGGTAAAAGGAGATGTGCAGGGCAAGTTTTTGTTTTACACAGTGTGGTAGGTGTGTTTCCAGGCGTGGTGGTTGAGGCAAATAAAATAGATGTTTAAGAGGCTCTTTGGCACATGAATGTGCAGTGAATGGAAAGATATGGACATTGTGTAAATAGAAGGGATCAGTTTAGTTAGGCACTTAATTACTAGTTTAATTCAGTACAACATCATAGGCTGAAGGGCTCGTTCCTGTGCTGCACTGCTCTATGTTCTAAATCAAGTAACTCCCCTCGTGCATCGCCATCAACCACTACCCCCGCCCCACCCCACCCACCAATAATTCCTGCCACCCACCCACACCAGGGGCAATTTAATGAATCCACCAATTCGACTGTCTTTGGTATGTGGGAGGAACCCAGAGCATTTGGGGGAAACCCATGTGGTCATTCACAAGGGCAGGATCGAAACTGGGTTTCTGGAGCTTGAGGTAACGATGCTCACCACTGTACCTGAGGGAAACACAGATGGCGTTAGCTGCTTTGCTGACACTTTTTGGAGGACCCAAGTATAGCTGGGAAATTTCAATCTCTTCATCCTGAGTCCACATTATCACCTCCCTGGGCACTGTAATAGTAAAAGTAGTTCAGATATTCAATTATAATGTTTCCTTGAATTCTACTCCTCCCCTTTCCCCAACCTATCACCAACTTGCCTCCTGACCAATATTGATGCTATTCTTGTTGGCTTCATTTGGGATGTAGCTATAAACCAAGAATAATCATGAACCTGTCAAGCAAACCGGGCTAACGTTGTTAACACAAAATAAAAAACAGATAAAAAATATACTTGACCAATCCATGCTGAGCTGATTGATGTCAGTGGCGATTACAATGAAATTGGTGACACAGTGGTCAGCATGGAAGAAGTTGGGCTGAAGGGCCTGTTTCTGTGTGATGGTACTCTATGACAATTAGTTACAGTGTGCCTGGATGCTGGAGAACTCCCCCTCCCTCGCCCCAACAATGGTGTCTTCTAATCATGGGCTTTAAGAATATAGGAAAAGGAGTAGGACCATCGCTCCTCATCTGCTCAACCATTCTGTAAGATCAGCTATGATCTTTTACTTCCTCACCACTTTACTGTACAAACCCCTAGATTCCCTTAATATCTAAATATCTATTGATTTTTGTAGTTGCTGATAGGCTATCAAATCTGAATGGTTTTGATTAGGATACAACATGAGAGAAATTTATTTTGTAGACAACATAATTTTCGCTTCATTATGGTTTTCCACTGTAATCATTTGTTCTCTCGTGTTGTTGAATTGTACATAAATTGGCATCTTTGGGGCTACTTGCCTGTGGTTTATTGACTCTCTGAAGTTTGTAGTATGAAGTGAATAATTTGTCATGGAATATGTAAATAATGTCCCACCCAAATAACTTTGAACTGCTATTCAGTCAAACTCCCAGCCCATTTGTTGCAAGCCTGTCAAACTCTTGTTAAAACATGGGAAGTTATTGAGTCATTAATTGGAGGTTTATATTAGCCATGATATAGATGGTATAAGCAAGATTGAGGGGCTGAGTGGACAGCTTTAGTTCCCATGCAGTTCTTGATCTGAGTATGGGCAAAGCTCGAGTTCAGTTGGGTTGAGTAGCCTTGGCGTTAAAGGATATATCTGTGCGATGGTTTGGGAGACTTGCACCGTGAACGGTAAGGCCAAGGGACTATTGAGCAAAGGAAGGACTTTGGTATACAAGTCCAAGGATCCATGATAGTGCCACACAGGTCGATAAGGTGGTGAAGAAGTCCTATAGTATACTAGCCTTCATTGGCTGGGGCATAGAATTCAAGAACAGGGAGTTTATGGTACAAGTTTGGTTAGGCCACAGCTGGAGTACTGTGTGCAGTTCTGGTCATCACACAACAGGAAGGACATGATTACACTGCTGAGATACTGAAGACGTTCTCCAGAGACTGGAGAAGCTGGGTTTCTTTTCCTTGGAGTGGAAGAGGCCGAAGGAAGACCTGATTGAGGTGTACAAAATTATGAGGGGCATAGACAGGGTAGATGGTAGTAAACTCTTCGTCATAACAGGTTCAAAAACTAGAGGACATGAGTTCAGGGTAAGGTGAAATAGGTTTAGAGGGGATCTGTGGAAGCATTTGTTCACCTGGGGGTATTTGGAATCTGGAAGTGGTTACTCTACATAACATTTAAGTAATATCTTGGCGAGCACTTGAATTGCTAAAGCATAGAGGTGTATGGATCAAGTGTTGGTAAATGGGATTAGAATCGATGTGTAATTGATTGCCTGCTTGGATATGGCCAGAGGGTCTGTTTAGTACTCTGTGGTGGTAAGGGTGTTGGACTCTGTTTGCTGTGGAGTGGACTTGCAGTTGACCCGTACACTGACAAGTGAAGGTTGCATTTTGACTTGCCTTCACCAGAAGTGAAAGGTGAGCCATGATCTTGATTAATGGTGGAGCAGGCTCAACCAGCTCAGTGGGCTGCACCTGTTCCTAGTTCTTGTGTTTATAAAGTTGATGGTGCTTCAAAGAAAGATTCAGAAAGGGTGGAAATGAAAATTATTTGCTAATCAGATTGCTGAGATCTTGAGTTTAGCATGAGAGAAATTTTCTGTGTCTTAGATCTTTGGCATGCCATATTCCCAGCACTGGGATTTATATAATGATAAAACTGCTATTCTTAGGAGAAACTCTGTAATGATTAGAGCTGGGTGGGACATTCTGGGACAGCAGAATTAGATTAAGGTGAGATTCTAAATGTCACTATATTTAGAACTATAATTAAGTGTTTGGAACTCCTTACGGCATCAGATTCCCCCCCCCCCCTCCCCAGGGCACCCCCTGCATTTTGGATTAGGAAATAATTTCTGCAGTCTAATTTTTGCAGCTGATGCAGATGAGATGAACTGCAGGGTTGAGCTGCTGGAAAATCTGCCTGAGAGTCAGGGGATGATGCAGTCTCCATGATAATATTTATTGTAAAGATTGTTTTTATTTTAGCATTTAATAATATTTCATAGAAACATTACAATCAATAGGCAACAAATTATGTTAAGTTTACAGTTGCTTTGTGGGTAAATGTGATCGCCAAATTACATGCAACAAAGAAAATGGGAGAAAATTCCAGTTAATATGATTTTTGGTGATGGAGGGAGGAATGTTGTCTAAATATTGGAAAAATTTGTTACTCTTAAGTGTAGTAGAATCTTTTAAGGTTTGCTGAAACAGGCAGACAAGGCCTTGGTTTAATGTCTCATCTGCAGAACAGCCCCAGAATGTTTGACAATTTGATTTTTCAGTTGCTGAGTGGCCTCTGGATAAACCGGTATGAATGGAATATTTGGGTTTCATCCCTTATTTGCAGGTGGCAACTAAATTAAGCTTAGACTTTGCCTCTGAGCTAGGGAGGACAGCAGTTCCACTGAAGAATGTGCTTCACAAAGCTCATGTGAAAAGTGGTAATGGGATGAAGTCATGTCCGGAATGTTTGACCACTCTGCTAAGGAAGTGGGTCCTTTCTGTCACCATCTCGACTGTACATTATGTATTCACCTTGATTGGGTCTCTTCACGTTCTCCTTTGTTCTGGAAAAAATAATCCAACCTAAACCCAATTTTCATACGACTCATCCATGTATGGTAACATCATCAAATCTTTTCTGTACCCCCTCTAATGATATCAATCCTTCCTGTGATGTGGTGATCAGCACTGCATATGTCAGCTGTGTCTAAACTAGTGTTTCCTGCAATTGCAGCAGACCTCATAAAATCTATGCCTCTGCCAATTAAAAGCAAGTATTCCATATGAATTCTCACCATCCTCCACCCCCAACCCCCATCCACCTGACCTGTGTTCAGGAATTTGTGGACATGTACTCAAAGGTCCTTTATCCTACACTTTCTTGGTATTCCACCATTTATCATTTATTCTTTTGCCTTGATTTCCCTCTCTAAAATACATTAACTTCTCAGATTGAATTAATTTTGCCTCTCTTTTGCTTACCTGACCATAGCTCCATCTCTGCTGTTCCAAACTTTTTCTCGCTATCTACCACAAGCAAATGTTTATATCATCTCCATATTTTCTATTCATGTCTCTACGTTTGTCTATAATTGATATACTCATCAAAAAGCACTGAGTAGGACTCTTCTGTCCAGTTCCCCAATTTCCTGATCTTTCAAAAATTTATCTATGTAAATACTTCCCAGCTTCCATAACTCTCTGGGTAGAGAATTCCAGAGATTCATCATCCTCACTGAGAAATTACTATGCATCTCAGTTTTAAATTACCAGCCTCTGGTCTTGTGACCATGCTCTCTCATCCAAGATGATTCCTAGTGGAAACATCTCGACACCTTATCATGCTCCCTCAGATCTTTCGTTTCAAAGAGGTGGCACAGTGACACAACTAGTAAAGTTGCTGCCTCACAGAGCTACAGACCCCTGTTCAATCCTGACCTCCCATGATGTCTGTGTGAACTTTGCACATTCTCCTTGTGACTGCATAGGTTTCCTCTGTGTACTGCATTTTCTTCCCACATCCCAAAAAAATGTGTGGATTTTGAGCAGGCAAACTAGGTTCCACCAAGGCACGTTCCCCTATCCCCGCTGGCTCAGTCCCTGGCATCTCAGTGGTAGAAGCCAGATCTGTTTTCATGAAATTAAACCTTCGGAAAGGTCCCAGATGAAGTCCCTGGATGGGTTCTGAAATTGTGCCAATCAGCTGGCCACTTCTTTGCTGACACCTTCAAGCTCTAACTTCAACAGTCTACTGTCCCCATCTGCTTCAAAGAAACCTCCATTATTCCTGTTCCCAAGAAAAATAAAGTGCTGGTAATAGCCCACATCAGCACCAGCCTCCCAGACAATCTGGACCCCTTGCAATTTACATATAGGAAAAATAGGTCTATGGAGGATGCCATCTCCCTTGCAGGACATAGGATAGAATTTCTTTATTAGTTACATGTACATCAAAACGCACAGTAAGATGCAGCTTTTGCGTAGAGTGTTCTGGGGGCAGCCTGCAAGTGTCGCCACGCTTCTGGCGCCAACATAGCATGCCCACAACTTCCTAACCCGTATGTATTTGGAATGTGGGAGGAAACCGGAGCACCCGGCAGAAACCCACGCAGTCACGGAGAGAACGTACAAACTCCTTACAGACAGCAGCGGGAATTGAACCCGGGTCGCTGGCGCTGTAATACTGTTACGCTAACCGCTACACTACAGTGCCTGCCCCAAGTATATATGACAATAAACTGATTTGAATCTGGGCTGGTGGTTAATTGACCTCTGTAAGTTGCCCCTCCTGTGTAAGTGAGTGATAGAAATTTGGGTAGTTGATGAGAATGTGGGATGAATGTAAGATCAGTGTAGGTCAGTGTTTGTTGGTCAGTGCTGACTTGTGTAATGATGCTGACTAATGTATGCATCAGATGCCCTTGGCCTGACTTGGAAATGTTTCACCTTTTGCTGGGTCTATCTTTTGGAATTCCTTTTGCAGTTGTGCCATAGGTGTGCATTCAGCAGAAGTACTGCAGCAGTTTAATAAGGCAGCTCACCACCAAGATAGAGAGTAAGTGCTAGCAATGTCCAGACCCTGAGAAATTATTTTAAAAATGTCTTCTAAATTTTGAATTTATTCTGTTGCTCTCTTGGGCATTGCATTCTCCAATATTACATCCAGTTCAGAGCAAATACTCGCAGTGCTGATTATCTGAAATTGTTGAACCCAGCACAGAGTATGGAAGGCTGTAATGTGCCTCATCAGAGAAAGAAATGTTGCTCCACCACCTTGCATTGAGTTTCATTGGTACTGCGTAGGTCAAAGGAGGAGCGTTCAGAATAGAAGTGGGATCAAGAATTTGATGGGTAATTGGAAGCTTGGAATCAGGCTTGCCGACTGAATGGAAATGTTCTGCAAAGCACTTGCAGTTCCTCAGCAACTTAGGCACTTTGTCTTTCCACTGTTGAAATCACATCATGTGTGGCAAATATAGTATGTTGATTATTTGTGTTCATTAAACTTAACGGGAATTGCACACATGGTTTGAAGCGAAGTTCTCCAATTCCTGCAGGCCTCTGTGGTGGTGGCGGAGGATAGTTTCAGGAAACAGCTGTTGTGGTGGTGGTGTGTTGCAGCTGTTGTTTTCATTTCCTCCTCCTTGGTATTTCATGCTGACTATGGATGTTACCCACAAGATTTGAAAAAAAATGTATTTGAAGGAAAATATTTTGAGACTTGCAGCTGATGTAGATTTTATTATTATAGTTGACATCACAGTGACTTTCAGTGTACAAGAACAGCTTTTCTTTGTGTGGATGGTGCTACTTGCATGCATGAGCTTAGTGTAGTTTTAGTATTGGGTGTTGATTCTGGTTGAAGGTAATTCCTTTTTAAACTTTATTGGATCCCTACCCTGTATAGTTCAAGTCCAACTTGTTGGAATTGATTTATTTATCTACCAAGATAAAGCTGCTTTCTTGGACTCTTCAGCTTTTTCCATTTGTACAAATTAATCGTACTTTCTTGACATTTGAGATTACGATTTTATCCTTTGGTTTTTATTCACTCCATCTCTGTCAGCACCTATTTCACTTCTTCCCATGCAACTCAGGAGATCCCACGCCTGCCCTATTACTTTTTACCTTTTCACCATCCAAGGCCCTAAATGCAATTTGTTTTTGTACACATTTCAATTCAACATGTCATACTTTCTGCAGGTGAGGCAGCATCTATGGAGGCATCAGGAGAGTCAATGTTTAGGGACTGAGAATGCAGAGGGGAGATAGCCAGTATAAAGATGTGAGAGGGAGGGGAGAGGTGGGCTGGGAGGTGATAGGTGAGGGGGATGATGGGCCAATGGAGTGAGGGGGAGTTGAGAGATGTTGGCTGGAGTTAATAGGTAGAGACAGACAAGGAGAGAGGGGAAAAAAGGGGCAGATGGATCCAGGTGGGGAGGGGGAGGAAGGAGGTAGTGACAGACGCTGGAAGGTGATGTGGAACCACAAGAGGCTGCAAATGCTGGAATCTGATAAGGAAGGAAGGTGATGTGGAACCAGGTAAGGAAGGGATGATGGGCAGATGGAACCAGTTGGAGGAGGGGTAAGGAGACCCAGTAGGTTAAGTGTGTGGGTGATAGATGGAATCAGGTGCAGGAAGGGAGTGAAAGTGGGTGACAGGGGGCTTGGGGTGTAGAGTTTGGGGGGTGGGGGGAAGAGGGTTGAGAGAACCTGGGTGGGTCAGGGGGAGACACAGGAACACAGGGTGTTGATTACCAGAAATTGGGAAAATTCAATGTTCGTACCATTGGGGTGTGGACTACCCAGGCAGAGCATGAGGTGTTATTCTTCTAGTTTGCATTTGGCCACACCCTGGCAGTAGAGTGGGCCGAGGACAGATGGGTTGCTGCAGAAATGGGGAGGGGAGTTGAAATGGCATGTAACTTGGAGCTCAGGATGGCTGTTGAGGGGCAGAAAGCAGGAATTCTACAAAGCAGTCACGTGGTCTGTACATGGACTCGCTGATGGAGAGGAGGCCACGTTGAGAGCACTGATGCAGTAGACAAGGTTGGAGGAGGCGAGTGTGAACCTTGTGAGTTGAGGAGTATGGGGAGAACATAGAACAGTACAGCACAAGAACAGGCCCTTCAGCCCATGATGTTGTGCTGAACTCATTAAACTAATCCCTTCTGCCTGCATGTGGTCCATCTCCCTCCATTGTCTGCATGCTCATGCTAAGAGCCTCTTAATTGTCTCTGTGGTATCTGCCTCCACCACCACCCCTGGCAGCACCCACTACTCTGTGTTTTTTAAAAAAAAGCTTGCCTTACACATCTCCTGTAAACCTTCACCCTCTCACCTTAAATGCATGCCCTCTAGTATTAGGCAGTTTGACCCTTGAGCACAGGAAAATGACGAGGCTAAGATTGGGTCAGCCATCATCTTAGTAAATTCTTTCGGGATGTGAGAGTAGTTGGCAAGATTCTGTTTATAGTCATGAATTTTGAACAAAGTGGTTATGATTTTAAAAAAAATTGGTCCTAATCTTATTGAATGACAGAGTAGGCCTGAGAGGTCAAATGGCCGACTACTCTTTTTCTATTTCTTCTATTCAGGTAATCATCGTTCAACATCTCCCTTCTTTTGTCCTCTCTGCCCTTCATCCTGAATTTCAGGATCCCATATGCTTTACGAACTACACTTTAAACTCTTTCCTACCCTGGTCACTGTGTCTTGTGCCATTCACTCTGTTGTTTCTTTGTTCTTTCTGCCAAAGTCTAGCACTTCACGCTTTGTATTAAGTATGACTTGCCATATGCCTGCCCATTCAGCCAACATATATATATCTTGCAGTCTATTACTATCCTTGTTGTTTATCACACTTCCAAGCTTTGTGTCATTCAGAAGTTTGTCATAGAATCATAGTTATATAGCACATGGCCCGAATCGTCCATGCCAACCGAGATGCCTATCTAGCTAATCCCATTTTTCTGCATTTGGCACATATCCCTCTATGCCTTTCATATCTATGTACCTGTCCAAATGCTTTGTAAATGCTGTGATTATACCTGTCTCTACCACCTCCTCTGGCAGCTTGTTCCACATACCCATCACCCTCTGTGTGGTGAAAAACTTGTCCCTCAGATCTTCTTTAAATATCTCCCCTTAAACCTATGTCCTCTAGTTTTAGACTCCTCTACCCTTGGACAAGAGTGTGATTATCTACTCTATCTATGCTCCTCATAATTTTGTAAACCTTTATAAGGTCACCCCTCAGCCCCCTATTCTCCAGAGAACAATTCCAGCCTATCCAATATCTCTTTGCCTAGAAGGGAATGCTTTAGTTACAATGTCCTGGTGAATATAGCAGAGAACTGCACACAATATTCCAAGTGTGGCCTAACCAATATCTTGAAAGGCTGCAACATGATGTCGCAACTCATACTCATACCCCTGCCTATGAAGGCAAGTAAGCTATAATGCATTCTTCACTACCCTATCCACCCGTGTCACTATTTTCAGGGAGCTTGCACATCAACACTCCTGAGGTCCCTGCCATGTACTGTACATCTCCAACCAGTGTGAGACGACCCAGCAAGCATTACTCACACTTGTCACAGAGACGTACAGCATGGAAGCAGGCCCTTTAGCCCAACTGGTCCATGCGAATTAAGCGCCATTTACCATTCCTCGGCCCATTTGATCAAGCTCCCTCTGTAAATCCTGATAACCATCTTCACTGTCAATGACACCACCTATTTTACTGTCATGGGCAAACTATCTTGTAACCTGCAAACTTGTCTGGATTAAATTCCATCTGCTCCTGCTACACCCAACTTTACAGCTGATCTGTCTCTGAATCCTTAGGTTACCGTCGTCTCTATCTACAACTTCACCAATCTTTGTGTCATCAGCAAACTTGCTTATCGGAGCATAGACATTCTCATCCAAGTCGATTTATCTATATTATATGTATGTATATACATATATATATTTATAAATAAAACAAACAACAGAGGTTCCAGCATCGATCCCTGAGGTATACCACTGGTTACAGACTTCCACTCAGAAAAAACATCCTCTACCACCACCTTCTGTCTTCTACCATCAAGCCAATTTTGGATCCAGTTTGCCAAAACTCCTTGGACCCCATGTGCCCTAACTTTTTAGACCAGCCTACTATACTTGCTGATGTCCATGTGTACCATGTCCACTGCCTTGCCTTCATCAATTTTCTCAATCACCTCAAAAAGAACTCAATCAGATTTGAGGCTGGATTTCCCATGCACAAAACCATGCTGATCTCCTAATCTGTACCTGTTGTTCTTAGTGATCATAAATCCTATTCCTGAGAATTCTTCCAATTGTTCCCAACTACTGACGCAAGTCTCACTGACCTGGATTTCTTGGCTTATCCCTACCTCCCTTCTTGAATATGGGAACAGCATTTACCTACCTTCCAGTCCTCTGGTATTTCACCTGTGGCTAAAGATGATGCAACACTTTACTCTGTACTCTGTTATTGTTTTTACTTGTACTACCTAAATCCACTCTGTACTAATTCAATGTATCTGCACTGTGTAATGAATTGATCTGTATGAACGGTATGCAAGACAGGTTTTTCACTGTACCTCGGTACAATAATAAACCAATACCAAAAATACCAAAAATCACAGTCAGAGCCCCAGCAATCTCCTCCCTTGTCTCCCACAATATTCTGGGATAGACTTCATTGTGCCCCAGGGAGTTGTGCACCTTGCTATGAGTCAATATCTCTAACACTTCCTCCTTCCTTATACATGTGTCCCAGACCATCAGTGTACACGTCCCCATCCTTCTCCCTGGTGAATACTGACGCAAAGTATTAATTCAGAACACCACATATATCCCCTGGTATATTCCATATATTCCAAAGACATCTTTTTTGGTTCTTGAGGGGATCTACTCTTTCCCTAGTTACCCTCTTGCTTCAATATATTCATAAAAGGTTTTAGAATTTTCTTTAATTCTTTTGACTCTGGCCATTTCAGGTCCCTTTCTTGCCCTCCTAACTACTTTCTTAAGTTCTCTCCTCTCCCTCTTCCAACCTCAAACAACTCATTTGATAACAATTTCCTATATCTGACAGACTTCCCTTTTTCTCTCAATTTTCTTTATTAACCAAGGTTTCCTAATCTTACCATCTTTGCTGCTTACCCTTACAGGGACACGTTGACTCTGAAGTTTGGAAATTTTATCATGTGCAGGTCAATAATGTATGTCAAAAAATCAGTGATCCCCGGTGGATGCCATTGCCTACAGTCCTCCATTCCGGGGGGACAAAGATACAGTTTTTCAGTATCCTTGTTTTCTGCCTTTTAAAGTAATTTTCTATCAAGGCTGCTGATCAGCCCTCCATTCCACTGACCTCAATTTTGTTAACCAGCCTTCTGTGTGGTACTTTATCAAAATCAACATCTATTGATTCTCTTCATCAATATGAAGTCATCTAATCATTAAAAACTAAGCAGTCATTTTACCTTCTATAGTTTGAATTTTTATTAAACTCTCTCTCTGTTGGCCTCTGAGTTGACTTTCAGAAGTATTTAGGGGATCCAATGCTGAACAAGAGGCAGAGAGGGGAATGCCAGAGCTGAGGACCATCTGAAGAAAATGGGGTCCTTTGACATTTGGAGGTCACCTCAGAGCCACACTTAGAAGACCTCTGGGAGTTGTATGGCTGGAGATGCACGTATATTTTGAAAGCTTGTGCTGTGCTCTCTTAGAGAAGCAGCTCTTTTCATTAATGCAACCCATTTTGCTCATCATCTTTTTCTGGTATTGGATTTCAGTTCCATGGAACGCAATTTGGTACTTAAAACCCATTTTTTAAATTAATTCTTTTGGGACATGGATACAGTTGGCAAGATCCTGTTTATTGTCATGAACTTTGATCAGAATGATTATAGATCTCAAAAGCTAACTGTTTTCCTCTTTGTGCTGAGGCTGCCTCAACAGCATTTTCACTACTTTAGATTTGTGGTATCCTCAGTATTTTTCTTTTGCTCCCTAGTTATTACGTTTTCTGCTTTGTTTGAGAAAGTGATGCTGAACCACTGTTTTGAAGTGCTGCTATCTATGGGGTGAAAGTGCTCTTGCATCCTGTTAGTAGTAAGCCCCAGGATTTTGATCCACTGACGAAGTACAAATGAAATGTGGTTTTCTTAAGTAGCCTATATTTTTAAAATCAGACCGCTCTTATTGTCCTGTAAGATTATTATACTCAGTTGGTGTGTGTGTATATATATATATTATGTAAAATATACACTACATAAAAGTATTTTATTCATGATTGTTCTTTGGCAGAATTTTACACAGGAGTTAAAAATGCTTAGTTTTGTTTTTTTTAAACTAGTTATGTGGATTTAATAAACCAAATACTTCCAAATATTGGTGGTGGTGGGTCATGCCTGTGGACTGGAACATTGCAGATGTGTCCCCTTCTTCAATAAAAAGGTTTAGGGTTAGATCCAGCAGCCACAGACGCGTTCTGGAAAAAAATAATCAGAGGCAGAATTAGCAGTCACTGGATTTAATTAGAGAAGGCCACTCGAATCTGTAACAAACAAATCAGTTCTTATTAACGTAGTCATAGTTAGAAGTCAGAGTTGTACAGCACGGAACCGGCCCCTTTGGCCCAACCCGTCCATGCTGTCCAAGTTGCCTTCCTCAGCTAGTCCCATTTGACTGCATTTGACCCATATCCCTCTCAACCTATCCTATCGATGTACTGTCCAAATGTCTTTTAAACATTGTAACTGTTCCTGCCTCTACCACTTCCTCTGGCAGCTTGTTCCATATACACACTACACTCTGAATGGGAAAAACTTGTCCCTTATTCTTCCCCTTCTCACCTTAAACCTATGCAACTTGGTAGAGTTGTTAGAGGGTTGATGAGTGAAGTGTGGTATAAATGGAATTCCAAAATGTGCTTGATAAGGTGCTGTATATAATAGACTCATAAGTTAGGGATAAATGACTTGGACTGGGTTACAGTTTTGAACAGTTTCCAGATTTCCAGAAGACGCTAAACCTGGCGGTGTAGTGAACAGCGAGGAGGAGAGTAATAACCTTAGACACGCTGGTGGAATGGGTGGATAGGTGGCAGATGAAGTGTAACAGTGAGAATGTGAAGTGTTTGGTAGGGAGAATGAGAAGAGACATTATAAACTTGAGGGGGCAATTCTAATAGCAAAAGAGCAGAGATCTGGGGCTTAATGTGTGTAGTTCTTTGAAAGAGGCAGGGTAGGTTGAGGAAGTGGATATAAAAGCAAATGGGATCTAGGGTGTTATAAATAGAGGTGTAGAGTACGAGAACAAGGAAGTTGTATGAATCAAGTGATGAACTAGATTTCTGGTCTCTGGTTTATAAGGAGTTAAGATGTACGTAGCTTCGGAGTTCACTGCTTGAGCCTCTGAGAGCTGCTATCCAGTTAGTATGTTGAATTAATGGGTGCCTGAAGGTGGGCATGGACTTGGTGGATGCAAAGCCTGTTTCCAATTTGTCTATCTCCATGCCTATAACTCTGACACAGCATTTTGGCTGCAGCCTTTTAAACTATTGCTACTGGCTCCCAACTGAATTTTGTTTGCCAAGCCACAGAGGAACTTAACTGCCAAAGTATTTAATGGTCACCATCGAGGCCAAGCTTCAATTTATGGTAAACAATGAAGCTAATTTTTGGGCGATATAATACTTAATAGAGAGATTCTGCAAGTATACAGTGTGCATTTTTGATCTGACATTTCAGATCAGTTTCCTCAAAGTCGGTAACTTTACCTGACGTGACTTGGCCAGTTCTGGGATCAGTCTAAGTATTGGACTTGCCAACAATTCCCAGGCCTTGCAAAGTAAATATAAAAATAATATGAACTTGAAAAGATCTTGGCTCTTAATATTTTGATGATTGAAGCCAAGTCACCTGTGATATTTTGGCAGACCCTATTGATCTGGAGAAGGTGAGCCACCTTGAACTGCAGCATTCCTTTGGGTGAAGGAATCCCAACAATTGTGTTGGGAAGGGAGTTTCAGGATCTGGACCCAGCAAAAATGAAGGAATGGCAAATATATTTCCACAGCAGGGAGGAGTGAGCCTTGGAGGGAAGCGTGCTGGTGGTGGTGTTCTCATGCACCTGAAACCTCTGCCCTCTTGCAGAGCTGGGAGATGCTGTCAGAGTAGCTGAGATGAGTAAATGCAGTGTATTGTGGGTGTTTCGGCTGCTGGATGGTTACAATCAGGCAGGCTGCTTTGTCTAAGGTGATGTGAAGGTTTCTGAGAATTGTTGGAGTTCCATTCATCCATGCAAGTGGAGAGTACTCCAGCATAGAATCGTGGAAATGTACAGCCTTTCTGGCCCACCCCATTCATGTGGATTGTGGTGCCTATCTGTGGTATTGGTATTGGTTTATTATTGTCACTTGTACCGAGGTCCAGTGAAAAGCTTGTCTTACAAACCAATCGTACGGGTCAATTCATTACACAGTGCAGTTACATTGAGTCAGTACAGAGTGCATTGATGTAGTACAGGTAAAAACAATAACAGTACAGAGTAAAGTGTCACAGCTACAGAGAAAGTGCAGTGCAATAAGGTGCAAGGTCACAACAAGGTAGATCATGAGGTCAGAGTCCATCTCATTGTAGAAGGGAACTGTTCAATAGTCTTATCACAGTGGGCTAGGAGCTGTCCTTAAGTCTGGTGGTATGTGCCTTCAGGCTCCTGTATCTTCTACCCGATGGAAGAAGAGAGAATGTCCTGGGTGGGTTGGGTCTTTGATTATGCTGGCTGCTACACTAAGACAGCGAGAGGTAAAGACAGACTACGCCTTTCCTATTCAAGTATGTCCAAATGCTTTTTCAACTTTATAATTGTATCTGCCTCTACCACCACTTCTGGTAGCTCATTCCAGATATTCACCACCCTCTGTGGGGGGAGAAACTTACCCCTTAGATATCCTTTAAACTTGTGCTCTCTAGATCTAGATTCCCCTTTACTGGGTAAAACATTCTGACTATCTATCCTCTCTATATCCCTCATAATTTTATAAACCTTTATAAGGTCATCCCTCAGCCTCCTATGCTCCAGTGACAAAAAAAATCCAGTCTCCCCTTATAAATACAGCCCTCTGTTCCAGGAAACATCCTGGTGAATCTCTTCTGTACTCTGGTACTGTTGCACCAGATCCTTCCTGTAGTGTGGCAACCAGAACAGTACATAATACTCTGTGCACTCTAATCACATTCCTGACTTGTGTAGATGGTGGAAAGGCATGACGTGTCAGGAGGTGAATCACTTGACAAACGATAGTAAGCCTCTGACTTGCTTACATAGTGAGCGACAGCCAACTTGCTGCTTACCAATTTGTGCCTCAGTACTATTGAAGATTTGCTGCATGATTCATTTACTGACAAGTTGTGAATGGAATTGAACATTGTGTAAGCATTGGTGAAAAATCCCATACGATGTTACAATGGAAGGAAGGTCTTGGGTGAAGCAGATTGGGTGTAGGACACTGTCCTGAGGACCTCCTGCAGTGATGTGGTGGGGCGGAGCAGAGTGTACAAGCCTGGGTGCCCAGCACATAGAGTCCGAGTCAGGAAAACTTAAGATAAAATTAAAGGCAAAAGAGCAAGAAGAAAATAGGAAAGGCAGTTTGCACTACATGAGGTCTGAGAAAAAATTTTACTGGGGTTAGTGAAAGTGGAGATGATATAACTCAATTTGTTTACTTTACATGGATGTGAATGTGTGGAGTAAGCCAAATAAGGTTGGTGAACTACAGGAACCGATAGCCATGTGAGAATATGAAACTTGGCTCAAAAAGGGCAGGACTGTGTTAGATATTCTGGATACAAAGTGTTCAGTAAAGATGGGATTTTAATATTAGGAGATTAATGAATATTATATATACCCCTTCATCCCAAATTCCAGAATGTGTTGTTTCACTAGATGCTGAAAAGGCATTTGACAGAGTCGAATGGGAATATCTATTCATTACACTTCAAAAATTTAATTTTCGCCCTAAATTTATATATGCAATTGAAATGATTTATTATACACCTATAGCTTCAATACTTACTAATAATCAAAGATCTCCTTTGTTTAGGCTTTTTTGAGGTACTAGACAAGGTTGCCCATTAAGCCCTTTATTTGATATTGCTTTAGAACCCTTGGCTATTGCACTCTGGGACTCTTCAAATATAATGTGGCATTACTCGCGGACAGAAGATTCCTAAGATATCTCTCTACGCAGATGACCTGTTACTTTATATTTCTAATCCGGACAAATCTATCCCCGCAGTACTATCAGTATTAGATCAGTTTAGTGTTTTTTCTGGCTATAGATTAAATCTTAATAAGAGCGAAATTTTTCCATTGAATATGCAAACCCCTATTTATAGGCAATTACCTTTTAGATTGGTAACTGACTATTTTATGTATTTAGGTGTTAAAATGACCAAGAAACACAAGGTCTTATTTAAAGCTAATCTATTGCCTTTAATTGACCTTGTTAAACAATTATTTACTAAGTGGTCTCCACTGTCTTTATCATTGACAGGCCGAATTAATGCGGTTAAGATGAATATTTTACCAAAATTTTTATATTTATTTCAAGCGATTCCAACTTTTGTCCCGAAATCTTTTTTTGACACTATTGATTCTAAAATTCTTTCATATATTTGGCAGAATAAAAACCCAAGGTTAAGTAAGAAATATTTACAAAAACTAAAAAAAAAAGATGGTGGTATGGCCCTGCCTAGCTTTAGATTATATTATTGGGCAATTAATATCAGATATTTAATTTTTTGGATACAGATGTAATTCAATGCCCCAAATGGGTACACCTTGAGCACCAATCAGTACTTGAATTTTCATTAGTTTCTATTTTAGGAGCTTCACTCCCTTTTGCACTTACCAAATTAAGTAAACATATAATTAACCCAATTGTTAAACATACAATACGAATATGGTTTCAATTTCGTAAATTTTTTGGATTGAATAAATTTAACTTGTCAAGTCCCATTCAATCTAATTTTTTCTTTCATCCATCCAGAGTTGACTCAGCTTTTTCCATATGGAAAAGGGAATAGTATGTTTTCGTGATTTATTCATTGATAACTGTTTTTCATCTTTTGAACGATTGTCTAACAAATACAATTTGTCTAGATCACACTTTTTTCAATATTTGCAGATTAGAAATTTTTAAAAAGCTACTATACCCTCTTTTCCGACACCTTACAAAACTGAAACTACAGAACAAATTTTAGGTCTTAATCCTTATCAGAAGGGCTTGATAGCAATAATCTATGATTTAATTATGAAAATATGTCCAGAATCACTGGACAAAATTAAGAATGAATGGGAAAGTGAACTCCAGACATCTTCACCTACAGAGACTTGGAAGAAAGTTCTTCATTTAGTTAATACATCTTCAATGTGTGCCAGACACTCATTGATACAGTATAAGGTAGTTCACAGGACCCATATGCCAAAAGATAAGCTTGCCCGTTTTTATCACCATATGAATCCTGTATGTGACAGATGTAAATCAAATGTGGCTTCTTTGACACACAAGTTTTGGTCCTGTCCTCTTTTGGAAAAATATTGGAAAGACATTTTTAACATTATTTCAAATGTATTGAAGATTGATTTACAACCTCACCCTATTGCTGCAATTTTTGGATTACCAAGGATAGAATCTGGCCATTTATCTGCTTCCGCTAACCGTATGATTGCCTTTGTTACATTAATGGCCAAACGATCCATTTTGCTTAAATGGAAGGATCCAATACCCCCTACTACTTTTCAATGGTTCTCTCAAATTATATCATGTTTAAACTTGGAAAAAATTAGGAGTGGTACTGTTGATCCTTTGCTTAAATTTGAAGATATTTGGAGTCCATCTATTCAATATTTTCACATGATGTAGATCCCCTTTCAATAATTTTCCAACTTAGAGGAATGGAGTTGATGACATAATTTTGCTCTGTTTCTACTGAGAAATTTTAGTCCAGTCTTTTTTTCTTTGCTTTTTTTGAAATTTTTCTGTTTAGTTTAGTTTGGTTTGATATATTATTGATTTGGGGTTTCTTTTTCTCTTTTTTTAATTTATATAATAAATCTTTCCTTTCTTTTATGTTATATTCATTTACTAAGAGATCGTTGGATCTACAGACTTTTTTATATTTTATTGTTCTTTATGATTATCTGTGCCATGATTGTTCTCCTGATCTCTTTGTATTACATGTACAAACATTGATGTTATATATTAATCTGTATTAATTTGAAAACTAATAAAAAGGTTGAAAAAGAAAGAGGATAATTTTCTAGAGCATGTGTTTCCGGTCCAACAAGGCAGGAGTCATTGTTGCTTTTTCTTGTGAATGAGGTGGGTCAAGTCTCGGAAAGAGAACATTTAAAAGACGATGGTAATAATGTAAGATTTAGTTTAGTTCCAGAAAAAGGAGAAATCCAAAGTAAAAATTATTAGAGGAAGGCCAATTTTAATTGGATGAGAATGGATCTGGCCCAGATAAATTTTAGCCAAAACTTGACAGATAAGTGATAGTGGTTGAAGGGTATTTTACAGACTGGAAGTCTGTAACCAGTGGTGTACCCCATGGACTGGTGTTGGGACCATTGTGGACTGATTAGTAGTTTGTTGACGACACAAAACTTGTAGCAGATAGCAAAGAAGTTTGTGAATGGATACAGAGAGACTCTGAGACATGAGACTGCAGATGGTGTTTTGCAGACTTTTTTTCTCTCTCCTTATGTCTGTACCTGTCATCCACCAGCCACGGTCTCCCAACTCCACCCCTCCCTTTCCCCCACCTGGCTCCATTTGCCTATCATTCCCCTTCTCAGCTGGTTCCACCTATCACCTGCAGCCCTTGCCTCATCCCTTGCTCTTGCTTCTTTATACCAGCCACCTCCCCTCTGCACTCTCAGTCCTGATGCAGGGTCTCGACCCAAAACATCAGCCAACCCTCTTCCTCCTCAGATGCTGCCCGACCTGGTGAGTTCCCCCAGTAGTTTGCTTTTTGCTTCAGTTGGAAGGTTGGGCAGTGATGGATGGAATTTAATCCAGACAAGTGTGAGGTAAAGCATTTTGGGTCATCTAATACTGGTCGGAAATGTACATTAAATATACGTTAAATGGCAGGGACCTCGGGAGTGTTGATGTAGAGAGATACCTTGGTGTGTAAGTTCAGGTGGATAGGGTAGTGAAGAAGGCATTCGGCATGCTTGCTTTCATAAGCCGAGGCATTGAGTATAAGATTTGGGATGCCATACTGCAGCTGTACAAAACATTGGTCAGGCTGCACTTTGGAGTATGGTGTGCAGTTCTGGTTGCCACGCTGAAGGAAGGATGTTGTGGCATTAGAAAGAGTGCAGAAGAAATTCACCAGGATGTTGTGTGGAATGGAGGGCTTTACTTGCAAGGAGAGTTTGAATAGGCTGGATTCATTCTCACTGGAATGTAGGAGGCTGAGGGGTGACCTTATATAGGTTTATAAAATTGAGCGGCCTAGATAGGGTGGATAGTCAGAGTCTTTTCCTAGGGTGGGTTGGTCTAGAACTAGAGGTGACCGGAATAAAGATTAGAGGGGAGAAATTTAAAGGTGATCTGAAGTACAAATTTTTTCACACAGGGTGGTAATTATCTACAACCAGCTGTCAGAGGAAGTGTTCGAGGCAGATACAATTACAATGTTTACAAGGCATTTAGACAGGTACTTCGAAAGGAAAGGAGTAGAGGGATACCAGTTTAATGCAGGTAAATGGGATTAATGTAGATAGGCATCAAGGTCAGCCTGGACGAGTTGGGCCAAAGGGCCTGTTTCTGTGTTGTACAACTCTAACAATGGGCTGTCTTTAAAGAAGATGGTTTGGGAACAGATAAGACATATTCCCATGAGGAGCAAAGCGAGAACAAACAAATCCAGAGCTCCCTGGTTGACAGAAAAGACACAGGAAGATAAAGACTGCTTGTGGCAAGTGTCAGGTTGTAGATATTAGCAACAATCAGTCTCAATGCAAAAGAGTCAAAGGGAAAGTGAAAATTAAAATGAGAGGCAGAGTGTGTGAGAAAGGATTAGCTTCCGACCTGAACAGTCAAAAGTGACCTTTCAGCACTTATGGAACAGTGAGGCCAATTCCATTAATTAAAAATGAGTACCTTGCATCTGTCTTCACTAGGAGGAGAGAGCCTTCAACGTCATAGTGAAGAAGGAGATAGTTGATACTAGCTATGTTAAGATTTGTGGTTGTAGGTAGCAAGGAGGATTGTCTTGGACTACAACATTATATTGATCGGCTGGAAAGTTGGGCAGAAAAATGGCAGATGGAATTTAATCCTCACAAGTATGAAGTAATGTACTTCGAAAGGTCACATAAGGGTAGGACATATGCAGTAAATGGGAGGACCCTAGGGAACAAGTCCATAGATCCCAGAAAGTGGGAGCAGAGTTTGATAGGGTGATGAAGAAAGCATATGGGATGCTTCATCTGCTGTGGCACAGAATACAAGA
This sequence comes from Pristis pectinata, assembly GCF_009764475.1. Lineage (NCBI taxonomy): Eukaryota > Metazoa > Chordata > Chondrichthyes > Rhinopristiformes > Pristidae > Pristis > Pristis pectinata. The sequence continues at coordinate 1,077,935 of NC_067413.1, read as the reverse complement.
GCTGGGATCTCGTTACAACAGTATAAAACATTGGTTAGGCTAACCCTTTATGTGGAGTTCTGGTTGCCACTATTTAGGCAGGATATGATTGTGCTGGGGAGGGTGCAGCGGAGAATCGCCTGGATGTTTCCTGGATTGGAGCATTTCAGTTGTTGGGAGAGATTGAGTAGTCTGGGTTGCTTTTTATTCTGGAGTGGAGGAGGCTGTGGGATGACCTTGTAGACGTTTACAAAATCAAGGGGTTGTAGGTAAAATACAATAATAATCTTTTCTCCCCATGATGGAGGTGCTAAGAACTAGGGGACATGGGCATAATAAGACAATAGGGTATTTAGAGGGGATCTGAGGAAGACAGTTTTCTACCCAGAGAGTGGTTGGAATCTGGAATGTGCAGCCTAGGAAGCAGTGGAGGCAGCTACTGTCGCAACATTTAAGAAGCATCTAGACAAACACTTGAACTGCCAAGGCATAGGAGGCTGAGGTGGATGGAAAGTTGGCCAAGTAGCAGACATGGTCTGAACCATGTGTGAAGGATACTGTACTAAGTGGTGCAAGAGTGGAGGGACCTGGATTAGTCATTGAAAGAGGGCAGGGCAGTTTGGGACCATGGTTAATGAAGATGACCTAATTCTAGGCTTTATCATATGCCATTCAAACAGGCCTTTTGGCCCACCATATCTGTTGAATGGGTTTCAGATTGGAGGAAGGTAAGTAATGCCATTCATCAGGGATTGATGTTTGGAACTTTTTTTTTATTAATGAACTAGATGACATTATATTTGGCTGTATCATGGACTGCAAAGAGGATTCTAATAGCAATGGTCTATTAGAGTGTAGGTTGAGTGAGCTGGGGCTTTTCTCTTTGGAGAGAAGGAGGATGAAAGGTGACTTGATAGAGGTGTACAAGATGATAGGAGGCATAGATCGAGTGGACAGTAAGAGACTTTTTCCCAGGGCGACAACGGCTAACATGAGGGGGCATAATTTTAAGGTGATTGGCGGAAGATATAAGTGGGATGTCAGGGGTAAGTTTTTTAACACAGTGGTGGGTGCATGGAACGCACTGCCGGCAGAGGTTGTGGGGGCAGATACATTGGTGACATTTAAGATACTCGTAGATAGCCACATGAATGATAGAGAAATGGAGGGCTATGTGGGAGGGAAGGGTTAGCTAGATCTTAGAGCAGGTTAAAATGTTGGCACAACATTGTGGGCCAAAGGGCCTGTACTGTGCTGTAATGTCCTATGTTAACATAGAAAACAGGCTGGTGGAATGTAGGAATGTATGTGACAGATGAAAATTAATGTGAGGAAATGGAGGGTGATGCATTTTGGTGTGAAGAAAGAGTGAAAGATGCTGTTTAACATTGGTGCAAGAGTGGAGGGACCTGGGTTAGTCATTGAAAGAGGGCAGGGCAGGTTGAGAGTGTGGTTAATCAGGATTATATAATTGTTGGCTTTATCATAGAGTCATACAGCACGCAAACAAGCTCTTTGACCCACCGTATCTATCACAACCAAATACTTATCTATAACCATATTTACCAGCACTTGGTCCATAGCCTACTCTGCCTTGGCAATTCAAATGTTCATCCACATGCTTCTCAAATCTTAAGATAAAGACACGGAGGATATAAACAGGGAACCTTTATAAAACATTGGAGTATTATGTTCAATTCTGATGGCCTCATTATAGGAAGAATGTGAAGGAAGTGTCCAGGAAAGATTGACGAGAATGGTTCCTGCAATGAAGGACTGTAGTTACAAAGGCAGAGAGACCGGGCTCCTTTTTTTTCCTCAAGAGGAGGATGAGAAGAGATTTGATGTAAGTATATAAAATGAGGGGTGAGTAGTGGGAGGTTGATCCCTTTTGTGGATAGGTTGATGATTAGAGCTCAAAGGTATAAAAGGGAAGAGAATTAAGAGTGACACAAGGAAAAACATTTATTCATAACACGTGGTAGGAAACTGGAATTCGCTGCCTGCGGATGTGGTGGAGGCAGGTTCCATGGTGGTGTTGAAGAGGAAATTGGATAAGTATATGGTAAGGAAAATCTGCAAGGCTCTCAGAAAGGGTCAAGGAATGGGGTGAAACGACCGAGCCATCGCAGATACGGTGGGTTGAAGGGGGATGATGGGCAAGTAGAGTCTGGAAGAGAAGGGTTGGGTTGGCCGTTGCTGGTGGGTGACAGGTAGAGACTGATAAGGAGAAACAAAAAAGGGGGTCAAATGGAGCCAGGCAGGGGGAGGGGAATTGGAAGGAGGATGGAACTGATGGGGTTGCTGGCAGTCAGCAAGGCCCTGATGGGTTGAGTGGTGTTGGAAGCTAGTTCCACAGCCTTTGTAGTATCCAGTGCTCTCTTGGTATCAGCTGGAGTAAATGGAGTGACTGAAAGTTACCTGCTTTGATGGGGTGGGGGGAGAGTGTCACAGGACGATGCCAAAGTGGATCATCTACTTGGCACCTCTGGCTAAATGATTTTAGCGGGCTCCAGAATGTGAGTGCTATCTTTGAAAATGGGATGTACTTATAGCTGCCTTCTCCTGTCAGCTGTTTAATTGTTCACCAGTTGTGATGAATTAAATATGATAGAGGTGCAGAGCTTTGATTTGATTTCTTGGTTGTGAGATTGCTTTGCTCGTTTCTTTTTGCTGTTTAGCAGATAATTTTTGTGGCAAGCCACATTATTGTCGGTGGTACCTATCACTTTGACAGAGCCAACTGAAGCAGTGATTAGCTGAGTTATGTTTGTCTTCCTTTCTGTGGACACTTTCTAACCAGACAATTTTTCACATTTATTGGTTGGATCTAAATTATGTGAATGGATTAGTAAAACATTGGCTAATTTGAAGTTTAGGTTTTGACTGGCTGTGTTAATGCCATTTTAGCTGTTTAGTTTGTATCTCGTGTTCCATTTTTGTCCAGTTTCTAAAGTTGGATATATTTGGGATGGTGCAAATTTATTCCTAAAATGAGGTCCTTCAATGCCTTGGATATCCTTTTTCTCCTTTTACCACTTTAAGCTCTTTGTTTAGAAGTCCAAATCAACCCAATTCCTTGTTGCAGCACTGAATTCAAATGGTTTTGATTTTTGCTTCAAACTTTGTGATCTCTGCCTCGGTTACTCTGGATTTGATGATGCAGTAGAACACTGGACAATTCAGTTGCCTATTTGGGTTTTATCAATTTGACTCTGAAGGAATGACATTAAATCTTTTTTAAGTAAATGGACAAGTAACAGTCTGTTGGCATAACTGTTTTGTATCTTTACCACACATTGAGTTGTTGAGGCATATGTGGAGGTCAGAGAATAGGGCAGTCTCCAAAAAGAGGTTGAAGGAAACATTGATCATAGTTGTGAGAGACTCTGATAAAAAGGCAGGAAATGTTGACCCGATCGTCAACCGTGCAGCTTTTTAAAGTTTAATCCTCATGGAAATCATTCAGACTTCACTTGGCTGCAAGAATAGATTAGATAAGATTAGTTTATCGTCATATACACCAGGGAGCAATGAAATTCCTTGTTCGCTTGAAGCTCACAGAGTAAACAGTGTACATGGTGGTAATAAATACCATGACGAGCGCAAACCCAGCAGAATGGTGCAAAGATTGTAGTGCAATCTGAAGTAATGCAACAAAAAGATTATACTGAAGTCACCATAGTTGAATAACAGAGAAGTAGAGTTAATAGTCCGAGAACAAGGCAGCACCACCAGAAAGATGATGTGAAAGAGGTGATTGGTTCAGAAGCCTGATATAACAGTGGGGAAGAAGCTGTACTCAGGTCTGGACGTCTGGGCTTTCAAGCTCCTATATCTTCTTACAGAAGGTAGAAGAGAGAGAAGGGAATGGCCAGGGTGGTAGGCACCCTTGATGATACCTCCAGCAATGCACTGGGAAGTTGGACTGGATGGAAGGAAGTGATGAGCTTGGGATGTGTATACTATTTTCTGCAGATTTAGACAGTCAAGAGCAGAGCCGTTGCCATACAAGGCTGAGATACAACCTTTCTATAGTGCATTTGTAGGCATTGGAGAGAATCCCCATGGATGTACCAAATCTTCTCAGATGCCTAAGAAAGTGAATTTCTTGATCACTGCACAGGACCATATGAGGTTATAGTGATATGGATGCCAAGGAACTTGAAACTGTCGACCATCTCTATAACAGCTCAGTTGATGAGGACAGGGTTGTGCTCACCCCTCCTTAGGTCAACAACCAGCTCTTTTGTCTTGCTAACATTATGGGCTAGGTAGTTTTTCTGACACCATGACACAAGGCTTACAATCTCTTTCCTGTACTCCGTCTCATCATTGTTGATTAGGCTGATATCAGTGGTATCATTGGTGAGCTTAAAGGTCAAGTTGGTGCTGTACCTGGCTACACAGTTGTGGATATACAGGGAGTAGAGCAGGGGACTGAGCACACAACCTGAGGAACACTAGTTTTGAGGGTCAGGCTGGATGAAATGTTATGACCAATTCTAACTGGTCTTCTGGTCAGGAAGTCTGGAAGCCAATTGCAGATGGGGGGCCAAGGTCCAAAAGTTTAGAGATGAGTTTATTAGGTTTTATGGTGTTGAAAGGTGAGCTGTAGTCAATGAATAGCATCCTGACATACATATTCTTTTTGTCAAGGTGATCCATAGCTGAATGTAGTATAAGGGAGATGACATCCTCCGTAGACCTATTTTTCCTGCAAGCAAATTGCAAGGGGTCAAGATTGTCTGGGAGACTTGTGCTGATGTGGACCATTACCAATCTTTCCCCAAGGGTTTCCTCATGACCATCCAAAATTGCATCCTCAGTCCTTAACAAGAAATGTATTGCAAGCTAAAACAAAACCAATGCCTTCAGTTAAATTGTGTTGTTTCATAGATGATCAAATTTATCCAGAAATTAGACGTACTGGAGGACCGCACCACAGGAGTGTGTTTGTGAAGTGAATGTTATCATTAGAGCATTAATGTTGAGGAACAGTGTAATTATTTATGTACATTTATATGTGCAGGTGAAAGTTGGTTCCCCTTTTGATACCACAATCTCATTTTGGTGATAAATTGCAAATTAGCAAAAATAAGAAAGAGGAGGAGGAGTAAGCCATATAGCTGTCTGTGTCTGTTCTGACATTCAATACGACGATGGCTGATCTAATCTCTGGCTGCAATGTCACTTTCCTGCCTGACCTCCACAATCCTTGTTCTCCCAAGTCCAAAAATTCCATACTCAAGTTAAAACAATAAATGTTGCTGGGCTATATGATTGTTGGACTGGAGAGGATACATTTAATTAAGTAAATGTAAATGTTTTAGATGCTCTGGATTTGAACAAATGTCTCTGGATCATCCGCCTACATAAACAGAGCTAGTTATTTGGCCTGCTCTAATGACTGGGTGACTGCTTTGCCCAGCACCTGAGCTCTGTCCACCAAGACCATCTGGAGCTCTCAGTTGCGAGTTACTTTAAATTCCCCTCCCTATTCCCACAGCGACCTGTCTGTCCTCAGCCACCTCCACTGCCAACGTAAGACTCAATGCAAACTTGAGGAACAGTACTTCATATTCTGCCTGGGTAGTCTATAACCTGATGGCATGAACATTTGAAATCTCCAATTTCAGGTAACCTGCTCTGTCCCTTTTCTCTCCCTGTCTCTCTCTTTTACCCAGATCCTCTTACACCCACCCACTCCAGCACCCCATCACTTTCTTTTGCCTCCTTCACCCATTGCATCTGCCCATCACCCACACACTCCTCCCACAGGGTCCCCTCCCCCTATTGTTCCTGTTTGCCCACCCCACCACACTTATTTGGTTCCATGCTCCACCTTCCTTTCTTATTATATTACATCATCTGCAGCCCTTTGTCACCTCCACCTATCACCTCCCAGCCTCTGTCACTATTTCTACTCTCCCCTCCTCCATCTGCCTATCACCCCTCCTCACCTGGGTCCACCAATTGCTCGCCAGCTCTCACTCCACCTCTCTCCCTTAACTCTTTTATACTGGCTATCTCCCCTTTCTGCCCAGATGAAGGGTCTTGACTTTCCATTTTCCTCCACAAATGCTGCGTGACCTGCTAATTTCCTCCAGCAGTTTGTTTTGTGCTTCAGTAAGATCATGCCTGATATTTTACCTGAGTGCCACTTTCCTGCACTAGTTCCATATCCCTTGATTCCCTTAACATCCAAAAATCTATCAATCTTTGAGTACTAGTTCAGTAATTTAACTATGATGCTACCATGCGCTAACTGGACATACCAGGAATTGGGCTTTGGACCTTGTTGTACAGATCCTAGCCACACAAGGCAGAGGAGTTACTCTGCTGAATGAGATTTTGCAATTTGGTTACTCAGTTTTGGCTTTTTGTAGTTGGAATAAATTAATCTATATTCATTCTCTGACATTAATGAATACTGCTGCAGCAGCAGCATTTTATGCCTACATTATCTTGCTTGTTTGGCGAATGGAATATTATCCTGGAAGTTTAAGAAGGGATTTGGTACATACTGTATCTAGCTTTAGCCTTCCTGTCTAGGGGTGTCCTGGTGCAATTTCACCTTGATGCTCCTTGGAAGTTGGCATTGGGATTCTTAAAAAAAAAACTTCACCTGGAGCTGCTACCACATAGGGAAAGAATTTGGATGCAGAAGAGTAATGTTTTAGTCTGGCTATTTTTAAAAATAAATCTGAGGTGGCCATCTCCTCAAACAAAAACAAAATGTTGAAACAATCAGCAGGCCAAGCAGCTTCCATAGTGAGAGGAAGCTCTAAGGTTTTGCCGGAACTCTTTACAGTTGCTGCTTAAGCTTTCGAAAGTTTACTGCATTTTTGAATATCTTAAATATTACGGAATCTGCAATGTTTAGCTTTTAATATTTTAAGTGTGCTGTCAGTAAGAATGTTTAAATAATCATCAGGTGCTTTCACACTTTCATAATTTCTTTCAGTTTGGTCGCCTTGTACTGTCTCTGCTTTTGTGCCGGCAGTTTTCCCAGGCACCACTCTTTAACCTGTAAAACTTGCATGTCACTGGTGGTGGCAGGATGCATCCTGGGCTCTCGCTTGCATCTCGGGATTCTTCTAGTGCAGGCTTAGTTTGGGACTAAGTCCAAGTCTGGTTGCGGACGTGGTGGTCAAAAGATTACCATTTTCCCATTTTTTTTCCTGGAGGGTTAACCTCTTTACAAACCTTTCTGCAGTGTCTGCTGCACTTGTAATGTTTGAGGTTGTGATTTAATCCTTCACTGATGTTCCTTGGGGAACATGTGAATTGCTCCTGCTGCCTGCCTGGACTTGAATAGTTATCCTTCTTCCAAAATCCTAATGACACTGCCGGGAAGGCCTTGTTACCAATACTCCTAGCTCTCATGAAATAATCAATGTTCACAGTGTCTCTCTAATGTTGTTGGAAGGGTGTCTTGGTGTTTCGAATATTCGGCAGCGCTTGACTTTTGAAGTGATCCAGGATTTTGAATGAGTTGGAGAAAGAGTTCCATGCAGCTTCACTGCTTTGCATTTCAGTGTACATGTGATATTTGTTACCTGCTCTCACTGTCCTGCTCTGTATGGACAGAACCTCAAGGTAAGATTCTGATAAGACGGTGAGGGCAGAGGGAGGTGGGAATGAGAGAAATATCTTGGTATTTAAAATTACTGTCGGAGATAGATTTGTAACTTGTTCTATTTTACTCATCTGATGTGGGCTGTCACAGGAAGTAAACATTAACATGTATTTCTTCTGGCTTGTAGTTTGTACTGGAATGTTTTCCTGTATCTATACAGAAAATGTATGGTGCTGATGCTTGTTTTGAATGCTTTATTCAATATTACTGTTGGTGAAGTATAATAGTGGCTGTGTAACATTCTCACTTTATATTTATTTGAACTGTGAAATGGATTTGCGAGTCTCAAAGTCAAAGTCCAAGTCAAGTTTATTGTCATGTGCACAAGTCCATGTGTGCACAGGCGCAATGAAAAACTTGCAGCAGCATCACAGGCACACAGCATCGTATAAGCAGCATTCAGAAGAAAAACAAACATGAATTATACCCAGTTTTTACAGGGAAGAACCCATTACAGCTTTTGCAATACCACATTTCTGTTGTCCCTTTCTAAGTTGGGCTTGAGTGACATTGCGTGAAATACTAGTAGTAGTGTGCATGTGCACTTGGCAATCCAGGCACAGTGGCAGAGCAAGTAGAGCTGCTGCTTCACAGCACCAGAGACTTGGGTTCAATCCTGACCTTGGGTGCTGTGTGTGTGGAGTTTACATGTTCTCGCTGTAACTGTGGGTTTCCTTCCACATCTCAAAGATGTGTGGGTCGGTTGGTTGATTGGCCACTCTGTATTGCCCCTGACGTATACATGAGTAGTAGAATCTGGAGGGAGTTGGAGATGTGAGGAGAGTTTTTAAACAAAAATTACTGTAAGCTTGCTGTAAATGTGTGATTGGTCAGCTTGGACTTGGTAGGCTGAAGAGTCTGTCTGTGCTGTATCTCTCTGACTCAAAATTGCCATGGTATGGACGAGTGTTCCTTCCTTCTAGGTTTCAGGTCAAACTTATTTACACATCATCAATACAAAATCTGCCATAAGGCAGTGTCTTAGAAATAATTTAAAAGCAGGCTTTGCTTGACGAACAATATATCATAGAATCTTGGAATCATAGAATCGTACAGCACAGAAACAGGCCCTTCAGCCCACCTCGTCCATGCTGACTGTGATACCTATCTACACTGACCCCATTTGCCCACGCTTTTCCTATCTAAGTACTTGTACGGACACCTTTTAAATATTGTAATTGTATCTACCTCCACCACCTCTACTGGCAGCTCACTCCACCCTCTGTGGAAAAACTTAACCCTCAGATATCCCTTAAATTTCTCCTCTCTCACCTTTAATCCTGTGCCCTCTCGTTCGAGACTCCCCTATCCTGGGAAAACGACTCTGACTATCTACCCTATCGATGCCCCTCACAAGGTCGCCCCTCAGCCTCCTGCATTCCAGTAAGAATAAACCCAGCCTATCCATTCTCTCTTTCTAACAACAGCCCTCCATCCAGGTGAACCTCTTCATCACTCTTTCTAATGCTACCACATCCTTCCTGTGGTGGGGTGACCAGAACTGTACGCATTACTCCAACCGCAGCCTAACCGATGTTACACAACATATTTGTTTTAGTAATGCACCTGAAAATGAGCTTATGGAAGAAAAAAGTAAGCACTACTTGTGAATAAGTGTTTAAAGTCTCTGTGCCACCATTTGCTCATATTTGTGCTCAATTATCAGCTCAGTAAACTAAATACGTTCAAAAGGTTTTTAAATGTGACTGTTGTTATTGTCACAAATCAACACCAATGCTTGTGGAGAATTATCGCAATTCTAATGTTCGTTGACATTAAAAACATCGACGCAGTTTAATTTTCAGAGCTTTCTTGAAGGCCTTGTATTATTGTGGTTAGCAGAACCTCTCACTGACGATTAATTTGAATGAGAAGTGTGAACTTGTGAATGAGGTGATTTTTGTTTTAATATATTCTAGTGGGAAAGATTAGAGTTCAATTTATGCTGAATGTAATTTAAGATTGAAATTGCATTTGTATACTAGTTTGGCCTATTTTTGATCATGCTGCGCAGGAATTAAAAGCAGGAACCATCAGAAATCCTAGTCTTTGGTTTTTACAATTAAAAGCAATATATGGAACTGAGTTAAGACCAGTATGGAAATATTTAAGGTGTTTGGTTTTGCTCAATTTTTACTCAGCACTCTGATACACATATTCGGTGACAGCACTTACTGACTCAAGTTTAGAGTCTGCTGTGCTGGTTTGAATCGAGCCACTGTTCTGATTAAGTGCTCCCAGCTTAGCTACTGCAATTAAAATGGTTAGTGTTTTGAAAATTGGGTACATCTGGGACAAGAAAAGTTGGTTCTTTCAGCAGCATACTAAAATTAATATCAGAATATGTCACAAAGTTAACGCAAATGTGTGATTCACATTACCTTCATCTGTAGAATGTGATGATTGGTTGAAGACTCTGGTGTAAGCGCTTGTCTAACATTTTATCTCTGAAGCTTCTGTGTTGGGTATATCTGGGTCAATGAAACCTTTCCTTTGGAACTGAAACGTGATTGATTGATGTGTAGAATTTCAAAAATGAGAAGATTTAAAGAACTATCCATTTGCAGAGAAATATCAGATCTAAATGGTTCAGAATGTAATGAAATACTGTCAATTTGAGATGTAGTATTGATGCCTTAATGTCTATCTTTCAGCTAATGGTTGCTGCATTATCAGGGTGATCACTTGGAAACTGTTATCGGATCCTGTTTAGAGGCAGGAGGAGAATTAATATTGTGAAATATTCTTTGCTTTTTTTTTTCAAATTCCAGTGCTCGTCTAAAGTACAACATTCTGGGCACAAGTTGCACGCTGGTATTTCCGCTGAGGTGGTCAATTCTTGGGTGTTAAGTAGACATAAGTAATGCATCTGCATCTCCCTGTTGCCAGTCACTTCATCTCCCCCTCCCACATTATCACAGATATGTCAGTCCTCAGCCTCCTCCATTGCCAGGAGAATTCCAAGCGCAAACTGGAGGAGCAGCACCTCATTTTCCATCTTGGAACCTTGCAGCCTAACGGCATGAACATTGAATTCTCCCACTTTAGGTAACCCCCTCAACCACCACCACCACACCCCCCCCGTTATGCCTCTTCTTACATTTCCCAGCTATCTCTATCTCTTTTCTACCCCCCCTCTTTTTCCTCCTTACCTGTGACCCATTCCCCAGTGGATCTGCTCTCCCCTCACCTGCCTATCACTATCTCTTACCTGCATCCATCTATCACCACCCTGTGCCCACCCCGCCTCCCCTCTTTTGTCCACCTATCACTGCTCTGCTTTTCCCTCCGATATATTGGGCTTCCCCTTTTCCTATCTTCAGTCCTGAAGAAGGGTCCTGACCCAAAATGTTGACTGCCTGCTTTTCTCCACGGATGCTGCCTGGCCTGCTGAGTTCCTCCAGCATCATAGTGTTTTTCATCTAAATTCCAGCATCTGCAGTCCTTTGTTTCTCTCATAAGTAATGACAGGTTGTTTAGCAAAATCACATACAGTATATAGCCTAAAGTGTTTATGATATCTATTGCTTGTACTTGAATTTTTCACTAGGGAGAGTGAATGAAGGTTGCGGGACACAAACTGGTCATTGACCATTCTCCCTCCCACTATCCCCTGACTGCCCCCTCCTCAGTTACAGGGAGCTGAAACCAAATATAGCATGCCAGCTCTTCATATTTTAGCTCTAGTTTTTGTACTTATCCTCCAATCTACACAGCTCATTTATACATTGCTGTAACAAACTGGGATCAGATACCTCCAAAATACTTTTGTTTTTAATCCACCTGCAGATCTTTGACTCGCACATTCTGGCAGTGATGAGAACCAGGAGTTCTAGAAACCTTGAATAAAAATAGGAGGTGCTAGATATGCACAAAGCATCTGTGAACAAAGACATACGTACCCACAGAAAACCCAACGACTCCCACCGCCCCCTTGACTATATTTTCTCCATTTGCCGAATTTGTCTGTCTCTGTCACATTTTGTCTGAGAGAGTAATCTTGACACCAATGCTTTAAGTCTCTCTTCCTTTTTATAATCCTCCACAGTTTCCTTTCCTTCATAGCTGACAGCACTCTCAGCTGCAGTCATTCTATTTTCCTCACTTGTTCTCACGTTGACTTTCCCACACAGAACAAGGATGGAAATCCTGTCATCCTTAATTTTCACCCCCACCAGCCTTCCTATTCCCTGGATCAGCCAGTGTAATTTCTGACACCTCCAACTTGATGCCAGTACTGGGTATATCTTTCTTTCCCCTTTCAACATTCCAAAAGCACTCTGCTCTCTGGGATGCTCTGGCTCATTCCTCCATTACCTATTTCCTTTGATATTCTCAATTGATTGTAGCAGTTTACCAGTCAAGTATAGTCACATTGTGATCTACTCTTCATTGGGAAAAACAAATGCAGATTCTATGTCTGTTTTGCAGGATCTTAACACGAAATGTCGACAGTTCCTCTCCTCTTGTAGATGCTGCTCGACTGTTGAGTTCCTCCAGCAGATTATTTGTTGTTAAATATTTCCAGAGATCTCCCTTTCACAAAACCATGTTGACTTTGCCTGATTATCTCGTTTTTTTTCTAATTGCTTGACAACAACACCTTATTAATAACAGCTTTAGACAAATGTTCAGCAACTGGCATGTAGTTTCCTATTTTCTAACTCCATTTTTGAATCGAGTTAAATTGCTATTTTCCAATTTGGGAACAAGCTGGGTGGGTATGGTGGTTGGCATGGACTCGTTGGGCTGAAGGGCCTATATCCATGCTGTATTGCTCTGTGTCTTTATGACTCACCCTCTGCTCCTATCATCAAGCTAATTTCGGATCCAACTTGCCTTGGATCCCATGGGCTCTAACCTTTTGTAGTAGACTCCTATGTGGGACTTGGTGGTAGGCCTTTCTGAAGTCCATGTAGACTGTATTGACTGCACTGCCTTCTTTAATACATTTACCTCTTCAAAGAAAAGTTCATTAATTTTGTTTAGAGGGAATTCCCCCTAACAAAAGCATGCTAGCTATCTTTGATTAGTCCCTGTCTTTCCAAGTGCAGACTAATCCTGCCCTGCCATTATTTTTTCACCAACTTCCCTACCGTTGAGAATGTGGGATAGCTCAGCCAGCTCCATCATAGGCACAGCCCTCCCCACCACTGAGGACATCTTCAAGAGGCGGCACCTCAAGAAGGTGGCATCCATCATTAAGGACCCTCACCATCTGGGGCATGTCCTCTTCTCATTACTACCGTCAGGGAGGAGGTATAGGAGCCTGAAGACCCAAACTCAATGATTCAGGAACAGCTTCTTCCCCTCCGCCATCAGATTTCTGAATGGTCCATCAACATAGGGAGTCATAGTCATAATGCACTACAGGACAGAAACAGGCCCTTCAGCCCATCTAGTCCATGCCAGCCTGGTTTTCTGCCTCGTCCCATCTACCTGCACCCGGACCATATCCTTCCAAACCCCTCCCATCCACGTACCTATCCAAACTTCTCTTGAGTGTTACAATTGAACTGGCATTTACAACTTCTGCTGGCAGCTTGTTCCACACTCGCACCACCCTCTGAGTGAAGTAGTTCCCCCTCAGTTTCCTCTTAAATATTTCACCTTTCACCTAAACCTATGACGTCTAGTTTCAGTCTCACCCACCTGAGGGGAAAAAGCCTGCATGCATTCACCCTGTCTATACCCCTCATAATTTTGTATACCTCTATAAGATCTCCCCTCATTCTCCTGTGATCCAGGGAATAAAGTCCTAACCTATTTAACCTTTCCCTATAACTCGGGTCCTCAAGTCCCAGCAATGTCCTTATAAATTTTCTCTGCACTCTTTCAAGATTATTGTTATCTTTCCTGTAGGTAGGTGACCAGAACTGCACACAATACTCTAAATTCGGCCTCGCCAACATTATGAACAACTTCAACATAACATCTCAACTCCTGTCCTCAATGCCTTGATTTATGAAGGCAAATATGCCAAAAGCTCTCTTTATGACCCTATCTACCTGTGACACCACTTTCAAGGAATTATGTTTCTGTAATCCCAGGTCCCTTTGTTCTACTGCACACCTCAGTGCCCTACCATTCACTGTGCAAGTCTTACCCTGGTTTGTCCTCACCTCACACTTGTCTGCATTAAATTCCATCTGCCGTTTTTCAGCCCATTTTCCCAGTTGGTCCAGATCCCTCTGCAAGCTTTGACAGCCTTCCTTGCTGTCCACTATGCCCCCAATCTTAGTGTCATCCGCAAATTTGCTGATCCAGTTTACCACGTTATCGTCTAAATCATTAATATAGGTGATAAACACGACCTCATTATGTTTTTTTGCACTCTTTATTTTTGTAATTTATAGATTTTTATGTCTTTGCACTGTACTGCCGCAAAACAACAAATTTCACTTCATATGTCAGTGATAATAAATCTGATTCGGGAGAAGGGAGCAGAGGGTTATGCTGATAAGTTTGAGAAATGATGGGAGGTGGCTTGAATGGAGAATAAATGCCAACATGGACTGGCTGCAGTGAATGAATTGTATATTCTATGTAATCCAGTGTAAATCATTGAGTGCCGGTCTTGCTAGCCATGCCAATGTTCTGTGAATTAATTGAAGAAGAAACAAAGGGAATTGGTATCTAGCATGGGTAGAATACTTTGGAAAAGGATTGAAAATTGCTTGATGAGGAAGAAACAGATTGGAGTTCAGCCAGCTTGAAAGACGTTAATAATTCAAAGAGAGTAGCCATTTTAACTCCAAATGAATGACCTCGTGGTGGGATAGAAGCAATGTCATTGGTCAAAGATGCTTGGCAGTTAGATCAGGAGCTGGAGAATAATTTGATGGAGAGACATGAATAAAAAGCAGGGAAATAATATTCCCTTGCCTCTGAGTCTGGATGAGTCACATTGGCCTTGTCTGCTCTTATGTATTCCAGTGTTCCTGTACTCATGGTGATCACTCAAAGCCTTTTCACATATTGGATGAGGTGGATTGCTAATAGTTGGTTTAATGTGACTCTACAAGACACTTAGAGGAGCATTGTTATGTTTCAGTACACAACCGCTTCTGAATGCATTCAGAATACATAAAAAAAATTCATGAGCTCTGGATTACTATTGACTGATCTTTTTCTCTATTAATTCTCAATTTTGCTCATAGTTAATTATTGGTATTGGAAATGCTTCTTTCAACCCAATTTTTTCCAAGCATTTTGATGGAAATTTGATTGACAGGTGTTGTGAATTTAAAACTAAATCCCCATCTTGTAGTGTACATGGTAGTGTAGCGGTTAGCGTAACGCTTTACAGTGAGAGCGACCCAGGTTCAATTCTGGCTGCTGTCTGGAAGGAGTTTGTACGTTCTCCCCGTATCTGTGTGGGTTTCCTCCGGATTGTCTGGTTTCCTCCCACATACCAAAGACGTACAGGTTAGGAAGTTGTGGGCATGTTATGTTGGTGCCGGAAGCGTGGTGACACTTGCGGGTTGCCCCCAGAACACTCTACGCAAAAGATGCATTTCATTGTGTTTCAATGTACATGTGACTAATAAAGATACCTTATCATATTTAAGTTAATTTATCTCGAAACTGGGTGTATCAAAATCTTATGCACTTTTGGTTAACAGTTCTGGCACTGAGCATGAATTAAACTTGTCCTTGTGAATGTACTGTGTGACTGCAGGAAGCAGTGACATTGTTGAATGCATTGATTATTGACCAGTCAGTCCACTCTCGATCTTCAAGCAAAGTAATGGAAGCTGTTGTTGGCTGTGCTGTCAGGTGGCATTTATTCACCATTAACATGCTCACTGAAACCTGTTTGGGTTTTACCAGCACCATTTGGCTCCTGACTTGTGCAAAATATTCACTCCTTCTGCAAATCATAGGAAAATGAAATGGATCTTGCCTGCATGCAGCATGGCTCAAGCAATATTCAGACATTGGCTGATGTGTCAAGTGACATTCACATTACAAGTACCAGCTAATGACCGTCTCCACAAGAGACAGTCTATTAACATCCATTGATATTACCATCAGCAAGATCCCACCATTGATTAGCTGTGGTATTATCGTTAATTGGAGGAATGGGACTCGAGAATGGATAGCCTTCAATGTCGTAAGAAAACATGAATTATGAGGTATTTTATATAGTTGCACTGTAGAAGCTGGGGTTGTTCTTGGAACAGAGGTGGTTGAAAGGTGATCTGACACAGGTGTTTAAAATAACGAAGGCTCTAACAGCATAGAGAGAAACAGTTCTCATTGATAGAAGATTCAAAAACCAGAGGAGGCATCAAAGATAATTGGCAAAAGAACCAGAAGTGACATGAGGAGAACGTTTTTTTTTACATAGCAAATGGTTTGGGTCTAGAATACAGCAGGGGGATGGGGGATTATTGGTGGTGGAGGGTAGGTGATATTGATTGTGAGGGGTGTTGGTATTGGGGTTGTAATGGTGGGCTGGGGAATGTTGGTGGTGGTAAAGGTGGGTTCAACACTTGAAAAGTGGAAGAGGAAGAAGTGCACAGAATACTCCAAATGTGGCCTAGCCAAACTTTTATACAGCTGCAGCATGAATACAGCTGAAACAATGCTGGGGCTTTGGCTTCATACCCTCTACCAAAGATCTGGATGTGGGGATCAGGTGTAATAAACTCAAGTTTGCTCACAATAAAGTTGTGGTGGGAGTTGTGAGGAAGGTGCAGCAAGCTTCAGGCATGTGCTTAAACAAGCTGAGTGATTAGCTAGTTAGGACATGGCAGATGTAATATATTGTGTCAGAATTAGGTCATAATTTTCATAGAAAAATGGAAAAAGGAATACTTTTTGAAATGTGAGAGATTAAAAGGGGTTGGTGATCAGGGGCATGTGAAGATGTTGAACATGCATGTGGAGAAGCAATAAACAAGGCAAATGGTACGTTGGCCTTAATTGCAAAAGGATTTGAGTGCAAGACTTCTATAGGGCCCTCGTGTGATTGTGCCTGGAACTTTAAGTTGGGGCTGGCCTCGCTACCTGAGAAGGATAAATGTATAAAAGAGGGAGTGCAGTGAAGGTTCTCCAGATTGATTCGGCATGGGAGAATGGGTCTGTTGTTTGAAGAGAGATTGAACAGAGAAGAATTAGTGATCCATAGAACCATAGAACAATACAGGCCCTTCGGCCCACCATGTTGTGCCGCCCTTCAAACCACACCTAAGACTATCTAACCCTTTCCTCCCACATATCCCTCTGTCTTAAGTTCCTCCATATGCTTACCTAACAATTTCTTGAACTTGTCCAATGTATCAGCCTCCACTACCACCCTAGGCAGTGCATTCCATGCACCAACCACTCTCTGGGTGAAAAACTTCCCTCTGACATCTCCCTTGAATTTCCCACCCATTACCTTAAAGCCACGTCCTCTTGTTTTGACCATTGGCGCCCTGGGAAAGAGGTGCTGGCTGTCCACTATTTATTCCTCTCAATATCTTGTATACCTCTATCATGTCTCCCCTCATCCTCCTCCTCTCCAATGAGAACAGCCCTAGCTCCTTTAGTCTCTCCTCATAATCCATACTCTCTAATCCAGGCAGCATCCTGGTGAATCTCCTCTGCACCCTTTCCAACGCCTCCACATCCTTCCTACAATGAGGTGACCAGAACTGGACACAGTACTCTAAGTGTGGCGTAACCAGAGTTTTGTAAAGCTGCATCATCACTTTGCGGCTCTTAAACTTATGAAAGCTAACATCCCGTAAGCTTTCTTAACTACCCTATCCACCTGTGAGGCGACTTTCAGTGATCTGTGGATATGAACCCCCAGATCCCTCTGCTCCTCCACACTGCCCAGAATCCTGCCATTTACCTTGTACTCTGCCTTGGAGTTTGTCCTTCCAAAGAGTACCACCTCACACTTCTCTGGATTGAACTCCATCTGCCACTTGTCAGCCCAGCTCTGCATCCTATCAATATCCCTCTGCAAGCTTCGACAGCGCTCCACACTATCCACAACACCACCGATCTTTATGTCATCTGCAAACTTGCTAACCCAACCTTCCACCCCCTCATCTCAGTCGTTAATAAATATCACAAAAAGTAGAGGTCCCAGAACCGATCCCTGTGGGACACCGCTAGTCACAGCCCTCCAATCCGAATGCAATCCCTCCACCACAACCCTCTGCTTTCTACAGGTAAGCCAATTCTGAATCCACACAGCCAAGTCTCCCTGGATCCCTTGGCCTCTGACCTTCTGAAGAAGCCTACCATGCGGAACCTTGTCAAATGCCTTACTAAACTCCATGCAGACCACATCCACTGCACTACCCTCATTAATCTTCCTGGTCACCTCCTCAAAAAATCCTATCAGGCTTGTGAGGCAAGATCTTCCTTTCACAAAGCCATGCTGGCTGTCCCTAATTAGTCCATGATTCTCTAAATGCTCATAGATCCTATCTCTTAGAATCCTTTCTAACAGCTTACCCACCACAGACGTAAGGCTCAACGGCCTGTAATTCCCTGGACTATCCCTACTACTTTTCTTGAATAAGGAGACAACGTTCGCCACCCTCCAATCCTCTGGTACCATCCCGTTGATAACGAGGACTCAAAGATCCTAGCCAATGGTTCAGCAATCTCCTCCCTCGCCTCATGAAGCAGCCTGGGGAATATTCCGTCAGGCCCCGGGGACTTATCTGTCCTAATATTTTCTAACAACTCCAACACATCCTCTCTCTTAATATCTACATACTCCAGAACATTACCCTCACCTACACTGTTCTCAGCATCATCAAGACCCCTCTCCTTGGTGAATACTGAAGAGAAGTATTCATTGAGAACCTCACCCACTTCCACAGCTTCCAGGCACATCCTCCACCTTTGTCTTTAATTAGACCTATCTTTACCCTAGCCATCCTTCTGCTCTTCACGTATGAGAAAAAAGCCTTGGGATTCTCCTTAACCCTACTCGCCAAAGCCTTTTCATGTCCCCTTCTCACTTTCCTCAGCCCTTTCTTAAGTTCCTTCCTTGCTACTCTATATTCCTCACGAGCCCTGTCCGATCCTTGCTGCTTACACCTTACGTATGCTGCCGCCTTCTTCCTAACTAGTTGTTCTACCTCTCTCGTCACCCATGGTTCCTTCACCCTACCATTCCTTCTCTGCCTCACCTGGACAAATTTATCCCCAACATCCTGCAAAAGATCCCTGAACATCGACCACATCTCCATAGTACATTTCCCTTCAAAAATGTCATCCCAATTTACACTCCCAAGTTCTCGCCTTATAGCCTCATAATTCGCCTTTCCCCAATTAAATATTTTCCCATCCTCTTTGCTCCTATCCCTGTCCATGACAATTCTAAAGGTTATGGAGCAATGGTCACTGTACCCCAAATGCTCACCCACCGATAGATCTGTCACCTGACCCGGTTCATTACCTAAAACTAGATCTAATATGGTATTCCCTCTAGTCGGTCTATCAACATGCTGTGTCAGGAATCCGTCCTGGACACACTTAACAAACGGCGCCCCGTCTAAACCCTTGGCACTAAGTAGGTGCCAATCAATATTTGGATAGTTGAAGTCTCCCATTATAATAAGCCTGTTATTTTCGCATCTTTCCAAAAACTGCCTCCCAATCTGCTCCTCGATATTCCTACTGCTACCAGGGGGCCTATAGAATACTCCCAGGAGAGTAACTGCCCCTTTCTTGTTCCTAACTTCCACCCATATTGACTCTAGAGAGGATCCTTCTGCATTATCCACCCTTTCCGTAGCTGTAACAGTGTCCCCGAACGGTATCGCCACCCCTCCTCCTCTTCTCCCGCCTCCCTCTATCCCTTTTAAAACACTGAAAACCAGGAATATTCAATATCCATTCCTGTCCTGATGTCAGCCATGTCTCTGTAATAGCCACAATTTCATAGTCCCATGTACTTATCCAAGCTCTCAGTTCATCTCCCTTATTCCTGATGCTTCTCGCATTTAAGTAAATGCACTTTAGCCCATCCACCTCACTACTTTTGTAGCCTGTACTCTGCTTCTCCTTCCTCAAAGCCTCTCTACCTGTCAGATCTGACTTTTCCCCATCCCCTTCTTCCTCTGACCTACTCCTCCGGTTCCCTTCCCCCTCGCAATCTAGCTTAAACCCTCCTGAACCACCCTAGCAAACCTGGCCGCAAGGATATTGGCCCCCCTCAGGTTCGGGTGTAACCCGTCCTCTCTGTACAGGTCCCACCTTCCCCAGAAGAGATCCCAATGATCCAAAAATCTAAAACCCTCCCTCCTGCACCAACTTCTCAGCCACACATTTATTTGCCATCTCCTCCTATTCCTACCTTCACTATCGCGTGGCACTGGCAGCAATCCAGAGATCGCTTCCCTTGAGGTCCTGTTCTTCAGCCTTCTGCCCAGCTCGCTAAACCCACTTTTCAGGACCTCACCCCTCTTCCCACCTATGTCGTTGGTACCAACATGAACCATGACTTCTGGCTGTTCTCCCTCCCGTTCTAGAATCCTGTGGACCCGATCAGTGACATCCTGGACCCTGGCACCTAGGAGGCAACATACCATCTGGGATTCATGCTCACTGCCACAGAACCTCCTATCTGTTTCCCTGACTATCGAGTCCCCTATCACTATTGCCTTCCTCTTCTCCTCCCTTCCCTTCTGAGCAGCAGGACCGGTCCCAGTGCTATAGACCTGGCCACTGCTGCTAGGCCTCGGCAGGTCATCTCCCTCAACAGCCTCCAAAGCGGAAAACCTGTTACTGAGGGGAACAGCCTCCGGGGTCCTCTGCTCTATCTGCCTGTTCGTTTTCTTCTTCCTTTTCCCTCCCCTGACAGTCACCCTTCTATCTACTTCCTGGACTCCAGTAGTACCTGCTCTAAGGGGGGTGACTGTCTCCTGATGTACAGTATCTACATAACTCTCCCCCTCCCTGATGCTGCAGTGTTTGAAGCTGCAACTCCAGCTCATCGATTCTGAGCCGAAGTTCCTCCAGCCTCAAGCACTTACTGCAGATGTGGCCATCGTGGACGACAGCAAGGTCCACGGGCTCCCACATCAAGCAGCTGCAGCACACCACCATGTCCTCCATCAGAACTAATTCTTTCTTTGTTCCCCCTAGTTTTTCTACTTAAAAATTTATAACAGATAACAGGTAAACCTTACCTTTACTTACCTACCTACTAGCTACTCACCTGCCTTGCCCCTTTACGTCGAAGCCCCTTAAGTCAAAGCCCGACCGCTCTGCTCCCTCTCACTCTGCTGCCCGCTGGATATGGCGGTTTGCTTTTTAAACTGCCCGCGCCTTACCTGCCAATGTCACGTGCCTGCGCAGTCTAGCCCTTACTATTCCCGATTAAAAACTTATAAAACAACTTAAAAAAAGAACCTTAAAATCTAACCCTTATAATAAAAACCCTATTAAAAATAAAAGAAAAAAACTTATCTGCTCTGAAGTCCTGATGTCTTCCGAAGTGAAACCCACGAAGCCTCCAGTTAAAATATACAAAATCCTAAGAGTCTTGACAGGGTATATGCAGTGGTGGTTTTCTTTGGCTGTGGGTCTAGATCAGGAGGTCAGATTTTCAAAATAAGGGCAAGGTCATTTGAGAAAAAATTAAGAAGAAGCTAATTATTACAGGTGGCGGCGAATCTTTGGAATTTTCTACCTGAGAGATGGATGAAGGCTCAGTTGCTCCGTCGATAGGGAGTTGAGGGAAATAGAGTCAGGGAGCACAACACAGAGCCAGGCCCTTCAGTCCATGCTGGCCTGGTTTTCTGCCTGGTCCCATCTACCTGCACCCAGACTGTAGCCGTCCATGCCTCTCTCATCCAGGGACCTATCCAAACTTCTCTTATACCCGCATCCACCACTGGTGCTGGCAGCTTGTTCCACACTCGCACCACCCTCTGAGTGAAGTAGTTTCCCCTCAGATTCCCCTTAAATATTTCACCTTTCACCCTAAACCTAGGACCTCTAATTCTAGTCTCACCCAAGCTTAGGGGAAGAAGCTTGCATGCATTCACCCCATTTATACGCCATCTGTGAGATCTCCCTTCATTCTCCTGCACTACAGGGAATAAAGTCCTAACCAATTCACCCTTTCTCTATAACACAAGTCCTCAAGTCCTGGCAACATCCATGTAAATTTTCTCTGCACTCTTTCAAGCTTATTGATATCTTTCCTGTAGGTAGGTAACCAGAACTGCACACAGTATCTAAGTTTGGCCTCACCCACGTTTTATACAACTTCAGCATAATATCCAAGCAGCTAGCATAATCAAAGACCCCACCCACCCAGGACATTCTCTCTTGTCTCTGCTTCCATCGGGTAGAAGATATAGGAGCCTGAGGGAACATACCACCAGTCTTAAGGACAGCTTCTACCCCACTGTGATAAGACTATTGAACGGTTCCCTTATACAATGAGATGGACTATGACTTCACAATCTACTTTGTTGTGACCTTGCACCTTATTGCACTGCACTTCCTCTGTACCTGTGACACTTTACTCTGTACTGTTATTGTTTTTACCTGTACTACATCAATGCACTCTGTATTAACTCAATGTAACTGCACTGCGTAATGAATTGACCTGTACGATCGGTATGCAAGACAAGTTTTTCGCTGTACCTCGGTACAAGTGACAATAATAAACCAATATCAACTCCTGTACTCAATGCCCTAATTTACAAAGGCCAATGTGCCAAAAGCTCTCTTTACGACCCTATCTGATAGTGTAGCAGTTTGCATAATGCTTTACAGCGCCAGCGACCCGGGTTCAATTCCGGCCGCTGTCTGTAAGGAGTTTGCATGTTCTCCCCATGTCTGCGTGGGTTTCCTCCGTGTGCTCTGGTTTCCCCCCACATTCCAAAGGTGTACGGGTTAGGAAGTTGTGGATGTGCTACGTTGGTGCCGGAAGCGTGGTGACACTTGCGGGCTGCCCCCAGAACACTCTATGCAAAAGATGTATTTCTTTCTTTTTCAATCATTTTATTAGTTTTCAAATTAATACAGATTGATATATAGCATCAATGTTTATACATGTAATACAAAGAGATCAGGATAACAATCATAGCATATATAATCATAAAGAACAATAAAATATAAAAAAAATCTGTAGATCCAACGATCTCTTAGTAAATGAATATAATATAAAAGAGAGGAAAGAAAAAGATTTATTATATAAATTTAAAAAAAAACCAAATCAATAAAAAAAATTATAAACAATATAAACTAAACAAAAAAAAAACTTTTCAAAAGAAAAACAACAAAAAAAAGGAAAAAAAAACTGGGCTAAAATTTCTCAGTAGAAACAGAACAATATTATGTCGTCAAGTCCGTCCTTCCAAGTTGGAAAGTTATTGAAAGGGGATCTACATCATGTGAAAATATTGAATAGATGGACTCCAAATATCTTCAAATTTAAGCGAAGGATCAACAGTACCACTCCTAATTTTTTCCAAGTTTAAACATGATATAGTTTGAGAGAACCATTGAAAAGTAGTAGGGGGTATTGGATCCTTCCATTTAAGCAAAATGGATCGTTTGGCCATTAATGTAACAAAGGCAATCATACGGTTAGCGGAAGCAGATAAATGGCCAGACTCTATCCTTGGTAATCCAAAAATTGCAGCAATAGGGTGAGGTTGTAAATCAATCTTCAATACGTTTGAAATAATGTTAAAAATGTCTTTCCAATATTTTTCCAAAAGAGGACAGGACCAAAACATATGTGTCAAAGAAGCCACATTTGATTTACATCTATCACGTATAGGATTTATATGGTTATAGAAACAAGCTAACTTATTTTCGGACATATGGGTCTTGTGGACTTCCTTAAACTGTATCAACGAGTGTCTGGCACACATTGAAGATGTATTGACTAAATGAAGAATTTTCTTCCAAGTCTCCAAGTTCCAAGATGTCTGGAGTTCACTTTCCCATTCATTCTTAATTTTGTCTAATGATTCTAGACGTATTTTCATAATTAAATCATAAATTATCGCTATCAAGCCCTTCTGATAAGGATTAAGACCTAAAATTTTTTGCGTAGTTTCAATTTTGTAAGGTGTCGGAAAAGAGGGTTATAGTAGTTTTTAAAAAATTTCTAATCTGCAAATATCGAAAAAAGTGTGATCTAGGCAAATTATATTTATTAGACGAGATGTATTTCACTGTGTGTTTCGATGTACGTGTGATTAATGAAGAAATCTTATCTACCCGTGATGCTGAAATGGGGTGAGTGTAGGAGAGTGACGGTGAGGGAAAAGATCGGCCATGATCTTACTCAATGGCAGAGCAGATATGAGAGGCCAAAATGGTCTACTTCTGATTCCACTTATCTTTTTATAGACAAAAAGAATTGCAGGGCTCTGGGGAGAGGGCAGGAGAGTGGAAGTAGCAAGACTGCTTTTTCATGGATTTGCTGTAGACTCAACTTGCCAAATGGCTCCCATCATGCTGTGTCTTTGTGATCGTCTGAAGATTGGGATCAGCAAAAAACTGGAAGCATAACGACTATTGGGGGTTTAACAGTGCAATGACCCTGGAAGCAACCACTGTGAAAATGAGAACATTTGGAAGGTGAGAGAGTGCATGAAAGTTGATCAGCAGGAGGATTGGAGGGGAATTGAGGAAACATTTTAACAGCGGTCAGGTAGGGGCCTGGATGTCGGGGCCTAAAGGAGTGGTTGAGGCAGAAATCCTCACCACATGTACAATGTACATAGATAAGCTATCGAAATGTTGTAATTTATAGGGCCATGGACAGAGAACTAGGATTAATTTAAATGGATTCCATGGACAAAATGTACCATTTAGCTTTTTTATGCCACACTTCTATGATCTGTGTCTTTGAGAACTAAGATAATGTCTGGTGTTTGGACACTGGGAATAGTATCAAAGGATTGAAAAGTAAACAAGGCATGGAATTAGCCATGACATTGGAGGCACAAAGAAAATAATTCATTCCCCCCACAGATACTGTTTGACCTGTTGAGTTCTTCCAGAAGTTTTGTCTTTTTGCTTCAGCCGTGATATTGAATGGCAAAACAGTGATAAAGTAGGCTGTATGGCCTGCTTATGCTCTTATTTCTAACACAATCTTCAAATTTAATTTGGTTCTTAAAAGAAAGTGGTTCATGGAAAGGGATGCAGCTAATCATGGAATACAGTGTGACTGTGCCAATATATATGTACTACTGCCCTGTGAAATACAAACATTTTCTTGTGGAAATGATACACATCCTTTGAGCTATCCTTTCCTTTTAGCTGGGGTTAAAGCTCTGCACCATGTCACCAGCTGAAATCCTCAGTGTACCTCAGATTTTGAGGATTGTAGGGAAGTTGGTCACAATGGATAGCAGCTTTTTTTTTAAAGTCCTGCGTAATCGTGCAAGGACGCAGGATTCCAGAATAAACTGACGGGTTAGTTTTCTGTTCGTACACGACTGCTCCCAACAAAGAGACATCTGATTACCTTGAAGGAGAGAAATCTCATTGTTTAGTAAAATCCATTCTGCCTTTTTAAAATATTGTCTTAATTCATTTTTATCTGAAGTTCTATTCTTGGTGTGTGATAATTAGTTAATAAAATCAGACACTAATAATATCATAGCCATAACAGGGTATCATAACCATAACAGAAACATGGTTGAGTGAAGGGCAGGACTGTCAGCTCAATGTTCCAGGATACAGATGCTACAGGTGTGACGGGTGCAGATAAGAGAGGAGTTGCCGCCTTCATAGAGGACATAGTGGTCCTTAGAGGGTATTCTTGGGGGATGGTCCAATGAGGCCATATAGGTAGAACTTAGAAATAAGAAGGGGATGGTCACTCTGACGGGATTGTATTATACGCCCCCCAGTAGTCAGTGGGAATTGGAGGAGCAAATATGTAGAGAGGGCAGTTATTTGATAACATAATAGGGTTGTGTGAGTGGGAGATTTTAACTTCCCTAATATTGACTGGGCCACCCATAGTATCGAAGACTTGGATGGAGTGGAATTTGTGAAATGTGTCCAAGAAAGCTTCCTTGCTCAATATACAGAGGGAGCTACTAGAGAGGATGCAACACTGGACCTCCTCCTGGGGAATGAGGTAGGGCAAGTGGTGGAAGTGTCTGTTGGTGAGCACTTTTGGGTCCAGTGACCATAATTCTATTGATTTTAAAATAATTATATAGAAGGGTACGACCAGTTCACAGATTAGGGTCCTGAACTGGGGCAGAGCAAATTTTGGAGCCACTAGGCGGGATCTTGCAGAGGTTGATTGGGTGAGATTGTTTGCAGGGAAAGGAGTGTCTGGCAAGTGGGAGACCTTTAAAAATGTGATGTCAAGAGGTTGGGGCCCGCATGTCCCTGTTAGGGTGGCAGGTTTCCAGAGCCCTGGTTGATGAGAGATATTGAAGCTCTGGTTCAGAAAAAGAGGGAGGCATACACTGTGCATAAACAATTGGGAACCAGTGAATCTCTTGATGACTACAAGAAGTGTGGGAGTGCACAAGAAAAGTTAGGAGGGCAAAAAGAGGATATGAAAAGGATCTGACAGGCAATGTGAAGCAAAATCCCAAGAGATTCAATAGGTATATTGAGAGTAAAAGGTTGGCTAGGGATAGAATAGGTCCCCTTAAGGATCAGCATGGCTGTCTATGCGAACCAAAGGCAATGGGTGAGATTTTTAACGAATATTTTTCTTTGGCTTTTACTGTGGAGAAAACGATGGAAGCTAAAGAAATTGTTGTACCATTCCTGGCTTGTTTTTGCTACCCTTTTTAAACAAAGTGGTACCCTTGTTTAAAAAGGGGAACAAAAACAAGCCAGGAAACTACAGGCTGGTGAGTCTGACATCAGTGGTGGATAAATTGCTGGAGGGAATTCTGAGGGACAGGGTCTACCAACGTTTGGAGAGACAGGGTTTGATTTGGGATAGTCAGCACAGCTTTGTGCGTGGGAAGTTGTGTTTCACAAACTACTTAGAAGGTAACTAAGAGAGTAGTATAGGGTAGGGCAATGGATGTTGTCTTTTTTTTCGAGTCATGGAGCACTACAGCACAGAAACAGGCCCCTTGGCCCATCTAGACCATGCCAGCCTGGTTTTCTGCCTAGTCCCATCTGTCTGCACCCGAACCATAGCCCTCCAAACCCCTCCCGTCCATGGACCTATCCAAACCTCTCTTAAATGTTACAATTAAACCCACATCTATTACTTCTGCTGGCAGCTCATTCCACACTCACACCACTCTCTGAAGAAGTTCCCCCTCAGATTCCCCTTAAATATTTCACCTTTCACCTGAAACCTATGACCTCTAGTTTTAGTCTCACCCAACCTGAGGGGAAAAAGCCTGCATGCATTCACCCTATCTATACCCTTCACAAGTTTTTATATACCTCTATAAGATCTCCCCTCATTATCCTGTGCTCCAGGGAATAAAGTCCTAACCTATTCAACCTATCCCTATAAATTTATGGACTTCAGCAAGGCCTTTAACAAGGTCCCTCGTGGCAGGCTAGTCTGGAAGGTTAGATTGCATGGGATCCAGGGGGAGATAGTTGATTGTATTCATAATTGGATCAGCGGTAGGAAGCAGAGGGTGAAGGTCGAGGGTTGTTTGTCGGACTGGAGGCCTGTGTCTAGTGGTGTGCCACGAGGGTAGGTGCTGGGACCATTATTGTTTATAATTTATATAAACGATTTGTATGTGCATGTACAAGGTGTGGTCAGTAAGTTTGCGGATGATACTAAAATAGCTGGTGTTGTAGAGACTGTAGAAGGTTATGAGAAAGTACAGGGATCTTGATCAGCTGGGTATGTGGGCTGAGGATTGGCAAATGGCTTTCAATCCAGATAAGGGTGAGGAATTGCATTTTGGGAGATCAAACTAGGGTAGAACTTGTAGAGTGAATTGTAGGGCCCTGGGGAATGTTATGCAACAGAGGGACCTAGGAGTGTAAGTTCATAGTTTGCTGAAAGCAGCATCGCAGTTAGGTAGATAGGGTGGTGAAGAAGGCGTTTGGCATGCTGGCATTCATCAGTCAGGGCACTGAGTAAAAGAGTTGGAAAATTATGTTGTAATGTTGGTGAGGCTGCATTTGGAGTATTGTGTACAGTTTTGATCACCCTGTTATAAGAAAGATGTTATTAAACGAGAAAGAGTGCAGAAAATATTTACCAGGATGTTGCCTGGATTTGGGGGCCTGCGTTACAAGGAGAGGTTGTGTAGATGAGGACTTTATTCCCTGGAACATAGGAGGTTGAGGGGTGACCTGATAGAGGTGTAAGAGATCATGAGGGGCATAGACAGGGTGAAAGCATACAGTCTTTTTCCCAGGGAGGGGGTGCTAAAAACAAGAGGGCATAGGTTTAAGATCAGAGGCGAGAGATTTAAAAGGGACATCAGGGGCAGCTTCTTCACACAAAGGGTGGTGTGTATTTGGAATGAGCTGCCAGAAATAGTGGTTGAGGCGGGCACATTAGCAACATTTAAAAGCCTTCTGATAAGTCCATGGATAGGAGAGGTTTAGAGGGCTGTGGGCCATGCAGACAGATGAGACTAGCTTGCTGGGGAACATAGTTGGCATGGATGAGTTGGGCTGAAGGGCCCGTTTCCATGCTGTATGACTCTATGACCTTCTTTTAAAAAAAATCATTCAGTCTATCAATAGATTTTACAGAAGAGATATTAATTGAACCCTGCAATCCTGGTGTTTAAAAAGAATATTCTTTGTGGCTTGTGTTCAAAGCCAGTTCTCATTAACCCTGGGGGCAATAAGAGTCAATGATAAGGCATGAAACTGTGGACTCCTGTGTTGGAAGGCATGGTATGTCCCTTGAAGAACTTTGTGATCCAGCTGGGATTTTATCTTGCTTATTTTTTTTATTAAATTCTGGTAATCATGGCATTTGAACTCATAAGAGATGTGATGCTATACCATATTGTCAGTCTACATTATCCTCGCTGTGCTGTGTTAGTCAAGTGTTTGATGCTAGGAAGTAGATCCTGATTAATCTCGCAAAGTAAAGCTACCTTCTCTGTAGGTTGGGAAAATCCTGGGGTTGTTCTGTGTGCCCCTTGAAGGCTGACTAACTTCATTAATGTGGAGGAGCCGCTTCCTTCCATTGTTCTCACAGTGTAAGATGCAGGGGGAGGAGGAATAACACTTAAAATTAAATCATGCACACAGGAGAAAAAAATACAGGCCATAGTTCACAGACTATCAAAGAACAGATAAATGCAATGTGGATTGATATATTGGAAAGGAGAATACTTAACAGAAACATACTGCACCGATGGTGAAGAATATTGTTAGGAGGAATAAAAAAACATTAGTAGGTAGCAGAGCAAAGAGACAAGCGTGCGTCCTGGTTGGAGAAACCATGGGTAACGGTAACAGAAAGTATTTGAGTACGCTAAATCCTCATTATTTGTGAGGGATAGGGGCACATACTTCCTGCACGTCAGAAATACGGGGGTACCCCTAAGGCCCTGGCAAATGATACAGAGGCTGCAGTGACGTGCAGTGGTCAACCCCTCCGTGGATGTAGCACCTTTCATTTAAGTTTATAACCATGCTGAAATATAAAAGCATCCCAGAACCTGGCTCTGGCCAGAGACAATGCACATTCCTGATCCCTGGTGTTCCCAACTCCACTTCACACTGCCAATTGATATTTTGCTATTTGCCATCATAGGAGCTCAAATCCAGTCCATCTCAAGCAAGTAGGATTCAGACACCACAGGAGGGGGCTCTGGAGGAATACACTATGTTTGCTCATGCTCCTAATAATACATAGTCGATCCCCTGAGTGGATCAGTGGATAGTAAATCAGCAAATAACAAGGACAGTGTATAACAAAGATTTGCTCCTCCATGATGAGCAAGTCTTGGGAGGAGCACTGAAAGTAACAAGAGCACAATGAAACCTGAGCAGAGGACCTCGTTGTCCATCACCAAGAGTGGGTTGGTGGCAGCATCACCGACTGAGCTGACTAAGTCTCCATGGATATATCTGTTGGACTGGGTCTACAGCAGGTTTTACATCAAGAATATGCTGCATTGTGTTGTATGGCAGTACAATTGGAATTGGTTTATTATTGTCACTTGTACCAAGGTACAGTGAAAAACTTGTCTTGCATACCATTCATACAGATCAATTCATTACACAGTGAATTGAGGTAATACAAGGTAAATCAATACAGAATGCAGAGTAAAGTGTCACAGCTACAGAGAGAGTGCAGTGCAGGCAGACAATAAGGTGCAAAGTCATAATGAGGTAGATTGTGAAAGTCCATCTTATCGTACTAGGGTACCGTTCAATAGTCTCATAACAGCGGGATAGAAGCTGTCCTTGAGCCTTGTGATATGTGCTTTCAGGCTTTTGTATCTTCTGCCTGATGGGAGAGGGGAGAAGAGAGAATGTCCCAGGTGGGTGGGGTCTTTGATTATGCTGGCTGCTTTACCGAGGCAGCGAGAAGTATAGAAAGAGTCCATGGAGGGGAGGCTGGGTTCCGTGAAGTGCTGAGCTGTGACCACAACTCTCTGCAGTTTCTTGTCGTCCTGGGCAGAGAAGTTGCTATACCAAACTGTGATGCATCCAGATAGGATGCTTTCTATGGTGCATCAATAAAAGTTGGTCAGTGATAAGGGGGACATACCAAATTTCTTTAGCCTCCTGAGGAAGTAGAGGTGCTGGTGAGCTTTCTTGGCTGTGTCATCTACATAGTTGGACCAAGACAAGCTATTGATGATGATCAGTCCCAGGAACTTGAAGCTCTCAACCGTCTTGATCTCAGCACTGTTGACATGGACAAGCATGCTAAATAGTTTAAAGGTCTAGCAGAGCTGTTCACTAATGCTCGTACAGTGTTCAGTTCTATTCGCAATCCCTGACCAAATGGTATACCACATCTGTATGCAGCAACACCTGGACAATATTCAGGCTTGGCCTGATAACATTGTTGTCACAAAAATGAATGTCTTCAGTAGTAGAGAGTCTAACTACTAATTTCTACCATTCAGTGGTATTACTGTCACGGAGTCTCTCACCATCAACACTCTGGTGGTCACCATTGACCAGAAAAAAAAACTGCATGAGGCACATAAGTACTGGAAGAGCAGGTTCAAAGACAAAGTACCCTGCATGGAGTGACTTACAGACTGACAGTCCAAATCCTCCCCACCATCTACAGACACTAGTGTGAGGGAGTACCCTTCACTAACCTGAATAAGTGCAGCTCTGACAACAGTCAAGAGGCTCAACAGCCGCCAGGGCAAAACAGCTAACTTGCTTGGTAGTGTATCCATGACCTGAAATATTTATTCCGAGCAGACAGTGGCTGCAGTGTATATCATCCTTAGCATCTCCCAAACCTGTGCTATCACCAAGGAGCACATAGAGGATGCAGGTACATGGGAACGAGCTGCCAGAGGAGGTGGTGGAGGCAGTTACAATTACACATTTGAAAGGTATTTGCACAGGGATAGGAAAGGAATAGACTGATATGGGCCTAATACAGGCAATTGGGATTGGCATTGATGGGCATTGTGGTCAGCGTGGACGAGTTGGGCTGAAGGGCCCATTTCAGTGTTGTTCAACATGACTCCACCTTCACAGACGGATCAGAATCAGGTTTATCGCTGACTTTTTTTTACTTACAGCATGGTAACAGGTCCTTCTGGCCCAACGAGTCTGCGCCACCCATTTTAAACCCAATTAACCTACCCGTACGTCTTTGCAACGTGGGAGGAAATTGGATGTGTTGTGAAATTTGTTGTTTCGTGGCAGTGGTACAATGTAAGACATAAAAATTACTATAGTTTACAAAAATGAATGGTGTAAAAGAGGAATAACGAGGTAGTGTTCATGGACCGTTCAGAAACCTGATGGTGGAGGGGAAGAAGCTGTTCCTGAAATGTTAGGTGTGGGTCTTCAGGCTACTGTATTGGTTTATTATTGTCACTTGTACCGAGGTACAGTGAAAAACTTGTCTTGCATACCGATTGTATGGGTCAATTCATTACATGGTGCAGTTACATTGGGTTAGTACCCGATGGTGGTAACGCAAAGAGGGATGTCCCGGATGGTGAGGGTCCTTAATGATGGATGCCACCTTCTTGAGGGACCACCTCTTGAAGATGTCCTTGATTGCAGGTGGAGTTGTGCCCGTGATGGAGCTGGCTGAGTCCACAAGCCTCTGCAGCCTCTTTCAATCCTGTACGTTGGAGCCTCCATACCAGGTGGTGATGCAACCAGTCAGAATGCTCTCCACAGTACAGGTTTGGGAGATGCTAAAGATGATACACTAGAGAAGCAAAGGACTGCAGATGCTGGAATCTAGATGAAAAACACTGTGATGCTGGAGGAACTCAGCAGGCCAGGCAGCATCTGTGGAGAAAACCAGGCGGTCAACATCTTGGGTCAGAACCCTTCTTCAGGACTGAAGATAGGAAAAGGGGAAGCCCAATAT
The DNA here is from genome assembly GCF_009764475.1 of Pristis pectinata. Taxonomy (NCBI): domain Eukaryota; kingdom Metazoa; phylum Chordata; class Chondrichthyes; order Rhinopristiformes; family Pristidae; genus Pristis; species Pristis pectinata. The sequence goes on along the minus strand of NC_067413.1, from coordinate 1,045,860 downwards.
ACAGGGGGGAAAAGCAGAGCAGTGATAGGTGGGCAAAAGAGGGAAGGTGGGGTTGGCACAAGGTGGTGATAGGTAGATGCAGGTAAGAGATAGTGATAGGCAGGTGTGGGGGAGGAGGGGAGAGCAGATCCACGAGGATGAGTCAAAGGTAAGGAGAGAGAAAAAAGATGGATAGACAAAAAGGGAAATAGTCTAGGAAAGGGAAGATGAGAAGAGGCATGGTTGGGGGGTGTGGGGGGGGGAGGGGTGTGGGGATTACTTAAAATGGGAGAATTCAATGTTCATGCCATTAGGCTACAAGGTTCCAAGACAGAAAATGAGGTGTTTTTACACACTGCAGCCACTGCCTACTAGGAATAAATGTTTCAGGTCATGGCTACACTACCAAGCAAGTTAGCTGTTTTGCCCTGGCTGCTGTTGAGCTTCTTGACTGTTGTCAGAGCTGCACTTATTCAGGTTAGTGAAGGGTACTCCCTCACACTAGTGTCTGTAGATGGTGGGGAGGATTTGGGGTGTCAGTATGCAAGTCACTCCATGCAGGATACCTAGTCTTTGTACCTGCTGTAGAAATTTGCAAGGGTTTTTGGTGAAATACCAAACTCCTAATGAAGTAGAGCCACTAGCGTGCCTCCTTCGTGATTGCTTCAATGTGTTGGGCCCAAGATAGATCCTCCGAGATGTTGACACTCAGGAACTTGAAGCTGCTCACCCTTTCCACCACTGACCCCTCAATGAGGACTGGTGTATGTTCTCCCGACTTCCCTTCCCTGAAGTCCACAATCAATTCCTTGGTTTTGCTGACGTTGGTATTGATATTGGTTTATTATTGTCACTTGTACCGAGGTACAATGAAAAACTTGTCTTGCATACCGATTGTACAGGTCAATTCATTACACAGTGCAGTTACATTGGGTTAGTACAGAGTGCATTGATATAGTACAGGTAAAAACAATAACAGTACAGAATAAAGTGTCACAGCTACAGAGAGAGTGCAGTGCAATAAGGTGCAAGGTCACAACAAAGTAGATTGAGGTCATAGTCCGTCTCATTGTATAAAGGAACCGTTCAATAGTCTTATCACAGTGGGGTAGAAGCTGTCCTTAAGCCTGGTGGTATGTTCCCTCAGGTTCCTGTATCTTCTACCCGATGGAAGAAGAGAGAATGACCCGGGTGGCTGGGGTCTTTGATTAAGCTGGCTGCTTTGCCAAGGCAGCGAGAGGTAAAGACAAGAGTCCAAGGAGGGGAGGCTGGTTTTGTTGCAGCCCATCGAGTCTGCTCTGCCATTTTATCATGGCTGACTTATTTTTCCCTCTCAAACCCATTCGCCTGCTAATCAACTGCCGCTTTAAATATACCCAATGACTTGTCCCCCACAGCCATCTGTGGCAATGAGTTCCAAAAATTCACCACCCGCTGGCTAAAGAAAGTCCTCCTCATCTCTGTTCTAAAGGACTGTCCTATTCTGAGGCTGTGCCCTCTGGTCCCAGACTCTCCCACTACTGGAAATATCCTCTCCACGTCCACTCTATCCAGGCCTTTCAATATTCGGCCAGTTTCAACGAGATTTCCATCCCCATCAACCCCCCCCCCCCCCCACCATCCTTCTAAGCTCCATCGAGTATAGGCCCAGAGCCATCAAACGCTCCTCATACATTAACCCTTTCATTCAGGGGTCATTCTTGTAAACCTCCTCTGGACCCTCTCCAATGCCAGCACGTTCGTCCTTAGAAATGGGGCCCAGGACTGCTCACAATACTCTAAATGTGGTCTGACCAATGCCTTATAAAGCCTCAGTGTTACATGCTTGCTTTTATATTCTAGCCAATCTATCTCACTCCTGATTGCCTCCTCATCGCCATCTGAAATCTTGCCAACAACAGTGGTGTCATTGGCAAATTTATAGATGGCGTTTGAGCTGTGCCTAGCCACACAGTCATGAGTGTAGAGAGGGTAGAGCAGTGGGCTAAGCACGCATCCTAGAGGTGTGCCTGTGTTGATTGTCAGTGAGGAGGAGGTTCATGAGGGTGACTCACCATTGCTTTCCCAAGAGCCATGAGGATGGACGGTTAATGCCAGATCCTGAAAATGGAATGAATAAAAAAAAATGCTGAAATTATGGTTTAATTAATGGTACACCTGAAGGAGCCAGATAGAATTTACAAATGGACGAAATTGACAGATAAAATTGCAAGCTCTGGCAGCTGGAATGAGAGGTAGAGGAATATAATGAATTAAAGACATCTGGAGTGATAGCTGACTCAACATTGACCCTGTCTTCCCATTATTGAGCTGCAAGCAAAACCTGGAATAGTTTCCAAGGCAAAAATAAATAATTGAGAACTAGTTATATGCAATGATTTTGAATGATGGTTTGTAGTTTGCTATAGAGAATGAATTTGAACGAAGAACAGCCCAACAGATATGTGGTGACCAGTGTGATACAGGCACATCCTTCCTCACCATCGGAAGTATCTACAGGAGGCACTGGCTCGAGGGCAACATCCATCATCAAAGATCCCCACCATCTGGGCCATGCCATCTTCTCGCAGCTCCCATTGGGCAGGAGGTACAGAAGCTAAATAGAAATAGAAAATACTAAATAGAAAATCTCCCATGGTGCGATCCTGTGCAAGGTAATTACAGAGTTCCACCCAGCAGCAGCTCCAATTCCATTTGTGTGCACGTGGGTGTTTGAAAGTTACTCTGCTCTGAATAATGCAGGGGAATGTCACATATTATTTGCTTTACTGGTTTGTTTCAGTTCTTCATGCTCAGTTGGTTTGTGGCTGATGAGTTGTGTTACCTGTGCATGTTAATCTTTACTCTGCCTGCAGAGGTCCGAATGGATAATACTGAAGTAACTGAATTCCAGAGCCATTGCAGTTGAAAGTTTTACACAACAGAGAGAATGGCTTTGCACTGGAAAACATGGAGATCAGAAATTCGCATGATTGATCCAAAACATTGGCAAGAATATAAATTCTTGCAGTTATAAATTCAAGAATATAAATATGGGCATCATACAGAGATTCTGCATGTGTTTTTTGCAGTTTGAGGGACTACTCTTTTAAATTCTGCCTTTTAAATTAGTTAATTAGATTGATAAATTAATTCTAATTTAAATTGGACAGGCCGAGAAATGCCCAGAATGTTAACTTCATATATTCAGGAATGTCACATCCTAATAAAAGATTGCCATTGTGTAATGAAATGAATGGCTCTACTGGTACAAATATTGGTTATGCTAGCTAGCCTGGCAACCTGTGATACGTGACTATCAGGAATTCATGTATTGTCAGGTATGAGATGTCAGGTGTTGGTGGGATGGTTGTACCTCTATGTCCCTTGGTAAGTCACAGTTTATAAAAAAAAAATGCAGCACCATAGGAAGCATTTACTTAACATCACGTTCACACCAGCTCCTTGTAGAACCACCACTCAGTTTCACTCCCCTCCCCTCCTCTCTCCCTATAACCCTTAATTCTTATCCCTCAAATACCTATCGTTTCCTTTGAAAGCCCTGATTGATTGGCTTTATTTCCACTAACTCTCCAGGCTTTAAGTTCCAGATAATATCCACATTCTGCATTTAACACCCACCCTCCTGCCCCATCTCAATGACTATGAATATAGCAACTCGTGGAGATGCAGCATGGAGAGGGGCCCTTCGGCCATCGACTCCATGCTAACCACCAGCCACTCATTTACACTAATCCGACATTAATCCTTTTTTTTTACTCTTACCACATTCTCATCGACCGCCCCCAGATTCTACCACTCACTTTTATGGAGTGTTAAGGAAATAATGTCTTTCCCTTGTACCCTGTTTTAAACTGTAATTAACAATTAAATTAATTCAATCCCTCATCAACTACTTTGTTCCAAAGTAGATGATACCAACCCAGTCAGTCATTCTTCATAACTGAAGTTATCCAATGCTGGTAACATCTGTAAGTGTATAAGCAAAATACTGCAGATTTTGGAAACACTCAGCAGAACCAGCAGCATGCTTGGAGAGAGAGTTCATGTTTCAGGTTTTTGAATTTCAAGCACCTAAATAAATCTAGAATGGGAAGAATGAAATTTCTGGCTTGTTGTAAAACCCATGTGCTCAATGGATGTCCTTACTCAGACCGGCCTGGGACTCACCTCCAATGTGGTTGACTCTTAACTGCTTCTTAGTTCAGGAACAAATAGGGATGGACAGTGAATACTGGCATTAGCCAAGTCCACATTGCATGACTAAAAAATAATTAAAAACAAACGTAGCCTAACTAACTAGTATTTTTATAAATTTCCAGTATTATTCCTTCTCTTGTATTCTATATTCAGAAGTAAAGACATGTATTCTGCTTGCTTTCTTAACCACCATACCTACTGTAGGGATTTGTGGATGTGCATCCAAGGTTCTCTGCTCTATATATTTCATTATTTTACCATACATAATATATTCCCTTGCTCTGTTGACCACCCACCTATAAAATGCATTATCTTACACCACTCTGGTTTGAATTTCATTTGTCAATTTTTTTGTTCACCTGATCAATCCATACTTGGGTTCCACATTAGTAGGTACAAAGCTAATTTGTGTTGTTTTCAATTTTCTCGCTTTTGGCTGTGATATACAAATCTAAATCATAGATGCATACCATTTAAAAATGAGAACCAGCACTAAAACACAAGGAACCTCACTGTGAACAGCTTTCCCTTCTCAAACGTGCATTCACTCTTATCCTTTGCTTCATCCCACAAGGGAACTTTGTATTCAACACTTTCCTGTGGGCCTATTGCAGTTTTCACTTTATTGTCCAGTCTTCGGAATGAACCTTGTCAAGGAACCTTTTTATAATTGAAGTAGATAACAAACGTGGTATCTCACTGACACTCCTGGTTCCCTTATACAGTGAGATAGACTATGACCTCATGATCTACCTTGTTGTAACCTTGCACCTTATTGCACTGCACTTTCTCTCTAGCTGTGACACTTTACTCTACTGTTATTGTTTTTAGCTGTGCTACATCAATGCACTCTGTACTAATTCAAGTAACTGCACTGTGTAATGAATTGACCTGTACGATTGCTTTGTAAGACAAGCTTTTCACTGTACCTTGGTACAAGTGACAATAGAAACATAGAAAAACTACAGCACAATTCAGGCCCTTCGGCCCACAAAGCTGTGCCGAACATGTCCCTACCCTAGAAATTACTAGGCTTACCCATAGCCCTCTATTTTTCACAGCTCCATGTACCTATCCAACAGTCTCTTAAAAGACACTATCGTATCTGCCTCCACCACTGTTTCCGGCAGCCCATTCCACACACTCACCACTCTCTGAGTAAAAAACTTACCCCTGACATCTCCTCTGTACCTACTCCCCAGCACCTTAAACCTGTGTTCTCTTGTGGTCACCATTTCGGCCCTGGGGAAAAGCCTCTGACTATCTACCCGATCAATGCCTCTCATCATCTAATACACCTCTATCAGGTCCCCCCTCATCCTCCGTCGCTCCAAGGAGAAAAGGCCGAGTTCCCTCAACCTCCTTTCAAAGGCATGCTCCGCATTCCAGGCAGCATCCTAGTAAATCTCCTCTGCACCCTTTCTATGGCTTCCACATCCTTCCTGTAGTGAGGCGACCAGAACTGAGCACACTACTCCAAGTGGGGTCTGACCAGGGACCTATATAGCTGCAACAATACCTCTCGGCTCCTAAATTCAATTCCCCGATTGATGAAGGACAATACACCATATGCCTTCTTAACCACAGAGTCAACCTGCACAGTCGCTTTGAGCATCCTATGGACTCGAACCCCAAGATCCCTCTGATCCTCCACACTGGCAAGAGTCCTACCATTAAGACTATATTCTGCCATCATATTTGACCTACCAAAATGAACCACTTCACACTTACCTGGGTTGAACTGCATCTGCCACTTCTTGGCCCAACTTTGCATCCTATCTATGTCCATCTGTAACCTCTGACAGCCCTCCACACTATCGCAACACCCCCAACCTTTGTGTCATCCGCAAACTTACTAACCCACCCCTCCACTTCCTCATCCAGGTCGTTTATAAAAAATCACAAAGAGTAAGGGTCCCAGTACAGATCCTTGAGGTACACCACTGGTCACTGACCTCCATGCAGAATACAACCCTTCAACAACCACTCTTTGCCTTCTGTGGGCCAGCCAGTTCTGAATCCACACTGCAATGCCCCCTTGGATCCCATGCCTCCTTGCTTTCTCAATAAGCCTTGCATGGGGTACCTTATCAAATGCTTTGCTGAAATCCATATACACTACATCTGCTGCTCTCCCTTCATTGATGTGTTTAGTCACATCCTCAAAAAAAATTCAATCAGGCTCGTAAGGCAGGACCTGCCCTTGACAAAGCCATGCTGACTATTCCTAATCATATTATACCTCTCCAAATGTTCATAAATTCTGCCTCTCAGGATCTTTTCCATTAGCTTACCAACCACTGAGATGAGACTCACCAGTCTATAATTCCCTGGGCTATCCCTACTCCCTTTCTTGAATAAGGGAACAACATCTGCAACCCTCCAATCTTTGGGAACCTCTCTCGTCTCCATTGACGATGCAAAGATCATCGTCAGAGGCTCCGCAATCTCTTCCCTCGCCTCCCACAGCAGCCTGGGGTACATCTCATCGGGTCCCGGCGACTTATCCTACTTGATGCTTTCCAAAAGTTTCAGCATCTCCTCTTTCCTAATATCTACATGCTCAAGCTTTTCAGCTTGCTGCAAGTCCCCACCACAATCTCCCAGATCTTTTTCCGTCGTGAATACTGATGTAAAGTATTCATTAAGTACCTCTGCCATTTCTTCCGGATTCATATACACTTTCCCACTACTGCACTTGATAGGGCCTATTCTTTCGCATCTTATCCTCTTGCTCTTCACATACCTATAGAATGCCTTGGGGTTTTCCTTAATCCTGCCCGCCAAGGCCTTCTCATGCCCCCTTCTGGCTCTCCTAATCTCCTTCTTTGAGCTCCTTCCTATTAGCCTTATACTCTTCCAGATCTCTAACATTACCTAGCTCTCTGTACCTTTTGTAAGCTTTTCTTTTCCTTTTACTAGATTTATTATAGCCTTTGTACACCACGGTTCCCGTATCCTCTCGTGACTCCCGTCTCATTGGAACATGCCTATGCAGAACTCCACACAAATATCCCCTGAATATTTGCCACATTTCTTCCGTACTTTTCCCTGAGAACATCTGTTCCCAATCTAATCTTCCAATTTTCTGCCTGAGAGCCTCATAATTCCCTTTACTCCAAGTAAACACCTTTCTAGTCTGTCTGTTCCTATCTCTCTCCAGTGCTAATGTAAAGGAGACAAAATTATGATCACTATCACCAAAATGTTCACCCACTGAGAGATCGGACACCTTACCAGGTTCAGTTCCCAATACCAAATCAAGCACAGCCTCTCCTCTTGTAGGTCTATCTACGTATTGTGTCAAGAATCCTTCCTGAACACGCTTTACAAACTCCTCCCCATCTAAACCCCTCACTGTCTGGAGATGCCAATCGATGTTTGGGAAATTAAAATCCCCCATCACAACAACTCTGTTATTCTCACACCTTTCTAGGATCTGCTTCCCTATCTGCTCCTCAATATCCCTGTTACATTTGGGCGGCCTATAAAAAAAACACCCAGTAAAGTAATTGATCCCTTCCTGTTCTAACCTCCACCCACAGAGACTCCGTAGACAGTCCCTCCACGACGTCCACCTTTTCCGCAGCCGTGACACTATCTCTGATCAACAGTCCCACTCCCCCACCTCTTTTGCCTCCCTCCCTGTCCTTCCTGAAACATCTAAAACCCGGCACTTGAAGCAACCATTCCAGTCCCTGAGCCATCCAAGTCTCCGTCATGGCCACTACATCATAGCTCCAACTATTGATCCAAGCTCTAAGCTCATCCGCCTTGTTCACAATACTCCTTGCGTTAAAATAGACACATCTCAAACCTGTCTGAGCATGTCCCTTCTCTGTCACCTGCCTATCATACTTACTACTAGCTTTCTCTATTTGAGAGCCAAACACCTCTTCCCCAGTCTCTCCAGTTCAGATCCCACCCCGCAACAATAATAAACCAATACCAATACACTCATTGTTTCCTCTGCAAAAATTCAGTCATGTTAGTCAGGTATGATCTTCCCACAGCAAATCTATGCTCATTGTACTTTATGCATACCTTTCTAAATTAGTTAAACTGCCCCTCAATTTTTGATAATAATTGTCTGCTATTGATCTTTGGCTGACTGGTCTGCAGTTGCATTCTGTATAATTCTCCATTTTTAAGCAGTGGTCCTGCATTAACAGTCTTCCAGTCCAGCAAAGGGTTGGAAACTAATGGTCTCTCCTTTTAGAGCCTGGGATGCATTTTATTCAAATGTGGTAGTTCATCTACTATAAAAGTTGATGTATTTCTTTAATATTTCTTCACTATTTTATCCTCTGATATTTCACATTCCTTTTTAGTAAGTGTCTGTATCCTCCCCCTGTGCAGAAAGGCACAAAGTATTCAGTTAGAACCAGACACATCTTCCTCCACACAGGTTACCTTTTACAGGAGGTAATAGTAGATGGTTCAAGGAGAAGGTATAGAATGGACTTTTTGAACAAAAGATGCAAGGAGGATATAGGATAAACTTTAGGCAGGGTGTAGTTATAATCTGTAATTCAATGCCTGTAAGGGTGATGAAAATAGAATTGGTCACAGATTTAAAGAGAAAATTAAATAGGTACTTGAAGGAATATATGGGGAAAGAGTGAGAGAATGAGACTGATGGGAGATGAGGACTAGGAGCAGACTTGATTGGCTAATTTGTGACCTCCTGTGCTGTAACAATTCTATATGTATTTGTGAAACGTCTTTCTCTTTTGGTTTTACTTGCTAATTTTTTAAAGCATTCTCTTTAGCTTCCTAATTTGCATTTTTATTGCAACCCTGCGATTTTATATTTCTCTAAGTATTCTGTATCATTTAGCTCTCACTATCTGATATTAGCTTCTTTTTAGATTGTGTACATTCCTTGACTAGGATTCTTTGAATTAGTGAGTCCCACCTTTTTCTCTTTGTAGGAATATATTTGTTCTGCAGCCTCACTGTCTTCTCCAATGACTTCCATCGATAATGATTTATTTTCAAGGACCTGTTTCCAGTCTACTTCCAGTCTAGTATAGTTGGACTTTCTTCAGTTGAGAACCTTTCCTCATGATGTTTGTGTCAACAAAAATGTAAAAGACCCACCAAATCTGTGAAAGTTCAACGGGGATCAATTTTTTGCTTAAATTAAACCAAATTGTAGTTGGAAAACAGAATTCACTGCCACAAATTCTTCGGCTCGCAGTCATGGAGAAATACAAGCAGGCCTTCTGGCCCACCGAGTCTGAGCTGACCAGGAAACATCATTTTTTTTTACTCTAATCGTCTCCTAACCTGTTTTATTTTCCCCACCTTTCCATCAATTCCTCCCCCCCCCCCCCCCCCCCCCCCCAGATTCCACCACTCAGCGACACCAGGAACATTTTATAACAGATGTTTTTGGGATATGGGAGGAAACCGTAGCACCTGGAGCAAACCCATAGGGAGAATATACAAACTCTGCACAGTTAGCACTGGAGGCCTGGATTGAAACCAGGTCCCTGGAGCTATGAAGCAGCAGCTCTCCTAGCTTTGCTCCTTAAGGATCCGTCTGGTGTCTGTGTGTGGAGCCACGGGAGATGGGCAAGGTTCTAAATGATTACTGTCATCTGTATTTGCTGTGGAGAAGGTAATGGAAACCAGGGAATTCAGGGAAGAGAACAATGATGTCCTGAAACATTTCGACATTATGAAAGAGGAGATGTTAGGAGTCTTGAGGTACATAAAGGTGGATAAGTCCCTAGGGCCTGACTGTGTTCCCAGGACGTTGTGGGAAGCAAGGGAAGAAATTGCATGGGCCTTGACAGAGATTTTTATATCTTCCTTCACTATAGGTGAGGTAATGGAAGACTGGAGGGTGGCAAATGTTGTGCCTTTATTTAAGAGGGGCTGCAAGGCTAAGCCAGGGAACTACAGGCCAGTGAGCCTAACTTTAGTGGTGGGAAAGTTCCTGGAGGGGATTCTGAGAGATGAGATCTATCTGCGTTTGGAAAGTCAGGGTCTGATCAGGGATAGTCATGGTTTTGTACGTTGGAAATAACGTTTCACAAACTCGATAGAGTTTTTGTTTTGAAGAGGTGACCAAGAGGATTGACGAGGCAGGGCAGTGGACATTATCTAAGTGAACTTTAGCAAGGCCTTTGACAAGGTCCTGCATGGTAGGCTGGTCTGGAAGGTTAGATCACATGGGATCCAGGGTGAGCTAGCCAATTGGATACAAAACTGGCTTGGTAGCGGGAGACAGATAGTGGTAGTGGAAGGTTGTTTTTCAGATTGGAAGCCTGTGACCAGTGCTGTACTGTAGGGTTCAGTGCTGGGTCCCTGTTTGTCATGTGTATATAAACAATTTGGATGAGAATGTAGGTGGCATGATTAGTAAGTTTGCGGATGATATCAAAATTGGTGATGTGGACAGTGAAGAACGTTGTCTAAGGTTACAACAGGACTGAGATCAACTGGGACAGTAGGTAGATGGAATTTAACTTGGACAAGTGTAAAGTTGTGCATTTTGGGAAGTTAAATCTGGGCAGAGCATACACAGTGAATGAAGGAGCCCTGGGAGTGTTGTAGAACAGAGACATAGGTGTACAAGTGCACACTACCTGCCACGGGAGTTAACCAGCTATCTTCATGGCAGTCTACATCCCACCCCAGATGGACATGAAGCCTGCGCTCAATGGACTATACTCTGTGGTCAACAGCCTTGAAACAGGATACCCTGAGGCCCTCTTCATTATTGCAGGTGACTTCAACCAAGCCAACCTCGAGTGTGTTAACAATGTACTACCAGCACATCTCCTGTCCCACCAGGGGCCCAAACATCCTTGACCATTGCTGTACAACCATCAAATATGCCTTCTGAGCCACCCCCCGCCCTCAATTTGGTAAATCAGACCACCAGGCTGTGCTCCTTCTCCCTGCATACAAACAGAAGCTGAAATGGGAGGATCCAGTACAGAGAGTCGTGCAGTGCTGGTCTGAGGAAATAGATGAGCTTCTACGCGACTGCTTTGAGTCAGCGGACTGGTCCATGTTCAAAGACTCAGCTGCCAGCCTGGGTGAGTGTGTCACCACCATCACGGACTTTATCAGCAAGTGTGTTGAGGACTGTGTACCAAAGAGGACAATATGGGTGATTTGCAGACATAGTTAACCTCTTCCAGCTTCAATCTGAGGTTCCCACCTGTTTTAAGAAGACCACTATCATCCTGGCACCTAAGAAAAACAAGGTAACGTGCCTTAATGACTACTGACCGGTGGCTCTGACATCCACCATAGTGAAGTGCTTTCAGAGGCTGGTCATGGCATGCATCAACTCCAGCCTCCCGGAAAACCTTGACCCCCTGCAATTCACCTACTGCTGAAACAGGTCTGCACTGTATGCCATCTCCCTGGCTCTACACTCATCTCTGGAGCATCTGGGCAGTAAAGGCACCTGCGTTAGACTATTGTTTATTGACTACAGCTCTGCCTTCAATACTATAATTCCAAGCAAACTCATCACCAAACTCCGAGACCTGGTACTCAGCACCTCCCTTTGCAACTGGATCCTTGACTTCTTGACCGACAGACCGCAATCAGTGAGGATAGGCAGCAACACCTCCAGCACGATTATTCTCAACACTGGTGCCCCACAAGGCTGCGTCCTCAGCACCCTACTCTACTCACCATACACCCATGACTGCGTGGCCAGATTCTGCTCTAACTCCATCTACAAATTTGCAGATAATACCACTGTAGTGGGCCATATCTCAAATATGAAGTACAGGAAGAGATGGAGAGCTTAGTGTCATGACAGCAACCTTTCCTTCAATGTCAGCAAAACAAATGAGCAGGTCATTGACTTCAGGAAAGGGGGTGGTGCACATGCACTTGTCTACATCATTGGTGCTGAGGTTGAGAGGGTTGAGAGCTTCAAGTTCCTAGGAGTGAACATGTCAATCACCTGTCCTGGTCCAACCACATAGACGCCACGGCCAAGAAAGCTCACCAGTGCCTCTACTTCCTCAGGAGGCTAAAGAAATTTGGCATTACCCCCCTGACACTCACCAACTTTTATCGATGCACCATAGAAAGCATTCTATCTGGATGCATCATGGCTTGGTATGGCAACTGCTCTGCCTGGGTCCGCAAGAAACTGCAGAGAATTGTGGATGCAGCCCAGCGTGTCACGGAAACCAGCCTCCCCTTCACGGACTCTTTCTATACTTCTTACTGACTTGGTGAAGCACCCAGTGTAATCAAAGACCCCACCCACCTGGGTCATTCTCACCTCCTCTCTCCCATCAGGCAGAAGATACAGGGGACTGAGGGCATATGCCACCGAGCTCAAGGGCAGTTTCTATCAAATGGTGATAAGACTATTGAATGGTTCCCTTAAATGATGAGATGGACTCGTGACTTCACAATCTACCTTAGAACCATAGAACAATACAGCACAATACAGGCCCTTCAGCCCACCATGTTGTGCTGCCCTTCAAACCACACCTAACACAATCTAACCCCTTCCTCCCACATAACCCTCTAACATAAATTCCTCCATATGCTTATCTAACAACCTCTTGAACTTGTCCAATGTATCAGCCTCCACCACCACCCCAGGCAGTGCATTCCATGCACCAACCACTCTCTGGGTGAAAAACCTCCCTCTGATATCTTCCTTGAACTTCCCACCCAATACCTTAAATCCATGTCCTCTTGTTTTGAGCATTGGCGCCCTGGGAAAGAGGTGCTGGCTGTCCACTCTATTTATTCCTCTCAATATTTTGTATATCTCTATCATGTCTCCCCTCATCCTCCTCCTCTCCAATGAGAACAGCCCTAGCTCCTTTAGTCTCTCCTCATAATCCATACTCTCTAATAGAGGCAGCATCCTGGTAAATCTCCTCTGCACCCTTTCCAACGCCTCCACATCCTTCCTATAATGAGGCGACCAGAACTGGACACAGTAAGTGTGGCCTAACCAGCGTTTTGTAAAGCTGCATCATCACTTCGCGGCTCTTAAACTCAATCCCCCGACTTATGAAAGCTAACATCCCATAAGCTTTCTTAACTACCCTATCCACCTGTGAGGCGACTTTCAGTGATCTGTGGATATGAACCCCCAGATCCCTCTGCTCCTCTGTACTGCCCAGAATCCTGCCATTTACCTTGTACTCTGCCTTGGAGTTTGTCCTTCCAAAGTGTACTACCTCACACTTCTCCGGATTGAACTCCATCTGCCACTTGTCAGCCCAGCTCTGCATCCTATCAATATCCCTCTGCAAGCTTTGACAGCCCTCCACACTATCCACAACACTACCGATCTTTGTGTCATCTGCAAACTTGCTAACCCACCCTTCCACCCCCTCATCCAAGTCATTAATAATTATCACAAAAAGTAGAGGTCCCAGAACCGATCCCTGTGGGACACCACTAGTCACAGCCCTCCAATCCGAATGCACTCCCTCCACCACTACCCTCTGCTTTCTACAGGCAAGCCAATTTTGAATCCACACGGCCAAGCTTCCCCAGATCCCTTGGCCTCTGACCTTCTGAAGAAGCCTACCATGTGGAACCTTGTCAAACGCCTTACTAAAATCCATGTAGACCACATCCACTGCACTACCCTCATCAATCTTCCTGGTCACCTCCTCAAAGAACCCTATCAGGCTAGTGAGGCAAGATCTTCCCTTCACAAAGCCATGCTGGCTGTTCCTAATCAGTCCATGTTTCTCCAAATGCTCATAGATCCTATCTCTTAGAATCCTTTCCAACAGCTTACCCACCACAGATGTAAGGCTCACCAGTCTGTAATTCCCTGGACTATCCCTACTACCTTTTTTGAATAAGGGGACAACATTCGCCACCCTCCAATCCTCCGGTACCATCCCCGTTGACAATGAGGACTCAAAGATCCTAACCAATGGTTTAGCAATCTCCTCCCTCGCCTCATGAAGCAGCCTGGGGAATATTCCATCAGGCCCCGGGGACTTATCTGTCCTAATATTTTCTAACAACTCCAATACATCCTCTCTCTTAATATCTACATACTCTAGAACATTACCTGCACCTACACTGTTCTCAGCATCATCAAGACCCCTCTACCTTGTTATGACCTTGCACCTTATTGTCTACCTGCACTGCACTTCCTCTGTAGCTGTGACACTTTACTCTGTATTCTGTTATTGTTTTTACCCTGTACTACCTCAATGCCCTCTGTATAATGAATTGATCTGTATGAACGGTATGCAGGACAAGTTTTTCACTGTACCTCGGTACAAGTGACAATAATAAAGCAATATCAATACCAACATAGTTTCCTGCAAGTAGCAACATGGGTAGACACAGTGGTGAAGAAGGTGTACGGCACACTTGCCTTCATTGGATGGGGCACTGAGTACAAAAGTTGGGATGTCACACTACAACTGTACAAGACGTTGGTGAGTCTGCACCTGGAATATTGTGTTTAGTTTTGGTTGCCGTATTATATAGGAAGGATGTGATTAAGGTAGAGAAGGTGCAGAAAAGATTCACAAAATTGTTGCTGGGGCTAGAGGGCTTGAATTGTAAGGAGATGCTGTATAGGCTGGACCTGGAAGGAGGCCGTGGAGTGACCTTGTTGATCTTTACAGAATCATAAGGGGCATGCATAAGATGGAATGTCAGTCTTTTTCCCAGGGTAGGGGAGTCTAAAACTAGAGGACTTTGATTTGTGAGCAGGGAAAAATTTAGAGGACCTGAGGGACGAGTTTTACACAAGGTGATGGGCATATGGAACGAATGGCTTTTAAGTGTCTAAACGAGCACTTGAATCACCTAGGCACAGAAGGCTACAGGCTGTGCTGGAAGATGGGATTAGTATGGATGGATGCCAACGAGCGGTGGGTTGAATGCTGTACGAATCTATAAATTGATACCTGGCAGCTCATCTAATCTTTGCAATGTACATCTGCGATGCCTCAAGTGTCTCTCTTTACCTGTTGAAATGAAAAAAATGTGCAGCATACATAACGTGGCAGTGGGAGTGGTCACTGGTTAAGACAAAAATAACTCCCTGTATTAATTCTGTTCAAAAATGCTCCTGTAGTTCTCAGGGTTAACTTGAAACACTTCACATAATATCTATTTAAATATGACTGATGTGCTCTGCACATTGTTTCTCAAGCTTTACACCTTTGGATCTGTCCTCCTAAGGCCTCAAAATGTTGCAACTTACCAACCTTGATCGTGCAGTACTTCAGACTGTAAACCTCCAAAACCTGGATTCACAAAATTCTCCTTTCCAACTCAAAACCCGAAAATGCTGGAAATACTCAGCAGATCAGGCCTCATCTGTGGGAAAGAAACAGACTGACCTGCTGAGTATTTCCAGCTTTTTCTGTTTTTACTTTAGCTTTGCAGCATCTGCAGTTTTTATTTTGATTTACCCTTTCCACTGACCAAGGGGAACTCTGACTATGAGGAACAGTTGGTTGTGGTAATTTAGATAAGTCTATGAGTGGGCCCCATAAGTGGCCAAAACTGCTACCTGACTGCATGAAAACGTTCTGGTGTGGGTGCAGAGGATTCTGTTGCCCTACTACATGCTTGGTTCGGGTCAGTTAGGAATGGGCAACAAATTATGTTCACTATTAGTGCAACTACCTGAAGCATCCAGCTCTTTGCATGAAAAGGACTAAAAATGCTGCCTGTTTCAAAATCAAGAGTTGTTCCCCTAGAATTTTATCAAGTAATGACCACAAATTTCAATTAAGATCTAAACACCTGCCTAGCTGGAAATTAATGGCTCAATGTACAAACGCATGGATATAAGAGAGGTGGATCAAGCTGTGCTTACACTGACAGGCCTCCAACTTCACCCCAGCTCACTTCTGACTCGGAACATTGTGGCTTTGGGTCCTGTTCACTTGGAACTGGGCTGAGAATGTTTTCGATGGTATCTTTAGGATGGAGTGGTGAGTGTGAGTTCCAGATGTTTATAAGGTCCGATGAAACTGCAGGACAGTCCACCCAATTCCAGCAGTAACCACCAGCATATACTTTAGATAGTCATTCATTTCATGACTGTTCATGTGATGTTGCCATATAAAACTGGCTGTTTTGCTTGTGACCAGCAAAATAATGACTATACAGGATGTCTCTGGGTTACAAATGCCCAACTTATTGACAACCGCACATACAAATGAGCTCCCATAATATTGTTAAATTCAAAATCTGATGTTCGTATATACATTTGTTCCTACGATCGGCAGAATTATTTTCCTCTCTGTCTCTCTCCACTTTTAGGAATTGTTCTTTCTTATCAGTTTTGTGTGTTTTTGATGCTGTTCATCACAGTACTGTGGAGGTATGGTTACCGTGTACTGTCTATCACAGTACTGTGGAGGTATGGTTACTGTGTACTGTTTATCACAGTACTGTGGAGGTATGGTCCAGTGATTTTTGTGTATTTTCCACTTAATGGCCAAAATCGACTTTATGGATGTCTGTGAAATCAGAACCTGTTTGTTACAGAAACAGCCTGTAATATAAAAGTAATTCTGTTGCACATTTTTCCTGCAAAGTTCTGTGAGCTCAACCTTACAAAAATAAATGCTGACATAGTTCCACAAGTGCAGCAAATGGAATGAACTGAGCCGCCAACAATCCGTGCTTGCCACCACAGTGCACCTGCTTCTGTCAGGCAGCAAGTCTGTTAATTAATAGCTGCAAAGCTTTATTGCCAATTTAGAGCAGTCACAGCAACATTCCTTTCTCCTGTAAAGAAGAATAAAGCAATGCTGGAAAATCTGATTTCAGGATGGAGCAGGCTAGCAGTTAAAGATATTATTATTTAATAGAGGGCAGTATAAAAAGCCAAGATGTGACGAGCTTGTTCCAAGCTGGACCTGGTGTAGATTACAGGGTTCAACTACTGCAGGAATCAAAAGTACAGCTTCATCATTCACTGAAACTGTGGCATATTGGTAATGAAACTACCCAAGTAAAAGAAATTGTGCATCTGCTGACCTATAGTGAAACATGTGGAGAGAACAAAGGGAGAAAAAGGAGATGAGACCAAATCTGTTTCCCTGCTTTACTTTCAATAATAGGATGGGACCTTTCCCAATCACAGGAAAAGGAAGATAGGCTTTCAATGTCACAAGTTTTGCATCTCCTCACTTCATAATCATCCCTCAAACAGCTCACTCATTTGGACATTTCTGTCCCTTTACTATTCTTCTGAACAGTATTTGGATCCTTCAAGGCTGTGCAATGATTTTTTCTGTCTGAACAATGTACTCAAACCCCACACTCCTGTGAATTCCTCATCCCTTTTATTATCCCATCCAACCTAATCTCACTTTCCTCCTACTCTTTAATCCCATTGTCTTTTCTCCATATCCTTAAATATTATTCTTTCTGAAGCAATGATCAAGTTATGCACTCAGCTTGCACTTGAATCACCAAAGCACAGACCATGTGCTGGTATAGATGGTATAGACGAGTATAGGTGGGTACGAACAAGAAAATGGGAGCAGGAGTAAGCCATTTGGTAGATGGTCAGTGTGGGCAGGATGGACCCAAGGGCTGTTTCTGTGCTGTATTACTCTGTGACTATCTCAGAGCTAT
This sequence comes from Pristis pectinata, assembly GCF_009764475.1. Classification (NCBI taxonomy): domain Eukaryota; kingdom Metazoa; phylum Chordata; class Chondrichthyes; order Rhinopristiformes; family Pristidae; genus Pristis; species Pristis pectinata. The sequence goes on along the minus strand of NC_067413.1, from coordinate 1,028,091 downwards.
GTCACCTTTCACCGTTTATAGAATATATTTTGTTATTTTGCCTGCCAAATGGACAGTTTCATATTTTCTCACATTATACTCCATGGGCCAGATCTTTCCCACTCACTCATCCCTTTGTATCCTCCTTGGTCCTCTCGCGATTTACTTCCCAACCTATCCTTAAGTTGTTAGCAAATTTAGCAGCTATATGTTTGGTGACTTCACCCATCATTTGTATGTTGTAAAGAAAGGTCTTAGCGCCAGTCTCTCTAGCATTTCATTAGTTACATCTTGCCAACCACTGTAAGACCCTATGTGCCTATTTTTTATTTCCTCTTAGGCAATCCTCTACCCATGGTAATACATTACCTAGTACACCATCAGCGTTTATTCTTTGCAGCAAGTTTTAGTGTGGCACCTTATCAAGTGCCTTCTGGAAATCTTAGTGTATATCCACTGGTTCCTCTTTATACACAACACCTGTTACTTTGAAGTAACGTGTGTATAAAGAACTGCTTTGCTCTTTCCCCAAACCATGCCAACTTTTGTCAGGAAGTTTTATATGCTTTATTGTAACATATTTAATAATATCTTCTAATATTTTTCCAAAGATAGGTGTCAAGCTAATGTCCTGTAATTTCCTTTCCATCTCCCTTTTGAGTTACTTCTGTATTTTTGAATTTAATGGATCCATCCCTGAACATAAGAATTTTGGTAAATTAGAACTGACACATCAACTATCCCACAAGGCACTTCTTTTAAGACCCTAAGTCCATCAGGACTTGGGGACAGCACAGTGTCATCGAGTCTCAGAGTTGTACAGCATGGGAACAGGCCCTTCTGCCCAACATATCCATGCTGATAAAACGTCCTATTTGCCTGGATTTGGGCTATATCCCTCCAAACCTTACCTATCCATACACTTGTGCAAATGCCTTTTAAACATTGTAATTATACCCGCCTCTACCACTTCCTCTGGTAGCTTGTTCTACACACCAACCACCCTCTGTGTGGAAAAACTTGCCCCTTAGGTCCTCCTTAAATCTTTTCCCTCACACTTTAAACCTACAATCTCTGGTTTTAGACTCCTTTACTCTTGTAAAAAGTCAATGACTGTCTACCCTATGGGTGTCCCTCATAATTTTATAAACCTCTTTAAAGTTACCCCACAGTCACCTTTGCTCCAGGAAAAACAGTTCCAGCCAAAGAACCATAATTTCAATTTAGTACAGTGTCATTATAGGAGATGGATCTTCTGACTCACTGTGCACAATGCTATAGGTAGTTGAGGTAACTGGTTATTATATCAATAAACATGGCATGCAGAATTGGCAGAAGTTTAGGGTAGAGTTCTAAGTAGGGAAGTGTGAAGTAATGAAGACTAACAGAAGAATGGGACAATATAATTGGTATGATTTTGAGAAGTGTTGATGAGCAAAGACCTGTTTCTGGGCTTGAGAGATTTGTGACAATAGCTTACAGTGGTTAGGAATGTTCTTGGAATGGAGAATGTTAAAGTGTTCTGATGTAGGTTTTCAATATGATAGATTATGATAAACAAAGGAAAAAACCTCCCTTGGCAAGTGGGTCAATCACTAAAGGTCAGGGGTTTGGTTTGAATGGTCCTGTTTGAGAAGTTTCAAAGAGCAGTTCAGATGTCACAAGCCTGTGTTGTCTCAGACAGTAGAGCATTGGGATAGTAAAGCGTGTCTAATGCAGGATGTGTAAGTTTAAAATTCTTGTCCTTCTGCATTGTGGGAGATCAACTAATCAGTGTTTGAATTGACTGCGGCACACTTTTCCATTCGTGCATGGTGCCTTTTTACTCTTGCTTTTTCTAGACCCTTGTTATTATTTGAGTCAACAAATTATCCTGATTTTGTGGGTTTTGGATCTTGCATTTATTATTTTTACTTTAATGACCAGCTTTGGAAAACTGGCGAGCGTCCAGAGTCATTCAGTGGGTGATTTAAAGCTGTGCAAACAGCATTTACTACTGGGGCAGATCATACTTCACCCGATGAAAAGAATGATCAAAGCTGTGCTCAAAGAAGCTGAACTGAAGAATTTCAGACTGCTATACTTGTACAGACTCTGAAACAAGGCTGTACTATTTGCTGTCCTCTGCGTATTTTAGATGATATGGAGGTAGAGGAGCTCCTAAGATCCCACCTGAGGTTGAATTTGGGTGAAGTGAATAAGACCGAACCTTGACGTGCTGGAAACCAGACAGTTATATAGCAGGAATAGCTGTTGTGGCACAAGTAGGAGGCACTTAATTGGTTCATAGTAGGTGATTTATGAAATAATCGATGTATGAATATGCTTGTAAATTAGAGCATTTTGGGTTTAGTGACATTGGTTTTATCAGCAGCCTGAGTCCCTTGCCTTTAGACTGCTCTTGCTTCTATATCCAGTCCTGCAGTAATTTCGTCCATTAGAACAGACTTGTGTTCTTCATCCTCTCCAACGATGTAACAAACCTTACAGTAACTTGTGATAAGAATCGGAAGATTGGTCAAGTTCTGATGAAGGGTCCTGGATCTGAAATGTTAACTGTTTCTCTTTCCATGAATGCTGGCTGAGCGTTTCCAGCATTTTCTGTTCTTAATGCAGATAATTTATTCAATCATCACAGAATATAGATGGCCGTGCTTCCTCACGTCAGTGGGTCATCTTGCTTGATGTAAGGAAGATGTGTTCTAACTGGCCTACAGCACTTCCAATCTCTTATTCGTGGCAGTTTATTCTTCGAAAACCCGGATGGGTGACCCCTGTCCCTGCCTCAGTATATTATCATTGTCTATTCACAAGCAACATATACTACTGGAGCAGATTATACTTTACCTGGTGAAAAGAATGATCAAAGTTGTTCTCAAAGAAGCTGAATTAAAGAATTTCAGTTTTGCAAAGTCTTCAGATATATAGTTGGAAAGGATGAAGGTATTCTTGAGTGCTATTCTCTCTGGAATGCTTTATATCACACAACAGAAAGTGATAATTGATTTCTGAAATAATATAAATGAATGTAAAAATTGTAAGGGTACCAACCAGTAATAGGTCCCCTTCAATGTATAGCCAAAGAACATACAACAGTATAGCAGGGGAACAGGCCCCTCGGCCCATGATGCCAATTTAAACTAATTCCATCTTCCTGCACGTGGTCTATATCCCTCCATTCCCTGCCTGTTCATTTGCCTGTCTAAATGCCTCTTAAGCTAATCGTTTTGGTTCTGATTGGGATTTCCCCATTTATTCTTGTGCAAGAAAAATGTTTAAGGTGAAGCAATGATGGAGGCCCTTCAGAGAGGACTGTGCATTCATTGTATCTGTGACACACAATGCGATGTGCCTTTACTATTAGTTATGGTGCCATTGCAGTGGTAATCTTGGACCATGATGAAAGTGTGGAGTTCAGAGTTCAAGGCTCCCCTATTCTGGGAAAAAGATTCTGACTATCTATTCTATCTACGTCCCCTGTAATTTTATAAATCTCTAAGGTCACTCCTCAGCCTCCTACATTCCAGAGACGATAACCAAACCCAGCCTATCCGTTCAAGGCAACATCAGAGTCGGGTTTATTATCACTGACATATGTTGTGAAATTTGTTGTTTTGCAGCAGCAGTACAGTGCAAGACACAAGGATAAAAATTACTATGTTACAAAACTAAATAGTGCAAAAGAGGAATAATGAGGTAGTGTTCATGGACCGTTCAGAAATCTGATGGCGGAGGGGAAGAAGCTGTTCCTGAAATGTTGAGTGTGGGTCTTTGAGTTCCTGTACCACCACCTGAGTGGTAGTAATGTGAAGAGGGCATGTCCCAGGTGGTGGGAGTACTTAATGATGGATGGCGCCGCCTCTTGAAGATGTCCTCGATGGTGGGGAGGGTTGTGCCTGTAATAGAGCTGGCTGAGTCTACAAACCTCTAGCCTCTTTCGATCCTGCATATCTCATCCCTCTTTATTACTGTCACATCTTTTCTGAGGTGTGGCAATGAGAATTGTACACATTTCTCCATGTGTGGCTTGACCAATGTTTTGGGCAGCTGCAATGTGACATCCCAAATCATATACCCAATGCCTTGGTCTATGAAGGTAAGCATGCTGAATCCTTTCTTCACTACCGTGTCCACCTGTGTCACCATTTTCAGGGAGCTTATGAACTTGCACCCCAAGTTCCTCCTGTATATCAACTATCTCGAGGTCCCTGCCATTTACTCTATATTCCCTGTTAATATTTGATGTCTCAAAATGCATTACCTCACACTTGTCCAGATTATGTTCCATCTGCCCTGGCTCCACCTAACTTTCCAACTGATCTATGTCTCTCTGTATCCTTTTGCAATCATCTTTGCCTGTGATGGTTGGGGAAGGGATATTGACCAGGATGCCAAGAAAGCACAAAATTCTTTAGATAATGCACCAATCACTGCAGTTTCAAGATTTGAATTCGGCTTCAAAATATCTGGGAATAAAACTTCATGAGATATAGGCAGAAAATTCAACAGGTCGGGCTGCATCTGTGGAAAAAGGAACAGAATTAACATTTCAGGTTAAACGCCCTTTGGCAGAATTGTGAAATGTAGAAAACCCATTCGTTGCGGAGCAGATGAGGGATAGAGCAAAGGGAATATCTCTGGATGGTCAAAATTCATGAAGTTGTTGGGTTGTCATAAACAAACCATTGGTTCACTAATGACCATTAAGCAAAGGCAACTGACAGTTCTGACTAATTTGACCTATATTTGAAACCAGCTCTTCAACATTGTGATTGACTTTTAACTGTCTTGAGAAACCTAGCAAGCTATTTGATTGTATCAAGCCACTATGTGTATCAACTTATGATGGGCACTGAATATTGGCCCTAGGAATTAAATAAAATACATAAAGTATGTAAGTGCTTGGGTGCACTGAATCTCATTAGGTTTACTTAATAAACCAAAGTCAGCTTTAGTCAGTTTATAACAGTTCTCCTTCATCCCATTCCCCCCGCGCTCCCCCCCCACCCCCGTGTGATGGTTAGGCTGAGTTAGTGTTAGTGATGTATCAACAGCTTCAGCATTTCATCAAAATTGCCTGGCAGGAATATTCCCTCCTTTGTTAAGGCCTTTATTTAAGTGCTTGTACAGGTGATTTTTCTTTATTTTCTGCGCATGCATTTTAAAAAAAATCTTTTGTCACTTTGTGCTACAATGGACTTCTTGTGTTCTAATTGTGTTCTTTCTTGTAAAAATTGTGTATAATTTATGTTTAATTTATGTTTTTCTTGTGAATGCTGCTTATATGATGCTGCTATGTGCCTGTGATTCTGCTGAAGTAAGTTTTCCATTGCACTTGTGCACGCATGTACTTGTGCATATGACAATAAACCACTTTGACGTAAACTCTGTTGTGACTGGCTTGAATCCACACATTTCTTTGTAGTTCTGCTGGATTCTGTTCCTGAACTCTTGCTTTAAAGGGTAGGTTTATTTCAGTGCTTAAAATATCTAATCTAGGAATAAGGTAAAGAGCACAATATTTTGCACCATCCCCTGTGCATATATAAATGAATGTGGCAGAAATGTAGAAAACATCAGCAGCCTCTGCTGGATTTAATGCATCCGATAGCAATGAGGAAAACTTCTACCATGGAGTAAAGTTAGGTTTTAAATTTATTTGCCCTTTAGTGTGTTGATTTTAGAAGTAAGCCCCCATCTCAGTACAATGGAAGTGGTCTGTGGTGCAAGAAAATATGCCACGTATACCTTGTCGATGGAAGTGACAAGGCAATGCATGTTACTCCATTGGCCAGCAGATGCTTGAAGATGAACCCCTATCAAACAGCTGTTTTTTGACAGGAGGCTGAAGGCCATGCAAACATTCAGCACCTTTGAGAAGACTGTGGGTTTCACCTTCCTCAAATCTCTCAAGTATCAGTGCATTTTCAGGGCAGTTGTCAAGTTTATTGTCATCTGCACAAGTCCACGTACGCACAGGTGCAATGAAAAACTTACTTGTAGCAGCATCACAGGCACAGAGCATCAGATAAGCAGCATTCACAAGAAAAACATAAATTAAACACAATATCCAGGGAAGAGGGAAGAATCACATATATCCAGCGAACTATGACCCACTTAATGTCTTTGGTATAAAATGTTAGTATATTTTCCATCATGTGCTCACATTAAATGGAAATTACTGCTTAATACTGAAATTAAATGCAAAAATGTCCAGAATATGTAATCAATTAGGATAGGACACAAGTATACTGAAAGTAGCAATTCATAGGCTTGTCCTTTGTTGTGTGGGCTGGTTTTATCCTCGTGGTTTACTCTGATTTATATTTATAAAATGTGTGGAATGAAGAAGAGTGGGAGGTGATCATCGGAACATACAAGATCCTGAGGGGCCTAGACAGGATGAGAATGTTGCTGCTTGTGGGGGAATGTAGAATTAGGGATCATTGTTTAAAAATAATGGGTTGTCAGTTTACAACAGAAATGAGCTGAATTTTTTTCTGAGGGTTGTGAGTCTTTAGAATCCTCTTCAAATGGCAATGGAAGCTGAGTCTTTGTGCCAGGACGAGGAGCTTAGTGCCAGGCTTAGGCCTCGGTTTTAAGCTCTTTTTTTTCCATAAGATTCCCAAGGGCTGTGCTAACACACTTGAATTTCACTGACAGGGAGCTCATAGAAAGGGATCCATGTCTGAGTGGGCATTTACTGTTGGGAGGTGGTGTGGCAGCAGTGTTGTGTAGCAGGGGCATGTTGGTAGCGGACTTTTCTGTGTTTGTTATAAAGTCCATCCTTTTGCACATTTCCTAATGGTATCTTGGAGCTTGACAGTGCATGCGCAAAAACAAGCGTCATCTGTATACAGCAGCTTGATGACTGAAGCTGGAGTGATATCTAGGTGATGCAATCATGATTGACCTCAGCCTGCACTGGTACTGAGTCACAGCTTGCTGAGGAATGGAGAAATACTGAAGGCAGCCAATTCATGGGGGATTCTGTTCATTCCCCCTTTACAGAGTCGAGGCTTTTGCAAGGTTGCAAAAGGTCGTGCAGAGTGGTTGATGTTGCATCGTGATTTTTTTTCCTGGGAGGAGTTGTGCAGTGATGATAGTGTCCACTGCACCACTTAATGGATGGAATTGCACTGCAACTTAGAGCAGTTGTTGTGTCACTGGAGAAGATGTAATTAAGGAGGACCCAAGCAGTGACAGTGTTCAACTGTTGGGGGTTTAAGATAGGTCCAGTGTCGTTCCATAACTCTTCATGCTTCCCCTCTCCCTTGGGTTATGTATGAAAGTTAACTTTTATTTAAAACATAAATATTAAATGCAGCTGGGTAGATAAATGCGACACTACGATCATTAATAAATGGTTTTCACTAATTGACAGAATACAGTGAGCATACACACACACATTAGGCACAGGAACAGGCCAATCGGCAATCGACTCTGTCCCACTATTCAGTAAGGTCACAGCTGATCTGATGGGAACCTCAAACTCCATTTGCACTCACCCCAGGTAACCTGTCAACCCCTTGCTTGTCAAGAATCTATCTAGCCCTACTGCCTTGTATATCAGGCAATGGTGATCCCCACTTCAAGGACATTGAGTACCTATATCAAGCTTCCTCAAAATACTGGAGAGGTATTATCAGTGCTGCCTGATAACACCTTCCAAAAATCTTCCAAATCCATTGGCAGGATAAACAAGCCATTGTCAGCACCCTGTCCCAAGCTCACTTCCCCAGCTTCGAGACTCCATTTAGGTTCCACCAGCGGGTGGACTATGTTGTCTGCATGTGATCAGGCTCCCTTCAAACTCTACTTCAAAATCTGTCACTGCAAGAGACTTCCAGGAGGACACACAAAACACCTCCTGGATGTTCTGAAACTCTCCCACAAGGAAGTACCATCCTCCCTGACTCATGGGAATCCCCAGCCCCCTGGAGAAAGAGCATCCAGGAGGGTCTCCGATCTCTTTGAGCATGCAGAGGTCAAATGAAAATGTTGGAAGGAGCACAAAACCTCCTAAGCCCACGGAGCATGCCATCAAATTTCACCTGTCCTAATTGTGGTGCAGTCTGTGGTTGTCTCGGGTCTCATCAGCCACCTTGGATCCACAGAAGTGAAATGGAAGCAACTCATTCTCACCCCCTGCCAAAGAAGATGGCAAAACAGCTGAGAGAGTGCCTTAGATTTGACTGAGGAATTACCTGTAATGTTTTGCATTTGTATTCCTGGATAATAATGTTTTTTGTTAATATGGAATTTATAGTTTCTTTTCCAGCTCCCATTCTTCAGGTACCAGTTGGTGCTGAGGTGCTATTCTAGGGGTGCTGATTCTCTGGCACCACATCTGGCTGTTCTTTAATGTGTATACAGCATATAAAAGTGTTGGCTGGAAAATTAGCAGGAGTGGGAGAGTAGTTGCACGTCAGGTTAGTGAGCCTCACACATGCATTTTCTGGCACGACTTGCAGGATGTTGTCAGGAGCAGGATCCCTGGCTGTTGTATCTTCCTTATTTCAGGAATGGTAGTGCTAATTTTAGCACCTGATCTACACAACCAGGGGATTGAACACGGCTCTTCTTGGTCTATACAGCTCTGTAACGCATTGTGCAGGTCACTTGGCAACTGAGCATCAAAGGGACCTGTGGTGTTTGCTCCTCATCAATTACCTTAACCTTATTATAAATGTGTGACTGGCTATTGGTCCTTGGGTGGCAAGGTTTATGAGTGGAGCCCCCTTGAATTAATATTGTTACCTAGGCTTGGCATTGTTGATATTTGTTTTCTTTGATTTCTTGGATCAGTCATAATGAAATAAAGGATTTACAGCTTCATCTACTTTTAAATTGCAAACAGCCTGTTCTGTGACAGTTAAATGAGGTGTGGAGATGAGCTATTAACTTTGAGTTGAAAGAAAATGACTGTTTATTCCTTTGTCATCTGGTATTAGAGGCTACGCAATTAAATCAAAGCAAAATCTTAGCAAAACAGTACAACTGAACATTGATCAATTTTTAGTTCAGAAACCTGATTTGACTAATTGCCAATCAAGTGAAAATTCTCCTTTCTTAAAAGAAAAATACATCTCCCCATTGAATTTAATAAAGATACACCCCCCTAAGAGGTTTTTACTTCAATAAAATGGAATCTTGTAAAATGGGGATTTATCCAGGACAAAGTACTGCAGAAAACAACTGGTCCATCATCACGTTTGTGAGCTCTTGCTACGTGCAAAGTGGCTGTGTTTTCCTGCATCATAATGGTACCAGGTTTCAGAACAATACATCAGTAATGAAGTATTCTTTGAGATGTGGTAATGCTGTGTAAATGCAAGACAGTTTCTTTTATGGGTTTGCCAGGATTTGGGGAATAAGGACTTTTTTCTTGCTAAGGAGGGTCCTATGGCAGTGTAGACTGAGACAGACCTTCCTTGATTTAATTTTTTCTTCTTGTTTGTTGGTCTAGGCCAGCATACAGGTTCTCAAAGCTCCGTTGTCATGGTTTCACTGTTATTCTACAGCAAGAAAAAAAACCTGTCTCATTTGTAGGATTGGAAGTAGGAGCTTAAATGACTACAGATAAGCCTCATTTTCATTTTTATGCAAAGAAATTGCTGATAATTTTTTTGGCGGAGAGAGTCATTCACTTGATGTATTTTCCCGAAGTGTCTCCATTCCTTCTCTGAAGGGGCTGACAATTGACTGGGGAGAAACTCCACAGACAGCAGGGCCCTTTTGGCTACTGACTTCTTGTATGAGCATGAGACATAGGACTGTCCCCGGGTCCAAGCCTCACCACAACACCCCCCCCCCGCCAATAGTGGGTTACAGCATTTTCCATGTTTTCTTAGGCAGTCCCTCAGGGTAAAGGATGCCTTGCTTCCACTTCAGTTTTGTGGGTTCTAGGTTGGCTTGATGACGTTAGCGTGAGACCACAAGATTCTGCCACAAATGAGGCCCGAGGTGCTTGATGGAGTTTGGGTGTCCCGTGCCCCTGCAATTTTTGATGAGCTACTGCATGCTCTTGATGAAGAGACTTGGTTCTCAGTGCCTTCCTGGATGCTGCTGTTACATTTTGTCTAGTCATGGGTCAACATTCCCAGGAATCAGTGGGGAAGTTGCATTTTCTTAAGGAGGATTTGAGAATGTCTTTGAAACTTTTCCACTGTCCACCTGACATTCTGTTGTGATGTTCAATGTTATCAGGTGGCGGGTGAATGAAGCTGCAATGAGAACTACAAGCATGCTAAACTACAAAAACTGTATGCAACAGAGCAGTGACTGTAGTTCTGTAGTCCCAGCATTTCTCGTAATTAACGGTGGTGGGCAATTAATGGGAGGAGACTCCATGAATACCCCCAAGTGGGTGCTGAAGGACCTAAATGAGGGTCTACAGGCACAAGCATAGATTTAGAGAGGCTGAGATTGTGTTTTTTTTAGAGAAGAGAAGAATGAATGGAGATTTAATAGAAGTATATAAAATGAATAGGCTTCTGAGCAGAGTGGATAGTGGGAGTCTTTTCCCATTGGTGGAAGACTATAGCTCACAGGGATAAACCAAAGGGGAAGAGAATGAAGAATGACATGAGGAAGATCTATTTTATATTGCATGTATTTGAAATGTGGAATGCACTGCCTGGGGATATGGAGAGAGACTCCATTGTGGCCTTCAAGGCGATTGAATAAATATATAGTGAGCAAAAACTTGTGCAGCTATGGAGGAAGACCTGTGGGCGTGCAATTAGTGATTTGATTTGCAGATCATGATAGGTTGAATGGCCTCCTTTAGTGCCATAACCATTCTGTGGTTCTGTGATACATTTGTAATCATAATTGCTGGAACAATTGAATAGATGATCTGTATCAGCTTCCCCCTGAGATTTTCACTGTGGCTGATGTCTGTCTTCAACCAATTCACTTCATGCCACCTGATATTGTCGGAAGTTTTTTGCTGGAGTTCCTCCATCAGGTGCCTGCAGAACATTTTCGTTTCGCCTTCCAAAAGAAGTTTCCAATTGAAGAATGCTCTGTGTTTGTTGATAATTAGCTGCTGGATCTCCTGGTCATGCTCAGTCACAGTGTTTTCTGGTAAAGGAGCCAAAAATTTTCTCACCAATACTAATTATGGTGGACCAGGACAGCCCAGGCACTTTGGACACTTAGTGGCTCATGTTGGATGGGAATTGTCAGATTGCCTGAGGTGCTGACTAGGAAGAGTTTTCATTGTGGGGTCCTTGAGAACTTTGACATTGATTTTCTTGTGATACAGAAAACAGTGGATTAGGCTTTGGTAGTGTAGCATTCCCTGGCATCTTTCATGTTGTGACTGACACAGACATCCTTGTCTTCTCTTGCTTGGGCAATGACCTGACCCAGGATCTAGAAGCTGTTAAACTAAAGGCATTGCCACGTGGTCATCCGTTGCACCTACATATCCCAATCTGTAGGACCAGTTAAAGCTTTCCCTTATGCCTTGGTTCAGTTGGGGAGAATCTTTATTAATGAAGTACAAGAGAACATATTTTAAAATGGAATCTGGCTATTGAAGAGCTAAAGCAATAACTGGTGACTGGACTCACAGAGAGAGTGGTTCTATATTTATTTACCGTTCCCACCTGGTGAACTTATGATCTTGGTTTCCAGGGAAGGCTTTCCTAGTCTCATCTATGTGTTGAAAAGCAGCAACAACAGCTGCCCAAGGCTGAATCACTTGCCAACCTGTCCATGCAAGGGGGTCTGTCAAGGTGAAAGGATCTGCAGGAGACAGAGGAGGCAGAAGGGTGAGAAGAGTCCGCAGGAAGCTCTGCAGCAGAATTTATCAGACCAGCTGCTCGTCACCATTCTTTATTTTTCATATACTTATTTTGTACGTGGGCAATTATGACCTTGCTTCACAAGCCTCACTGTCATGTTTTCTTTCCATCATTTAAATAGCTTGTGGCAGTCCATGAAGACGCATAAGAACAGCCTTTTGGACAATATATGTTAGCTGCTTATACCTGTAAATCTGTATTAAATAAGAGTCATTATGTTCAACTGATAAACATTGTGGATCCACTTTTGTATGTACAATTATTAGCATCCATCTCATGGATAAAATAAATGAGTTCCAGATGTATGCTTTAGAAATCTTGTACTCATTGCATGTGGTATATTGCAGTTCAGTTTTATGCTGCAAATGTCAGAGGAGAATGGAGTTGGAAATATACAAGCACTTGTCAACCCACAAATATTTGTTACCAATGTCAGTCAGTCCTCCTCATTGATCTCAGGATTTTGGCCTTAAAAGGATAGGATCTATGAGCATTTAGAGAATCATGGACTGATTAGGGACAGCCAGCATGGCTTTGTGAAGGGAAGATCTTGCCTCACAAGCCTGATAGGGTTCTTTAAGGAGGTGACCAGGAAGATTGATGAAGGTAGTGCAGAGGATATGGTCTACATGGATTTTAGTAAGGCGTTTGATAAGGTTCTGCATGGTAGGCTTCTTCAGAAGGTCAGAGGCCAAGGGATCCAGGGAGGCTTGGCAGTGTGGATTCAGAATTGGCTTAC